>NW_028120735.1:0-330381 GCF_965178545.1 Coloeus monedula | reverse complement strand
GCTCTGTCATGGCACAAGATTACAATGTCACACTTTCACAGAATGGTTAAAGATTGGAAAGGGACCACTGGAGGTCACCTAGTTCCCAGACATGCAAGGGTCCCCCAAAGCAGCTTATTGAGGATTGTGTCCAGATACCTTCTGAATACCTCCAAAGAGGGAGACTCCACAACTTCTCTAGGCAATCTGTTCCAGTGCTTGGGCATCCACACAGTAAAGTTCTTGCTCGTGTACATCAGTTTCTGCCCGCTGCCTTTTGTACTATCGTTGGGCAAAACCCAAGCAGAGCCTGGCTCCATCCTCTTGGCACTCTCCCTTCAGATACTGATAGACTTTGATGAGGTTCCCTCTCTGTCATCTCTTCTCGAGGCTGACCAGGGCCAGCACCCTCTGCCTTTCCTCACACATGAGATTCTCCTTAATCATCTTTGTCACTCTAAGCTGGACCCTCTCCAGAGGCTCCATGTCTCTCCTGTCCTGAGGAGCCCAGAACTGCACACAGCACTCCAGATGCGGCCTCAGCAGGGCCGAGCGAAGGCGCGGGGTCCGTCCCTCCCGGGGAGGCTCCGGCGGCCTGTGTGAGGGCCGGGCAGGAGCGGGGCGCGCCGGCCGCTCCCTCTCGCGGCCGCGGGGCCGCGCTGGGCTCGCAGCGCTGCGGCTGCCGGGCCCTCGCTCCCGGCAGGGCCCGGCCTGGGCCCCACCGCCCGTGCGGGAGCACCGGCCGCCGGACCCGCCTCCCGGGACACAGCCCCGCTCCCGCCCGACCCCGGCCCCGCTTACAGCACCTCGAGCCCTAAGTGACAGCTGGGCTTCGCAGGACCGAGCGCGATGGAAAAAGGGAATCCAGCCGAAATCCGCACGCCTCACACTCCCAAGCTGTAGGGTGGGCTCTGATGAGAGCAAGAGCTCATCAAGACAGGCCCAGCCTAACCTGGGGGAGACCTGCGACAGAGGAGCTTGAATGTCCCATACCTGGGAAAGCAACAAAAAGCCTTAACCCAAAATTATTTAAGTAGTTCATATTCAGCATAAGTTTTCCTCCCTAATTCCCCATGCCCTCCCCACGACCCCAGCCAGCCTGGGTTTTGTAGAGTAACTTTAGGGCTCCGTGTTTCTGACCAGATCTCATCTACCGTGACATGTGACAGAGCCCAGTGAGTGGAAGGCTCCAGCCCACAGATCCCCAAGAAAATCTAAGATTTCCTTGCTGCTCATGCAGTTTTCTCAGACTCTTTGTCAAAAGTTATTGGTGGCTATTTTTTAAATGAAAGGAGTAGAGGGAACATAGCTTTGAGGCATATTGGGCTAGCATATTGTTCAGACTCTGTACAGGGACAATAAAGCTTTTAGGATCTTTTGATTGACATATATAATGAAGGTAGCTGTCAAACCTTTGTGCAGCAATTTTATTTCGTATTGACAAGCTATTTCACTGGCCAGGGTTTTGCATAAAAGGAATCATTCACATTGTTGTGGTGCTGCTATTTACAGAGCCTAGAGGACAGTGGCATCACTACAATATAAAGATTAATATTCAAATTTCTTTTGAAATACATAACTCTGTATGCAACCTATCCTACGTGCACATCTTCATACAGGGAGAAAGGCATTGTTCTGCAGAGAGAAGGGGGCCTGGAGCTGCTGGGGGTTGTTGTTCATTCACTGAATCATCATGTAGCCTTTGAAAAGCCACTTAGTCACTCTGCAGTTGAATGTTTCTCTCTGGGGAGCAGAGAACAAAGCCTCAACACAAACTGCCATCACTGTTACCAGTAAGTGGCAGAGCTCACAGAGCCAGCATGGGGTCAAGGGGCTGCTCTGAGCAGCCCTTGTGTGCACAAAGCCCAGGAGAGCTGTGCTCCTCCCAAAGAAGCTTCTTTCTCCTGCCAAAGCAGTGGCAGGGTCAGCTTGGGCTACCTGAGACAGCAGTTGCTGCTTGCCCACTACCTTTCTTTGATTATGAACAATAACTTGCCAAGAAATCACTAGCCTCAGAGAAAACAGGCAGAAAGCAAACGAGAGGGCAAAGCAAAACATAAAGGAGAGGGGGAAAAAAAAAAATACACATAAGCAAGGATGACTCTCACACTATTTGCTATGCAGTCAAGCCCACAAGTGGGTTGTGTATCTGAAGGTGGAAATACAAAGACGTGTCCTGTTCCCTGGGGAAAGGTAAGCAACTTCTCAAATGATCTTTAGAGGCTATTATCAGTCTCGCACTAGCACTGACATACCCTGTGCCCAAAGCCACAGCATGCACACACTGTATCCATAAAAAGAGATATTCATAGCTCTGCAACTCATAGAAGTGCTGTGCCCGTGCTCTGGTACCAGTATCATTTAAAACAAAACAAAACAAAAAAAAGTTTGAGTTGCAAGTGAGGGCATGGAAGAACTTGCACGGCAAGAATTTGGAAAGAGCATGGTAATCCAGCTTGGTCAATGGGCACACAATTTTTTAAGAGTGTACCACGTTTGTTTGTTCAGTCATTCCTATATTCATTTTCAAGTCCAGAGACGGCAGCTTCATGTCTAGCCCCAAAATAACAGCACTGTCTGAGACAAAACCAGCTTGGTCAGGGGTACCAGAGCTTTTCCCAGCCCGTTTATGTAATAAAGCATTATATACAACTGTTGGAAAACATACCAGTTTAAAAATCTTTTATCTATAACTTTAGCCAGGTTTGCTCATCTTTGCCCCAGGGGAAGGGAACTGAAGCTTCTTTCCAGGGCATTGTTTCTCTAGGTGAGGCCTGATGGGCTTAGCATTTCAACAGACTGGGAGTAGCCCCAACAAGATAAAGCCATCGATGGAACATCAACAGAACCAACAGAACGTCAGTGGCCATCTAGGAACATCTACCCCAGACTCTGCCTCCGGCAAAGACTGATAAGAAATTCAAGCAATGAAGATCTAATTAACATCAGAAGCGAAGAAATCCGGATCTAATAGGAGAGCAGATACTAGGAACTACACAACTTGAGACCAATGAACACTGACCCAATTCGTTTCTGTGAGTTTTGACTGCAAAAAAGATCTGAAAATTCTAGTAAAGATCATGTGTCATGGAATGATTCTCTGCACACCCGGGCTATGTGCGGATGAGATGATTTCTGTGGTACATCCTGGCCAGAGAAGAAAGTAGTGCCTTGACTCTCTAACATTAAAAATGTTGTTGGAGGGCTTTTTGTTTTTCCTGCAGTTTCAGTGACACAACCAGGAAGCAGAACAGGAGCTATATGTCCCTGTTACTTGGGTCCTAAAATACAGAGAAAGAAGACAGGGCAGAGAGCAAAGAAGAAAAACAGAGCTTTGTCCTCATTCACATGATAGCCCTGTAAGGCTTTAACCCAAAAGATGTAACTGTATAGTGAAACATCTATGGGGGACTCTCTTGCCTGGCACAGAGGGGTTCTGCAGATAGACTTCCAGGGTGGGGAAAGAGTACCAAGTCGGCAACACAAATTACTTCAGGCCAAACTCCAATACATAACTAGAGATTCCATAGATACATCCAGCCTTAAGCCCAGGAGCAATACAGGTGGAGAGAACGGAGCCTGGGTGATTAAAACTACCTATTTAAGCAGTTCAAGGTAGCTGGAAGCATCACTGGTGCCTCTGGGTTTCTCTGTTCATTATTTAAGGTGAACATAAAAACACAGAGTGCAGGAGCCCAAGGATGTTCCTCACTGGCTTCAAGCTGGCAGTTTGCTAAAAGCAGCGCTCCTTGGTTTCCTTGGTTTGCCGACCAGCAGTGCCACCTCCCCTCCCTGCTGCCACGGTGCTCAGCCTTCCCCAGGGTTAACAAAAGGGCACGTTACTCTGCTTCGCCAGATTTCAGCTCTGAGAATTTCATTCTGAACAGTTCAGCATCTGCTTTAGCCAAAACAGTTCCGCTATTTCCAGGAATATTATTAAAGGAAAAATAAACTGCTTGGCACACACTACCTAAATTCAGGCAACCTTTTATATGAGGATCTCTAGCTTCGGAAGGGAAATTTTGAAATCTGGCAGAGAGGTGACCTTTGTGGTAGAAATGTGTCTATCCCTATCAAAACCTACCTACCTTTGGCCAGATTACAGAGCAGGGAAATACTGCAGTTAAGGGCACAGTAACGAGTTCTGAGAACTGCAGTTACTTGCTGTTTCTGCTGTGGGCAAGAGGTCCCTGATCTCCTGCAGAGCTGCAGCTTGTGCTCACCCACTGCCTTGGCCAGTTATGGCTGCACAGGTCCTCCATGGCTGGATGACGAAATTACAGAGCCAAGGGTGAGCGGAGAGACCAGCATTCCATCTGACGCCTACATACATTCCTGTAACTTTCGGATACGGGACAGCCCCATCTGCCACACAGCCCAGGGTCAACGTCAGCATCACGAGTGCTGCGCAGGCACGAGGGCACTGCAGGAAACAAACTGCGACCAAAAAAACCAGGGCCATTACAATACATCGATGCACAGCTGGAAGAATTAATGTCAAGCAGACAATGGCATTGCAGACGTCCCCTAATAACGAAGGCTTGAATCTGCTGTCTCAGTAAAACTCTCTAAACGAGGTTTGTGTGCAGCTTATGGGGAGTTTATGAAAGAAATATAAATATAGGCCATCATTCTGCAAAGCTTCACAAACCCAAACCCTTGCATTCAGGTGCCATCTCTCGGACTTTGCTGCAAAATCAAGGCCATTCACGTTAAAAGCACAGACAAGAACATCTGCTCAAACTGATGTGTTTTAACTGTATTAGTTAATTATCCAGACAACTCTTCTTATGTCATGGAAATGCAGTTTGAACACTGGCAGATAAATGCTCTTGCATTAAAAAGGGAGAAATCAGTATTTGCTGTTGGATGTAAGCAGCCATTAGAAGAAACAGTCCCACCTTTCACCCAAGCATACCTTCTCCCCATCTTCAGCACATTATGCAGTCCTTCTGTGTATCCGTGTGTGGGATCTCAGGACTCATATCCATATACCGAGAACTGGCATGTCATCATCATCCTGGAGAATGATTTCAGTTCATTAAGTGCTGCTAGGAAAAAGATATAATTCCTCTCACCAAAAGCCTCAACAGGCTACAAAGGAAGAGTACAAGGAAAAGTTAACTTCTTTCTTCATTATATGTATGCCCTTTCCTCATGCATAAAGCAGGAGCAACACAGAACTTCTATACATATAAAGAAGTTCTATAGATAGATAGATTATATACTTCAGTACATATATGTACGTAGATAGATATAGATCTATGTATTATTATGTACATACTTCAGGTCTGGTTAAAGCACAGCGGTGAGCAGAGGGGGTCTGTGGTGCTTTCATTCCGTGAGAGAAGAAAACCGTACCTCCTGCAGAAGGCAAACTGTCCGTGCAGACTGCAGAAGGCACTCAACAAACAATTTTGGTTTGTCACTCAAGTGCTTGGTTAATGATTCACCCTGAACAACCAGGCAAGGAAGAAGCGAGCTTGTTCTCCTTCAGTGCACTGGCTCCATTAAGAAGAAAGAGCTCAATGTGGAGCCAGTGCAAGAGAGAAACTTCCCACCTGCACTGCTGCAGGAAACTCTTCCCAGGAGTATGAACTGGGATTATGTATCACAACAGCAGGTACGGCTGGAACTATGGAACCAACCCAGCCACACACGGACCTTGTGATATATTTTTCATTAGCAGAACCCAGATCCTTTACGCAGTAGTTGCCTCCCAAATGTGGAAACTGCAAGATAAAAAGCACATTTGGGTGACTTCTTGATGGGTGACTGCAGAGCCACAGGCTCATCTCAGATCTCCCACAGACCCAGCCTTGGAGTGCCTGCAAATTCCTTTTTTCCTCTTATGCTTCTGAATGGTTAAGGCAGCGTGGCGAGCCATTTTACAGGGGATTTCAAGAAAATGACACGCTTGATGTTTACATGTTTTTGCCCATGAGACAACTTTGATATGCCTTGTGAAACACATGCTTTCACAGAAATCTGAGGAGGAAAACGACATCACCAAGAATAGTAAAATCTTGTTCTGTTTGGAACAGACAATTTTAACAAGACTGTTTTAACGGGAATAGCATTTGGTAGATATTTTTAAATGTTGGCAGCAGGTTTTGCTAGACAAAATTTTATGATATCATTCCTTGGATAGATTGCTAATCTGCAAAAACCCATCATTTGAGACCCATTCTAACATTACGGAAGTCCCTTGATTTCCATGTACACAAGGTCAGGCCATTTATGAGTGTAAAGTGTCCCCAGTACTTAATTTTTCCAGGTGACACCCGGTGCCACTTGGCTGTTTGAAAGACAATTTGAGCCAGTACACTTCCACATAGGACTGCACAGAATGGCCATGTTCTTCCCTTCTAAGAGTTGCATAAGCAGATATAAATGTTTCTGTGTTCAATAACTAAAATTAAGATTCCCTTTGCTTGTAGCCTCCTTCGAGAATGTCACTATTCTGTTTGAGAAACCACATCCTGCTCTGCATCCTATGTGGATTCATTCTGTCAATCCAGGGAGATCAAGTTCAGCAGCCTCCCCAGGACTGCTGATAATCTCCTGAAAGTCCACAGTAAACATTTCTTTACACACTGGATCAGATCTGATGAACTATACAACTTCACACCAGCCAGGAAAGTGTGTGGGACTGACTTTTTAACCAATGCAGACGTGGGGGTACACTTACAGGCCAACTATAATTTTCCCTAGAGAATGCTGAGCATATATTTTTTCCACTCAGAGCTATTGTTCCATGTTTTCCCAGGACTTCAGAGTATGTCCAGCAGTGACTGGAACCCCCATGCAGTAAACCCACTCAGGCTTACCAGGAAGCTTCTGTGGGAGCCTCAAGTTTCGGTGCAGCTCAGAAGCTGCACGCGCCTAAAGCATCTCCACGGGAACGCGAAGCTTCCCTCGTGTATTTCATTTCTTTATCCGAAATATTCTTCCCACTCAGCCACAACCTAGAAAGGAAAAAAAAGGAAAAGAAGGAAGATCAATTAATTTTGACATAAGGAGTCTTGACTATCCCAACACACTGCAAGGTGAAAAAACATCCCTGCCCCTCTAACAAATCCCCCTGATACTGTCTCCATCAAGTATCAATTATTTAAACGCTGTATTAAGGAGAGTAAAGACACAATGCTTGGAATTCTCAACAACGGCTCAGCTTGGCTACTCCAAGCACTTTCCCACCCGGGGAGCTGAGCAGTCCCAGATTTAAACACCACATTTAATACAAATCTGACAGCAATTTGATTTGATTTGGCTGCCAGCATCGGAGCTGCTTCCACACAGACACACGAGGCTGCTCCGAGCTGCCATTTCATCGGCGCCTGGGGACAGGAACAGCACCCGCACCGGCCACCTGGCTCAGCCCGGGCTCCATCCAGCACCCACCGAGAGCCGCTGCGAGCTGAAATCCTCCCGGCCCCTCCTGCCGGGGAAAGCCTGCCTCCGGCTCCGGCTGCCCCCAGCTCTCACCTCCCGGCAAACAGCAGCTCCATCCTTGGTGGCTGCTCCCGGCTGCGGGCAGCCGCCGCCCTTCGGGCAAGCCGATGGCTCGGGCAGCTCCGGTGCCCGCTCTTCCTCGATGCTTTTGCGTTTTCCTGCAGCTCCCCGGGCCGGAGGGAGCGGGGGGCGGCGGCGGCGCGGGGGGGGGGGGGGGGGAACGAGAGCCCGGCACGGCACCGCGGGGCGCGGGGACCTCTCGTGGGAGAGGCGCGGCGCGCGCGGCACGGAGGTGTCCCCGCCGATGCCTGCTGGCCGGCGCCCACGCGCCTCCCGCCCGCCCCCGACGCCGCTGACCCCACAGCCCGCAGCAGCCCCAGGTGTGAGCGGCCAGGATGAGGAGGGGGCGGCTCCTGCCAGAGGCCGCTCTCCGAGGGTTCCCCGGGCACAGCTGTGCAGGGAGCTGCTGGTCCAGAGGGGCAATGGGGGCATCCCGAGTGTCCCTCCAGGGACAACGGTCGGAGCATCCGGCAGGAGCTGGGGAGCAGCCGGAGGCACCTGGGCACAGAGCACTGCTCCCAGAAAATGCCCAGGGAAAACCCCTCGTGCCAAGGGGCAGCACCTGAGCAGGCAGGGCAGCATGTGGGGTCCCAGGGAAACATTCCACTTTCCCCTTTCATCTTGGCAGCCCTTCCCCAGTGCCCCCCCCCAAAAAGGGGGGTTATGAGGAGAAAAGGGATTTAAACGGAGGGAAAAAAACTTCCTTTTCCATAATTGTCTGTGTTGAAATTGAGGGGGAATCCCCTTCCTCTGCAATTTTAAGGGCATCAGTTGAAGAAAACCCTGCCTTTTCCATGCTCTTAGGGGTATCACTTGACAGGGAATCCCCATTTTCCATTATTCGCCAGTTTAAATAGAAGGGGAAAACCTTGACAATGCTATTTTATTGATTGGAATTGAGCATAACTCCCCCATTTTCATCATCCCAAGGTTTAAATTGCAGGGAAAACCCAGTTGTCCCTCCTTTATAAGGGTTTGAATTGAGGGAGAAATCCCCCTTTTTCCATCACTGGAGAGACCTGAAGCAAGGAAAACCCCTCTTTTTCCAGTATTTTAGGGGATTCAGAGGAGAGAACCCATTTATTGCTATGGCATCTATTTAAGTAGAGACAAACACTCCCTAGTCTCTCATTTTAAGGGGTTCTATTGAAGGAAGCTCCCCCTTTTTCAGCATTTTAAGAATTTAAATCTGTACTTCAGGGCACTTCTAGCTGGGTACTGGCACCCAATCTCTCACAAGGGAGCAAGCCCAGCACTCACAAAACCCTCCTGCTGCCAGAGAGCCCATTATTTTTTCAGTTTTATTTATAATGAATACATCCTTAATTAGAGACCCCAACAGGAGTTACACCATGTATATTATTACTATTCTTCTCCACCCTCCATAGTCCTGTGACTCAATAGCCACCAATGAACAATTACAGAACTTAACAAGGAATCATGCAACTCATGTGTCTACGCTGCCAAAACAAGAAGCTTTTTTACCCTTTCAGTGGATGCAGCTGTAGTAAAACAGAAGGCATCTACAAAGCCCTTTACTCACCTGGAATTTAAGGCAGAGCAGCCAAACAGCTGCAGCTCCTCCCAGTGCTTTTATCCCTTCTGGTAAAATTGCCTCCTCCCTTTTCCCGGGCATTGTGGGAACGAGAGGCGGGCCCGGCCAGGGGTATATTAACCCCAGCCCTGGGTAAAAAGAGGCTCATTCTTTCTGTGGGGTTGGTTGGGTTGAGGGTGTCTTTTTATTTCCATGGGGGGGGGGGGGGTCATTCAGGTTTTCTCAGCTTTCTTTCAGCAGGTGCTTTTGGCATCTAAAGCAATAGAGGCTTTGAAGACACTGTGAAGAAGATAGCATTGAGTGCATAGTTCATGATTTTTGGATCGAGTGTTCAAGGTTGTTAAGGTGCTTGGTGCTTTTTGTATTTTTTTTTTCTTTGCCTTGTTTTTCTTAGAAGCACTGCAATTTCCTGAAATTCCAGATTGTGTCAGTATTACACTCCAAATTTTTCAGCAGGTTCATTGTGCTGCAAGAGGGAGCTACCCTGGGTCAGAGATGACATCGGAGATGGAGGCTTCTGATAGGTAAGTTAAAGACTGCAAGTATGAGTGGGAGTGGGAGCAGGGTCCCAGTTAGTAGCTGACTTGTTAGGATTTGGCTTGTATGCCACTACACCGGTGCATTGATTTTGGTTTTCTTTGTCATAGCTGACTAAGAGGCCAACCTGGTGATCCCAGTGCCTTTGGAGATGGCTGAGGTGGACTCCTTTGCATCCAGTGTGGATTCTCATCACTGGTCATCTGAAAGCTAAGTTGGGGGCTGGGGCCTGGAGAAGGGATGATAGCAGGATAGTGGGTTGGAAATTGCTGGGAGAGATTTAAAAAGTAGTGTAGGGGAAAGGGATGCTCTCCAAGGGCCTTCTTAGGTAAGCTAAAGGGAGTAGCCCTACTTTTGACTGCAACTGTAGGGTGTGCAGCGCAGAGCAGTTCCAGTGTGTGTTGTCTTGTCCGGTGTGTGTTCTGTGTCTTTGGCTTCCCTTGGATCAGATCTCTCTGCCTTTTACCCTTAAGGGGCTCATCATAAGCATTGGCCATCATCTCTAGCTTCTTGAACTTTTGTACTTCTCGGTAGGATGCCAATATCACTTGTTCTTTTACCAGTGGGCTTGGCCACATCTTGGAATCACATCTTGAAAGCATTGAGTTGGATCTCTTTGGAGGCCTTGTTCCTGGCTGTACTGCCATCCATCCTTTCCAGCCATGAGCTGTAATGTCCTGGGGCTTGTAAGATTGTCAGGATATGGGAGCATTCTAAATGTGGCCTTGTCTCTCACAGCCATCTTGATCATTGTGACTGACAGTTCTTAGAACAGGTCACTGTTCCAGTCTTTTCTTCTGCTCCTTAGAGCCTCTTTCATCCACCATTGCCATACCATCAATTATCTTTTTTGGCGTCGTCCCTGTCCTTGCTATCGTTCTTCTTGCTGAGAGCTTTTTTTATCATCCTCATGTCACACTGCTTGTAGTATAATGTGTTGTTTGAGTTTGTGTCTAGCCTGGAATTGCTCTGCTCTGTAGAGTAGTCTTGGGGGGGGGGGGGGGGGTTAGGTGGAGAAGAAAGGAGACTTTATAGGGAGCCTTTTGCTTTGCTCAGCCACCTGAGCCACGCCTTGGATGGAGTGACTGTGGCCAGTCTGTGTGGTGTTCAGTGGAGATGTGGGAGTGGTGCAGTGGTGTCTTGCAGTTTCATAGTAGTTTGTCCTAAGGCCCACTCCTGTGGGATCCTAGGCAGTTTGCTTTGAGGAATGAGAACTTGGGAGAGGCTAAGCTTTCCCTGTCTGTCTGGGTAACTTTGACAAATAATTCTTTTGCAGAGGGAGAGCATGTAAACCTGATATGAATGGAGGAGACCAGAGGAGCACAGCAGCGAGGTGGGTCAGTGCCTGAAGTCCAAGCTACGGCCTGACTTTGGGCTCTATGTTTACCTCACTGTTGGGATTTTCATTTTGAAGATGTGAAGCACTTGGCACAGCAGGGTATTGGCACTGGGGGGACCATGAGCTGGATGAGTATTGATTCCAGCACAGAACTGGATGCTACTGGAGTTGTTGTATTAGTGATGAAACTATAAGTAGCCTTTGATTTTTTTTTTTTGCGTTTTACAGGTGGTCTGCAGCATTCAAATTGCTACTCCAACATGACAGACACCCTTGCAGAAAGAGGTCACAGTCGAGCACTTTCAGGTGGAACCTATCTCGGCAATGCAACCCTTTTGGACACTACATGGGCATGTGCCTTTCCATTTTGTTTTGCCCCTTCTCCCCTGGGAAGGTTGGTCATCATTCAGCTTTTCAGGGGTGGTGTTTCATTTTGGTTATGTTGCAGGGCTGTTCTTTGTCTTTGTTTTTAGGAAGTAAACCTGGATATCAGCAGTCAAGGTCAGGTGAGTGAGGTAAGCAGTGACCAGTGGACGCAACCAGTTATTGCTCGGGTGCCAAATTCTGGGGCAGCTCAAAGCATGCATTGTCTGAGCATCCATTTGTGTGTTTTAGGTGGCCCACTTGTATTATGCCTACAGGGGCTGAACCCCCTCATGGACCAGCTGATGGAGCCAGTTTATCACCCTTGAGCTGCCTGTCCCTGTGAGCCTTCCAGAAGTATTACAGGGCTCTGCGATGAAGCCTGTACCTTTTCTGTTTGAAGGTGCCATCTGGGCAGCCTTTGGCAATGGCTGAGGAGTTGTGGCGAGTCGGGGAGGGAGGGAGGAGCGAGGGTCCCCTCAAGTTTCAGCAATGCCACATCACCTTGTCTCCCCTTAACCCAGGGATACCCTGCGATGTCGGCCTCGGAGTGTGGCCACAGAGTATGAGCCTAGGACTGGGGCGTTCTCAGGAGCCGGTGAGTAGTAGAATTGTTGGGTTTTGGCTGATGTGCTGCTGAGTTCAGGCACTGATGTTTGGTTTTCTTTATTGTAGTAGACTGAGAGAGAACAGCCCTCTTAGGGCAGGAACTTCCCAGATGATGAGGTGGCCTTGTTTTGCACCTGATGAGGATTTGCATCCCTGGATATCTGAGAGCTAAGTCGAGGGCTACACCTCAGGGAGGGGGATGAGAGTGGGGTGCTGGGTCAGGACTTGGTGGGAGGGATCTTTGAATTAGCTTTGGAGATGGGGATGTCCACGAGAGGGGCCCTTAGGCCACGTAAAGGCAAAGCCTCGCTGTTGATTGCAGTGCTGAGGTGCGCAGGGCAGAGCAGTCCTGGTGCGTGTTGTGTCACTTGTCTATTATGTGTTCTGTGTCTCTATTATGGGCATCTTGTGTCACATGTCTTTTGCCTTACCCCTTTGAGGGGCTTATCAGAAATGCTGGGCATCATCCTCAGCAGCTCCTTTGCGTTCCTTGGCCCGACGCTGGTACCCTTGAACCTTTGACTTGCAAGCTCGGACATGCATCGGAATCGCATCTCTCTTTAGCACTATTGAGTCAGACACCTTTTACAGTCTTGTTCTGAGCTGTATTGACAGCTGTGCACTGCAACGGTCCCTTATAACAGATTAGGACTTGGGAGAATGTGAGGATAGGTAGAGGATTCCAACCGTATGATCCTCGGGCATCCATCTTTGCAGTGCTTGGCATAAGTCCTTCTGTTAGGGTCTTTTTCTGCCAGAGTTCTTTGAGCCTCATCGGCCTCATCTAGGTCATGTCATTGGTAATTCTTCTTGCTGACACTTTCCTCTCCTTGTTGCATCCCCTTGTTTGTCATCTCCTGTGTCACAGGTGTCTGTGTGTTTGGCCTGGGGCTGCTTTGCCCTGCTACATAGTCTGGGTGTAGGTGTAATAGGATAAGTCCTGGGGACTTGACATTTGTAATGTAGGGATTAGTTGGACTCAAGATGGTATTTCTAGATTAACACAAAATGTCTGGAGCTGCTAAGTTACGATGCAGTACTTTGACTTTTGTCATCACTTTCTTTCAGATGCAGATGGATTGAATCTGTGGCAGAGTGCCCCATACCAGGTGAGATGGTTCCCACAGGAAGGTCAGTCACCGTTTGTCTTTGCATGCCAAGTGTAAATGGTGACTGTGTTACAGCTTTGTTCTTCATCTTTATTTGTAGGAAGTAATGCTGAAGATCAGTGGTCAAGGTCGATGGAGCGAGGTGAGCGGTGACTGGTGGCCAGAATGAGTTGTTACTGCTTGGGTATCAGTTTCTGGTGCAGCTCTAAGCATCCGTTTTTGTTTGTGCATTTTAGGTGGTCCACTGGGAAGGTGTCCCGGCCCTGGGATGCTGGAGGCCAGGTGGGTGCAAGCTTAAGCTATAGGTGTGGTGTACTTGAGTTGGAGTGGGGAGGCTGTGGTTTCAGTCTCTCAGCATGTTTTTTTGCTTTGCTTCTCTGCAGGTGCTGCTGCTGCCCTGGGCATGCCAAGGGACAGAGGCGAGCAGGTGAGTTGGCATTTAGGTGGGGCGACTGATAGGTGAGAGGTACGTGGCAGCATGCGAAGTGTGTCCCTTTTCGCTTTGCAGGTATCGTCCGGGCCAGCTCCGGAGTCGGATGGAGATTTGAGGTGAGCCTGGGCCAGTGGTGCAGAGGGAGCCCAGCCCGTGCATTTATTCTTCTGGAGGGCAATAGTCGCAGTTTCTGTTTTGTTGTCTTAGGTACTACAAGTAGGTGCAGAGCCTAAGTTTGGAAACGGCCGGTGAGCGATGAGCCTCAGCAGTTATGAGGGAGAGAGGCATTGTGCAAGGGGTCACTTCTGGGACGTGTCATCACAGTCTGAATTTTGTCATTATTCTCCATCTTTTGCAGCCACCCAAGTGGGCTGTGGGCCATGTATTGACATCCACGGTGCTGAAGCATTCTTTTCTGTTGAGGATGGATTTTGTCTGCTGGTCTTCAGAGAGCTAAGTGTGGGGACTGTTGGTTGGGAGAAGGCAAAAACCTTTGGAATCACAGGAGGCAATTTGAAGTTAGCTGAGAGGAGAGGGCTGTAGTGGGCCAGGCCCCTTGGAGGTTAAGGGAGAGAGGGTTTCTCTTCAGCATCACTCGAGCCTTTGCTGGGCCGGGCAGTTCCAACCCATCTCCATGTTCTCGTGAGCTTTGCATCATTGGATTTTGAGTCTCGATGTCATTGTCCATCTTTTCACCCGAGGAGCCTGCCTTCGGGTCTGGCACGATTGCCACGGTCTAAAGTTTGCCTACTCTTCAGTGTAGCCATGCTTTTGAGCACTTTTGAGCATAGCAAGCATGTGGACATCTTGCATCTTGGCCATTTGTGGGTCGGTCATGTTTTGTGATGTCACTTCAGCCTTTGGCAGCAGAATCCTTCTCTAGGGATCCCTTTGTATCAGCTGGCAGTCGTTGCCTCCTTCTCTAGGCCTACTGCACTTCTTGAGCATCCTCTTACCAGCTTTGGCACTAACTTCTCATAAGGAGTTTACCTTTCACTGTCACGTACTACTGCCGTAGAGCCTTCTTTCCTTCGGCGTCATCGGCCTCTGGCTTATCTTGCACTAGCAATCGTGGGTCCATCAGGTAAAACTGCTGGGCAGTTTCAGTTGATGTCTATGTGATGTGGTCTGTGGCCGTTGTCTTCAGTGTCATAGGGCTTTGTGATGTCTCAATGCTTTACAGGCATCGTTATGGGCCATATTGGCAGCAGGAGCACTTGCATACTTTCCTGGATCGGGCTTATTCTGGCATCTTTATGGTTTTGCTTTTTGAGACCAGAAGAAGTACACAAGGTGTTCCTAGCCATCTTCCTTCTCAGTTTTGGTAGTATCTTTTTTTTTCATGTGCCGTTCCCTTGGACTTCTGTATGAAGTGTACTAGACCCTCCTCACTGCAGTAGTTTCGTAGCTTCCGTCGCCTCAAAGCATCCTGGTCTCAAAAATTTATCTTCTGAAGCGTTATCTCAAGTCTTCATGTCATCTTTGCTTATATTTGATGCACTGTGTGTCCATGTGCCACTTATGCTTGGAGCTGCCCTGCCCTGGCACATTCAGTCCTGGCTAGTTTGAACAGTTTTAGAACTCTCCTCTCCTGTCTATGGGCTTTTGGGTAGAAAGTTTATGGGCCTGGTGTGGGGATAACTCCTAGCTGTCAGCTACTTGCAGACTGCCTCATGCTGTCTTGCAGGTCCCTAAGGCAAATTTTGATCCCTATGGTCACTGATGCTACCAATTTTCCCAGGATCTACTGTTCCACATCAAGGAGCAGCAGATGGAAGAAGATGTTAAAGCATCCTCTTTAGGGGGGAGTGTTTCTAGTAAGGGCTGCAGTCAGCATGTAAGCTGAAGAAGGGGTGTCTGAGAGTGTGTCTGTCTGTGTGTGTTGACTGGCTCTAACCTTATATGTGTGTTGTTTTTTGCCTTTCAGGTTCTTCAGTTCATTTTAAAATTTAGAATACGAAGAACCCAGCTGGTCCTGCCCATGCTGTGGGGTCAGTCAGAGGGACACAGGGTTCCTCTTCTCCTTTCTGCTGGGATGAACTGCCTAGGGAATACCATTTCTGACAGCCCAGTCCTACCTGTGTCCTTTGGAAAAGGGCAGAGGTGAAGAGGCGACTGCCAGAGTTCCTTGGGGATGATGGAGTTGTGGTGTTTGGCTGTGCCCAGAGGGGCAGGTTGGGCATTATTTGTGTGTCTGAGGACTGGGGAGCCGAGCTCTCAGTGCATTCCCAGCTCTCCCAGGGGTGGGAGCAGGTGCAAGGCTGGGTGGCAGCCTCTGGTCGGGGCAGGCCCTGGCCCTGGCACGGACACGCTGGGGTGGTTTGGGGACACTTGGGGAGCAATGGGAGGAAAATGAGGGATGGTGCTGGGCGGAGCGATTGGCCTGTGCTCGTGTCAGCGCAGCCGTGCAGGGTGCTGGGATCTGGGTAAAACACCAGCTCTCCTGGTGTTCAGGGATGCAAGGTCTGAGGGACTGGATTTACCTAGGGCTTTTCAGGAACAAGGGGAAATGTGGTGCCAGAGCTGTGCCCTATCAGGTTGTGTTTCCCTTTGGGGACAGGGAGTCTCTGGGCTGAGGTGAGATTGCTGTGTGAGTGGCAGGGAACAGGGAGCTGAGAATTGCAGGCACTGATGGAATAATTGTCTTAGGTCTGTTTGGTTTGTGTTGGTGAAAACTGGGATTTGGGCTGGAGAGGTGCTCTTAGGAACAATGGATAGAGTACATTTGCTCCATGGATGTGTCAGGAAGGACAGAGAAGGGGAGTATTTATAAACTGTTCTCAGTATTTCATGCAAATTTGGGGTGGAGCAGCAATGCAGGTGGGTGGGTTTTGCCTGGGCCTGTCAGGACTAACCACAAAGAATCCAGCCAAGCCCCTGACCCCTCAAGGCATCTGTGAAACACTTCCACAGCAACCCAAGTCAGAAATCCAGTGATTAGGGAGGTAAAATTATAGGTAATTGCCTATGATCTGTGGGGAATTTCCTTTGGAATTATCAATCAAGGCAGGGCCTATCTTTCAGCTCTTTTCCTGGTGTGCAGTTTCCTCTCTGGTTTAAATGAGTTTGTGTGCTCCTGTTAACAAGCAGTGTGTTTTCACCCTGAAATTTGGGGTGATAGGCCTTCTTTAGCGTTTTTCCCACAACTGAATCATCCCTTCCATGAGTAGTCCATGTTGTTCTACACAGCTGCTTTGGCCGTGGGTCAGAGAGAGAGAAGGGAAATGACTTTTTAGGGCATTGAAATTTCTCCAGGCAGGAGTGGGAGGTCGTCTTCCCCCTCCCCAGAGCCCTGCAGGTGCATGGGAGTAGCTCAGTGCCAGCGCAGCTCTCTGAGCAATAACAACGCTTGGGAGGTTTGAGTGTTGATAGCAGCTCTCCTGTCTCCTGGTAGCAGTCCTAGGCGGAGGAGGGGAAAAAAGGAACTTGTGTTATTCATGGAAAACTTTCTGCTGTTTCTTGTGCAGTGTTTTAGATCTCTGTATGATTTACTATCCAGTGTCTGTAGGTAGAGAATGACTTATTGGAGGTAAAAATTGAGATAATCACTAATGGAAATGGTAGGGAAAACTTTTGAAGTGAACTTGAGGTGACCTGTAATGGAGAGCATGAAGATTTTGAAGTAAACTATAGCAATCAGTTGTGCACAGGTAGGGAAACCTTTGGGGGTAAAATACAAGGTCACCTCTAGGTGAGGGAATGAACACTTGTTGAGGTAAACTGAGTGAATCAGTTGTGGAAGTATTAGTAAATTCTGGGGGTGAAACTTGATGTAACCTCCATGGTAGAAAATAAATCAATCTTTTGAGGTAAAAAGGAAGTAATCAGTGTTGGAGAGGCAGGGAGATTGAGAGTAAACTTGAGTCTGTAGTCCAGAGAATGAACATACTGAAGTTAAATGGAGGTAGTAAATTGCAGACAGGGAAAAAATGTGGGGGTCAAGTCTGAGGTAATCTCTAGGGGAGACAACATTTTTGAGGTAAACTGAGGCAGTCACTAGGTGACAGGTTGGACAAGTTTTGGGGGGTAGAAATTAAAATGACCTGTTGGGCAGAGAATGGACATACTGAGGTGAATATCAGGTAATAAGTAGTGGACAAGTAGCAATAATTTTGGAGGTGAAAGCTGGGGTGATGTGTGGCAGGGAGAGCGTACATCCTGAGGTAAAGTGAGACAGTACTGGAAAGATAGTGAAATATTTCAGGGTAAGACTTGATGAAATCTCCAGGATAGAAAGAGAATATTTATAGGTCAAAAAGAGTAAATAGTTAGTGGGCAGGTAGGGAAAATACTGGGGGTAAAACCTGAGGTTATCTCTAGGGGGAGAGAATGAACATAGTGAGGTAAAAATCAGGCAATGACTAGTGAATGTTAGGGCAATTTTGGGGGGGTAAAACTGGAGCTAATCTCCAGAGTAGTGAATGAATACTTTCTTGTAAAAAAGAAGAAATCAGAAGTGCACAGACAGGGACAGCTTGGAGGGAAAATCTGAAGCAATCCCCAGGGAAGAGAATGAACAGCATGAGGTAAACTGAGGTAGTCACTTGCAGAGACACAGTGAAAATTTTGGGGATAGACACTGAGACATTCTGGAGGACAGAGAAAATTACTTTTTGGGGTAAAAATGGGATGATGGGTAGGGCAAAGCTTGTGGGAAAAACTTGAAATAATCTGTAGGAAAGAGCATGAGCATTTTGATGGAAAAATGAGATATTTATTCTTTGCTTCCCTTTGGGATAACTTAATCTGCACCCTTCCATGAGCAATTCCTTGGCTTCTCCTGGAGAAAACCCCCATGGCAGAGGCAGTGTGCAAAGGAGCCCAGAGCTGTGCTTGGAGCAGAGAGTGCTGAGAGCTGCGTGTGCCTCTGCTGCCCCAGGCTGGCAATATCCCCATGGAACAGACTGGGCAAATGGGATTAGAGGAAGCACAATCCCTTCCTGGAAGAGGTTTTCTCCTGTGCAGATCAGGCACAGGGCAGGAAGGGAACTTTGGAGATCAGCTGCTTTCCCCCAGAAAGCATCACTCACACCAGCATGGATGACATGACCTGTGCCTAGTGCTCATGATGCACCTGGCCAGAATCAAGAGCAAAGGTTGGTTTGGGTGTGAGCACTTGAAAGAACTTTGAAAGAGAAGCAATCACCTTTTGCTGCTTCTTTCTTTCTTGCAGATGCTGGGATTGCCTCTGGGCACATGTGCTGAGCTCTCCCTGCAGGGAACTGTCAGCCCTGAATGCTTGTGCAATAACTGCAGCTGCCCAGGCAGACACAGGAAACTATTCCACACATTAAATTGCCATGACCCAAGGCACTCCTGGAGAGAGAGTGTAGAGAGTTAGAGCACTGATCCTGCTCCCTGCTTTCCCAGTAGTGCATGAACATGATTTCATCCTGATCCTGAGAGCTCCAAGGACAATAACAACTGAGGTGCCACTGATGCTGCCACTTTTCTGATGGGCCTGGCCCAGAACCATAGCCCAGCAGGGGTCTGTGGGAGCAGTTCAGTTCCCCCTCCCTTCCTGCACTCTGGGCAGTTCCAGAAGCCATCTGATCCCTTTCCAAGGTTGCCACCACAGCCTAAGCTCCCCCCCCCCCCCCACTGGGCCATGATGGCATCTGCGTTCCCAGAGCCAGCGAACGGCTCCGGCCCTCGCGCCACTGCCGCACATCAGGCCCGGCTAGGGGAGCTGAACTAAAGCCTGGAACTCTCAAGGGTAAACTGGCACCACAACCACAAACCTCCCTCAGTTGAGAGTAAAGAGGTGTCCCTGTATTTACACACGTCCAGGAACAATACTCCTCTAGAGCAGTCGTGGATTTACTTTTTTATCAGTTGAACTGGCACTGCTGCCACCTGATGCCATTAAATTCTCCATCCCCACAATCCCTGGTTACCCTTGGCTGTGGGGTTTTTGCTGTCCCACAGTGAGTTAGGAGGGATCTCTGGCCAGCCTTGTTGCCCAAGAGCATTCAAAATCCTAATCCTCACTTCTCTGACTACTGACTACCTTAAACGCCACTCTGCGTTGTGCAAAAAAGTGCCTTGGTCCCCCTGGGAACTGCACATCTCTAACAGCTGTTATCAGTTATTCCAACTGAGTAAAATAATTATTAAGGAAAAGAGGAACCAGTTAAACCTAACAACTTTTGCCTGATATTTTCCTCAGGAATGAGTTAGGAGCGCAGTAGCAAGGCCTTCAGACAGGCACAGTGTCTGATATAAACTATATCTGGGCACACATAAAAAATAGGTTATAGATAAATAGATAGCTATATGCCCTAATATATAATACATATTTATATTACAGAGTTATGTAAGGCATAAATATCTGTCCTACATATAACCAAAACCTCTAAATTACCCCCTGACCCCTGATGCTAGGAATGTAACATTTTTAGGGATCCTAAAATCAAACAGATGCAGGAAAATAAACCATGATTTTATGCCCTTAATTCCAAGATGTTTTCCTGGATGTGTGCTGCTGCGTCTGTTTTTCTGTAAGATCTTGTGCCTTATCCCTGAAGTGCACTCAGAATTGTCAGGATCATGAAATCCATTTGGGATTTTACTGTTGCTGCAGTATCCAGTGAGATGAGTTTTTTCAAAATTATTTCTCTTGGACCGAGCACATCTCCTCAAGTTCCTTCTCACTTTCTGCATCCTGGAAATGCAAAAAGGGAGAAGATCAATGTACAGCTCAAGTGAAACAAATAAAAAGCATCATTTCCCTTCTTTCTCTCCAACCCCAAATCAGTTTTTAAGCATATCATGGAATCCTGGAATGGTTTGGGTTGGAAGGAGTCTTGAAGCTCATCCAGTTCCACTCGCTTCCACTGGGCCAGGCTGCTCCAAGCCCCGTCCAAGCGTGAGTCTGAAAAACCCCAAACAAGTCCCAGATCTAGACAGCCCACTGGAAGAAAACCCAAAATTAATTAGAACAGCAGAGCCTGGCTTCAGTCTGGCACTTCTCCTTGACAGCACGCAGAGCTGGACGGAGTGGTCAGGGCACACTCGAGGGCAAACTGGGAGAAATCACGGCGGGGTCTGCCCTGGGATGGAGACCCAGCGCCGTCCCGCTCGCCCCCCCTCCGGCCCCAGGGTGGGTCGGTCCCCGCAGCGCGCGCCCCTTCGGCCGGGCTCGCCCACTCTCCGTGAAGAGGGGCGGGAGAGGGGGCTAAGCAGAAGCTGCGGAGACAGGATCCCCTCATGCCGCTTCTCACCGTTGAAGTCCCCGGTGTCGGCCACCACCGTGGTGTGGTGCTTGAGCTGGTCCAGCGCCGACTCCACCTTCTGCCGCTTCACGGGGGACACCGACACGTCCGCGGCTCCGGGGGACTCGCGCGCCCAGGAGGGACGGTACGTGCCCGAAGGGCACCGGCCCGCGCGCTCCCGCCGCCCGCCGCCAATCCCAGCCTGGCTGGGCGGCAGCGGCCAATCAGGAGCGCGGACAGGAGACGGACGAGGCCGCGGGAGGGAGAGCGATTCTGATTGGCTGGTTCGTGAGGGCCGGGCGGGGGTTCGCCTTGGCGACCGTGACGCCGCCATCGTCCCCGACGGAGCGTATCGGGGGAGTCTCCTGGCCCCGAGATCTCTCGGGCCCGGAACCTCCTGTCCCCGGAGTCTCCGTGTCGCCAGAACCCCCGGCAGTCTTCCCCGCGGCCGCTACGGCGCCCGACCCGCCCCTGAGCCACCCGTCCCTCGTGGCCGCGCGGGGCCCGGGCGCGGCCGGTGCCGCAAGGTGGCGGCGGGCAGCCCCTGAGGGAGGCGGCCGTGAGGGAAGGCTCGGGGCCGCGTCGGTGGTGCCCCGCTGCAGGAGCTGAGCGCTCTGGGCTCCCTTCCCCGCCGTTGTGGCAAGGTTCGAAATGGCTTATCGAGTGCAGCTCCAGGCGCTGAGAGAGCCCTCGGCCCAGTAAGGCAGGTGTTTTGGGCTCGTGGTTCGCCTGAACTTTATTTAGGCTGTAAAAGAGGTGATCTTGTTAGTGTGGGCCCACTTGGAAATTGTACTCTCCAAAACATCTACAGAAGGAATTACCAGTTATTTCAGCTGGGTAATTTAATTGTTAAGGAAAAGAGAAGACAAACTTTTGCTTCTGGAAACAGGATGGCTCTTGGCTGGAAATGTTGGAGAATCCGTGTAACAGGCTCCTAGTCATGGGGTTATGCTGTTCCCTCTTTCTGTATGGTTCCACTTGGGACAGCTGCCACAGTCGTTCCCCTTCCAGAGAGGCAAGAATGTGCTTTTGTGCAGCCTTCTCATGCTTTGCCCCTATTCTTAAGACACAGCTATCCAGGCCGTAACATCCTTCCTGTTGAATGTCAGTCCCCAAACCCAAAAGGAAATGTGTGGTTTCAGACATTCTGCTGAGTTTCTGAGACTCTCAGTGACAAACCATTATGAAAACCCAGTGAAAGAGACGGAGATGGAGTTATAACTTGACTATTTTAATAAATCTTGTACAGTGCATGGTTATATATATCATTGTCTCCTTCGCTCAGTTACATCAATGTACAGTACTTTATAGCAGTGTCTGCAGGCAGTACAAACAGAACAGATGCACAGCTCAGTCGCGTGGAAATTTGTAAAAGTGGCCTCTGCAATAAGGTCTACTGAGCTATTTGTTTTAGGAAGTGCTCCTGTGGCTCCCGGCTTTACAGAGCTGTCATGTACACTCCTGTTAAAATCCCAGATAACTGTAATTCCCTGTGATTTGCTTTCCTCTACACCCCAGGACTAGAAGATGGTGTGTTTCCTAGCTCAACATTCGTTTTTATTTTCATTTTAGAAACTTTTTCGCCTCCCGTGCTTGCCATCCTGCCTCCCATCTCCACCCTAATCCGGAGCCAGGGCTTCTCAGGAGGATTGTCCTCTTCATCCCTCCCTGACAAGGTGAGTGCCCTTCTCAGATCCTAGCAGGGCTGTGACTAAACCCAGGATCCTCCCCTGCCTGCACCCTAATTCTGCTGGTGAGAGCAGTGTCCTGTTTCAAATGAAGAAAACAGATTATCCATTGGAGACGCTTAAGAATGAAGCCAAAACTAAGGTGCACTGGTGTTCTCAGTTTTAGACATGAGCTCCCCAGATGCTGTTTTAAAGCTTTTTCCATTAAATGTGCAATGACAGGCACAAATTTGGACCAAGACTCAGCATGTGCTGAGAGAGAAAACCCAGCTGTCCCTGGGCTGTGGGCAGCTCTGGAGCTCTGTGTGCTTCACTGCTTTGCAATCAGATTGGTCTGTCAGTCAAACAGAGCTAGAAATGCAATGTGCCAAACTTGCTGTGGACAGGAACTACGCTGCTTGCTTGAGTTTTGAAATGGTGAGTAAATTTTGGAAGCATAATCACTTAATTCTGCTTCTAGGGAGAGGGATTTTCCTCACCCCTATTTACAGATTGCTATATACAAATGCACATAACTTTATGAAGGAAAACGGGAAGTAAAGAGCAACACCCTGTGCTAAATTAGAGGGGTTTTTTTCTTGTGGCCATTTAATTTGTGTTAAACCTGCCTTTCCCAGTGTGCTTTGGGGTTTCAGCTATTTGGGAATCATTTCAGCTGACTTTTTGCAGTGAAAATGTGAAGATGGGGACAAGTGACCAACACCCTGGGAAGGGCTGTGGGTGTGCCTGGGTCGGGAGCAAACGGTCAGGGCTTATCTTCTCCTGGTTTGAGGCCCGGTTTGGCAACACCACCACAACATTCCAGTGCAGGATCCGTGCCCCAGGGAAGGGCTGCACAGCTGCCCCGAGCCCCGGCCTCTGCATCAGCAGCGGTGGGCGGGTGGAACTCACCTATTTCCAGATTCAAATCCCTTTGTTTGTCACTCCTGCTCATTTCTAGGCACTGAAAGCTCATTTCAGCTGTTCAGAGATAGCACTAGCTGGTCCATGGATTTAAGGAAGCAGCCAGACTTTGGGAATGTGTGTTGCCATTCTAGCCTTGTCCAACGAGGGGGCACAGGGGGACAGGACAAGGACAGGCAGTTGTCACCGGCCCTGTGCTCGTGGGCTGCAGGGGACACCTGCACTGAGGAGGAAATGGAAATGGAAATAGAAAGGGTTAGGTTGCCCAGAGAGGTCATGACTCACCATTCCTGGAAGTGTCCGAGGCCAGGTTGGACAAGATTTGGAACAACTTGGGCTTGTGACAGGCATTCCTGCCCATGGCAGGGGGGTGGAATGGGATGAGCTTTAATGTCCTTTCCTTAAACCCAAACCATTGCAGGGTTCTAAAGCCTTATTCCTCTGGTCCAGGCTCCAAGCCTTGAGGCTGGCCTCTCTTGTGCTGTGTGCCACGCCTGCTCTGCCAGGGGAGAGTGGGGAGCAGGGGACAGCCCTCGGAGAAAAGCTTTGGGGGTCTTTTTTTGCTTGAAGCCAGCCCTTGTACATCCAGCCCCGTGTGAATCCTGCTCTGATCGCATGCACGGAAAATTTCAGTATAAAATATATAGTTATAAAAAAAATACTTCATGCAAAATTAAAACACCTTTCCCAGTGGGACATGGTCTTATTGTCAACCCTTCCCAACAGTGTTCAAGGAATTGTCACTCTGATGGCAGCTGGACCCCAAGGGGAGCTCTGCTGCATCTGGCCTGGGCCAGGAATCATTGCTTTCATTCCCTTTTTTTCTGCACTACTTAGGGCTAAGAGCTGAAATAAAGCAGAGAGACTTTAATTTGCAGAATCAATCCTTTCCTGGCGGCGCTTCGTGATTTCTTGGAGCTCCGACTCCCCTCTGCTTTTCTGGAATGGAAACAAAACAGGCAGTTTGGATTTGAACTTCAAGCTGCAGTTAAGTGACAGTATTTAATTAATGCTGTAAAAGTAGAGCTAGTTTCACAGAGATAAGTGATATCAGTAAAAAGCAGATTAATTAGTGGAAACAGGGGGATCTTACAGATTTGCTCAAAAGACACTTCGGAATTTTTACGTGTGTTTTATTGCTGGTGTAGGTTTGGTTGCATTTTTTTTCCCCACAATTGTATTTTTTAAAATGCCTGTTTAATGAGCTATCTGACGCTGCTGGTACAGCCCCCATTCCAGCAGGAATTATCCAGAAAAATGCTTACCTCCAGCTGGTTTTTCTCCACTGTGATCTTGCTGTAGACTCTATTTCCCTCATCACCGCACACCTTCTTCAGCTCCTCTCTGTTGAGGGAGAAGAGCTGAGCTCCAGTGAGGATGCCCAGGTGTTCCACGGTCCTGGGGAGACACAAAGTAGGGAGGTGACGATTGTGCTGCACGTGGCCTCGTGCCAGAGGTGAGGAGTTGGAGATGGGAGGCCAGGAGCTGCAGTGGGACCATATCACGGGGCCCTGGGGCTGTTCCAAGGTGGCAGCTGCAATTCCAGTAGCATTTCAGGCCTTGGATTTAGTTAGTTAACTGTTTATCTCCAAGAAAATATTTATACCAGAGAAAGGGAGTGACTTTGGGCTCTGAACATTCTGGTTATAGAGCCTGGATTGAACAGGGTTGAAATCTAATTTGCAACACAGGCTCTGTAAGTAAATCCAAGTGGCTTGTCCCAGGTGAGATGGTGCCGGTGGCCTCCCCCGCTCCTTCTCCAGGGAAGGACGAGCATTGCACGTGGCAATAGGGCAAATCTTACTCTTTGCTGAATGACTTGGCCTCCAGCCAGGCTTTGACTTCTTCAGTGCTGGATTCAAAGGTGAGGGGCACGAAAACTTGCTGAGGCTTTTCCACTTTGAAATTCCTGTGGGGAGGCTGAATTTTATTGTTTGTGATCTTCTTTAGCAGCTCGTCGTTCAGCTCATCCGTTTGGTGAATAAGTTCTGTAGAAACAAGTAGGGAATGAAAGCAAGTCTTCAGTCAAAAATGCCATTAAATGTTTGTGGGGAAACTGTAAGGCAAATGGGGATGTGGCTCAACATTCTTATTTAAATTCAGCCCAGAAAAGTGATTCCCATTTTCCTGTGCCCCTGTGTTGCCATTTATTTTGCTCCCATCACCCCTTGGCTGTTGCCTGATGTGGAAGCACAGTTCTGTGAGAATCTACAATTGGAGGTTTGGAATTGAGACCTTTTCAGTCCTCTCTGCTGCTTCTAGTCACTAATTTGCTGATCGCAGAGCTCCAGGTTTTGCTCCGCAACAGAACAGAAGCGGCAGGAAGCACAAACTGGGAATGAGCAACACACTCATGATGGGATGAGCTTGAAGGTCCCTTCCAGCCCAGGGCATCCTGTGCTTCTGTGAAAACTCCAGTGACTCTTCATCCAGTATCGCTTTCCCCATGAAACTCCTGAAGACTGTGGAGAATAACTCAGTGATACGAACAGATTTGTGTCCTTGTATTGTGAGGCTTCCTGTCGTCCCAGAAGGGCTCCTGCTTCCAGGAGTGGACAGGGTGGGATAAGGGGTGAGGTGAGCAGGGCCCCTGATCTCTCTCCTGCTCTGTGAGCCCCACAGCATGTGCAGGGTGAGGGAGTGATGCGGATCTCCTGTTTGGCCGGGAACTCTGTGGAACCACATGAAGGAAGCGGCCAGGCGGGCACTGTGTGTGTGCCGGGAGATGAGCAAAAGGAAGTGAGAGAAAGGGATTGACCTGAGCTGTTCCTTAGACACACTTAAACATTTTGGAAGAGAAAGGAAACTCTCTCCTTGGGAGGAGGAGGAGGAAGTTAGAACTGGAGGAAGGAGGCATGGGGTGATCACTTATTGCCCTGCTCGGCCCGGGCCGCCCGAGAGCCCCGGCGGTGTCACAAGCCCCAGGGCTGCTCTCTTGGCTCTTGTCCTGCCTGGAATGGCCTCCAGACACAGTGCTGCTCCATTGCTGTGATCAGTAAAAGGTGCAGGGGAGCCCCTTGGGCAGGTCTGGTCCCCCGAGCGCCCAAACCCAGGGGAGCCCAGAGTGGGACACACACGTGCGTTCTTTGGCGTCCTGTGCAGAGTGGCGCGACAACATCTCACTGCCCCACTTATCCCCGGCGTAGCTGGCAGGCAGCTTGTGGGTTGGGCTGGATGGGCCATAGCCCCTGGGGCTCAGGTCTCCTTTGTAGCTCTGGTTAGACTGGTTAGAAAGGGAAAGAAAAGTAAGAATTTTTTTTGGTCGTTTTTAATTTTCTTAAGCTTTCTGCCTCACACCCACGGAGGGACAAACTGCCGTGTTCTCCTTGTGCTGATGTGGGGCTGGGGAGACCTCAGGTGGAGCTGCATGGAAGAAGTTAATTTCTGGGAATGAAGAACCCAAAGCAAAGTCTGAAGTTTGCGCAAGGGAATTCCTAGTTGTGCCAAACGTGTTCGATCTCATTGGAAGGCAGAGCCTCACTGCTCCGTAGCTGGGATGTGAAGCGGGACCACTGCCAAGGGCCTGGAGCGGACTGGAAAGTTTTTTGACGTTTTGATTAAACTAGCAGGGATTTATCCAGAAGCCTGCTGGGCCGCCTTAGGCTTTGCCCAAACGCTGCAATACCAAAATGGGGAAGCAATTCCATGCTTCCCTAGGGTGTTTAGAACACTCCAGCTCCACATTTCTGCAGTGCAAGTTGCAGTATTCAGTTAATTCTCACTTAGATGGTGTTTCCATCTGCCTCCACTCCAGTAACGTGTTCCTGGTGCTGAACTGAACTGGCTGAGGGAAGTGTCCATCTTTAATTTAACCCCCAAGAAAAATCTTGATGTGGAAAAATATGGAAAGCAGGAGGCTGGTGCACAAATAGGAAGGATAGGCCTTATTTGGGAAGACGATCGTAGCAAAATGTGAGTTTTATCATAGGAGACTCAGGAATCTCCTGGCTTTGTCTACTTCTGAAGGTCTGTCCTGATTGGTGCATAGTATCCTAAGAAATCAGGGAGGTCTAATGACAACATTATTCCCAGAGGCAGATTGTGCCCTGCAGCTGATACCAGTCAGGTATTACCTGACTACAGACCTGTTTGAGCTCTTCCAGTTTCACCACATCCAGGATATTGTATGGAACATAACCGGCCTGCCCACTCCGGTTGAGCAACTTCCACCACTGCTTATTATCTTCCAACACCTGAGAGAGGGACAAAAATAAATCTGCTGTGGGAAAATGGGATTTCAGGCATAAACAACCAGGATATAGCGGGGCCGAACCATCCGAAAGGTGAAGTTGCCAGAAGGACATCACTGAGGCCAGGAGCTCTAATCAGATCTGTTGCTCTCAGATGCAATCCAGGACTGAAACTTTTCCTGGAAAGCATCAGAATTTATCGTAAGGATGAACAGGAGAGCACCTCTGCGTGCTGAAGAACTCATAGTTCCTACATAATGTCCCTGTTTCTCCAGACCTTTTTTTCCTAATGACTGAGTTTCTGATGTCTTTTTGCATTAAAATAAATAATTAAATAAATAAAAAGCCACATTTTGCAGAGAAACCTTTTCCTCAGGTCACAGATCAGTGTCAGCCCAAGTCACGTCCCACCTTGTCCAGCTGCCAACAGTGCTGCAGTAAGAGAAAGGTTATGAGAAAGGTGCTTTTCAGAGAAAACAAATCCTCGTGGAGGAGGAAGTGGTGATAAGGAACCGACCCAGCGGGGGATGAGCAGGGCTCTAGAGCGAGTTGTTGTCCTCCCTCCTCACTGTGGTTAAAATGGGACCGATGTCTTTGAGCTGAGGAAATGACACAACACAGCACAGGCAGCCTGCTCCAGCTTTGGGTTTGAGCAAAGCTTTGTGTCACTGCTGAGATACCACCAGGGAAAATGGAGTTGGTGCTTGTTGCTATCCCGAGCTCTCTCCTGCCCCTGGGGGACACACCTTTTCCAGGAACGGTCACGTACCTCCAGGATTTCATCCTTCAGCACCGAGAGCTCATTGGCGTTTCGCGCGGTGAAATCGTAGCGGATTTTGGCAAATCTCTTGGGCACAGCCACCCCCTGGGCCTCGAAATTCCTGCAGAAGAGAAGTGGCCTGAAGTTCATTAACCTGAGCTAGACTGTTGGAAGGACTCTGTGTGGAAGCTGGAATTGTATTAGAGGATCATCATAAACTAAAAATATATGTGACAATGTGGCCAGATTGCAATGAATCTAAAGACAGGACAGGGTTGGCTCGAGCTCACAGAGCTGCTGCCTCCAGTGTAAACTAACCGCCTCGTGAAAGCAAATGGTTTTTCACAGACATTATTCAAATAAAAGGGGAAAGGGGAAAAAAAACCCAACCAAGAAAAAAGGAAGGTTCCCATTAGCAAAAAAAGCCTACATGAAAAAGTGAGGTTGTGAGCTATGGCCGAAGGGCGGAGTTTGGTGCTGATTCTCAATCAATTCAGCAAATGACAGTGCATTGATGCAACTGTTTTTTTAGTCAAATTTAGTCCTGATTCTTCACAGTAATTTGCCTCAAGAAAATGAGCCCCATATCCTTTGGTGAGTTCCCTGTTGGCTGAGGCCCAGACCTTCGGGCCGTGACTTCTCAACATACTTGCAGTGAGACTGGCTCCCTCTTAATTGCTTCTTTTTGAAGTATGGTTTGTCACTATCATCCTGCTGAAGATGAACAGGGCTGGTGTCTCATCTTCATATATTCTTCCCCCTCGTCCCCTCTCCTTCTTTTCCCCTTTTTCACCTCTAAATAAATTTCTTCAAGGCGATTTAACCCTGGGATAGTCTAATCCACTTTAGTCCTTCGTGGTCCACCCTCAGATAGATGTGTTGGCACAGAAGAAGTAAGGGTGTTCTCTTAGGATCTGATACTGTAATAAAGGGAAGAGAAAGATGAAAAAGGCATTTAATGTTTGTCTGTTTTCTCTCCATGTCATTTCGTGAACATGTACTCACACTTGGCCAAGAGTAGTGCATTCAGACACTGAATATGAGTATTGAAGAGGGGACTGAGAAGGAAGAAGCTTAGTGTTCTGCAATAGGAATTATGCTTTGGGGATTTTACGAATTGTTTCCCTCTTTTTCACCATCATGCTCTTCTTGCACACTTCCTTGTCTTTTGCTATTGAGCGAAAGTCTGGAGGCTCAGAAAGCCCAAGTTTCATCTGAGAAAGATTTCCTGTGTCAGAGAGAACGGAAGGGATTCTGTTTCCATCCTTTCATGCCAGGAAGGATGAACTGCCTGTATCAGGAGGTGCCGAATTGGTTCTGGGTGCTGCTGTAGCTCACAGAATTGCAAGACCCAGTGCTGCAGGAGTTCAAATAACAGACCAGTGGAAAGGCTCAGGGGCCACAAGCTGTGCTGCATCTCTCATGGACTTGCAAGGAACCTCTCCTTTGGTGTCTGTGCAAGTGCTGGCTGATGTGGGCACTAGGATTGCTCTTTTAATCAGGCAGCTCCAGTACCTTTCAGAAAAGAATTTTCATGGCACATCATGAGCCATTAATCTCTTGACTAACCATAACATTTCCTTACTCCTTGGTTTTACAGCATTACTCAAACACTGACATTTGTCATTTCACCAGCCATCTCCCTTGACCTCTAGCATCAGGCACTTGCAGGGGGAAGGATCTGGTCTCACAAATATTTTCATACTCTGATCTCTGTGATTTATTAACCATGAAGTTTTGCCTTCAGAACTCAAGATGCCATTTCAAATAATTTCATGTGCAAAAGTCGAGTTATTGGGCAAAAGGGATCCTTGATAGCTGGGTACAAAGGACAGCAGGACTGCTGTTGCTGTTTTCTTTTCAACTACTGTGCTTGCTGTGTGACCTTGAGGAAATAGGTTCACTGCAGCTTTATGGTTCCGTTTTTGCATAGGGAAAATAAGGGCAGTGATAATTGCTTTCAGTTGTAAAACACTTCAAGATTTATGGAATATGAATGATTCTTACTAAGTGAAAAGTGTTGCAAAGCTGGCTTAGTTGCACACTGTGCTAACAAAATCCCATATCAGCCTATTGACCCCAGCCTGAAACACTCATTAAAGTTTATGGGACATTTTGGTGGATGAGTTGAGGCAGTTGTTCTGCTGGAAATATCATACTGAAAGCACTTTTAAATCCATCATCCGCTTTGACTTTTTTCTCTATTAAAACTAAACACAACTGCTTGCTCTTTCCAGTTTTCTTAGTTTAGTTTTTGATGGGTAAGTACTCACTGTTAACTCAGCTTGTACCCCCATGGCATCTGAGACATTACAGTTCATTCTAGTCATAGCATAAACACACAATAGCTGTTGTACTGAGACAAAAAGAGTTATAAAACATGTAAGATATCCAATGGACTGGTATTAACTATCAAGTTGCATGGTCACTTTTGAATGTCAAATGTTCTTTTTATGGATACTGCATTAATTTAATTTGTGCTTAAACGTTAGCTAGGCTAGACATTGGTGTCTGAAAAGTTTACATATTTTTCCAATGTCAAAATGTGTAAATTTAGTATTAAAGAAACAAAACATATTTACTTGTACTAGAGGAAAAATACTTTCGTAGCAAAGAAATTAACTGAGGTGCTCTTTAGAAATAGGTCTGGCTTGCTTACAGAATTGTTGCTTATGCAGTAAAGCAGATCTACAGATGTTTTCTTTTTTTCTTCCAGATAAAACTTGGATTGTTTGAAAAGTGGGGAGATATTTCACCATAGTACAAAAGAAGATACAGAAGAGGAGAGCAGAATGAGAGCTTTGCAAGTGCCACATGCCTGCAGCCTGCTGTCTTTAGCGATGCTGTTCCTTCCAGTCACTGGAACGTCAAAACAAAATATCCCAAGACTGAAGCTTTCCTATAAAGGTAAACTTTTCAGTAGTTTTTCTGATTCTGCCACTTTGGTTTCGATGTGATACTGCCAGCAGTTCTTTTTGTATTACTAACCAGGAAATACATAATAGAAGCCTTAAAGATGGATGAATTCTGCCTCGGGGCAGTATTAAAATCTGGGTTTTTTGTTGTGTCGGGGCACATGTTTCTGAAGTATAAATGTCTTTTAAAAGTATTATTTCTGTTTGCTCCAAGAGGATGTTAACAGACTATACATAAATTAGAGGGGAGTGGTCCTTGAAAGGCTCTGAGGTGCATTGGAGACATTCCTGTGTGGCTGGTGCGGATGATGTGACACATGGAGGACATTCACACCTTCCTACAGCATCAGAGAAAGTTGAGAGCGCTGACTCAAGTGTTTCAAGGGGACTGACATTTATTTTTGTAATAATTCTTTTTCTATCACTAAGTGGGTATGTTAAACTCTTCATATGTGGTTTTCTTTCTCCTTGCCTCTTTGGATCACAAAAGCGTGATTCTCTGCAGAATTTCTTAGTCTTGTGTGTAGTTCTTGTTAAGAATGGTACCGTCTGAGGGATTTCAACACAGACATATTTATGTATTAATGGCCAATTTTTTAAAGAAGGTGGATTTCTTTTTGCTTTGAATGTACAGTACACCTCCACAGGCACAGAGATGTGTCACTGACACTTCCTTCTTTAGTGAAAACAAATGCTCTCCAGTTAGTTATGTTTCAGCTATGTCAGCCCCTTGCCCTTAGGGGAGCTATTTCTGCTCTGTTTTTCAAACTTATGTCTTCCTATGCATTGCAGAGTTACACTCAGGATGGTGTGATGGGACAGGCTGTAGAGCCTTCATCGGGGCTTATGATATGTTTATCATGAGTTTAACACCCAGAGAAATGTATTGAGTAAGCAGAATGACATGCTATTTATTTACAAGCTTCTCTTTTGCTAGATTTGCATGCCACTGTGCATGCTATTCCACTGTGTATATAAATGTGTTTGGATGTGTTTGTGCGAGAGAGACAGAGGAAGCAAGATCAAGGGATCTTGACAACATTTTTATAAATTCAGGGAACAGTTGCACTCCCTGAAGCCAATGCATACAGAAACTGAAAGAGCTGACATGAGTTATGAAAGTTAGCAGTAAAACCCTCCTGACATACAGCCAGCCTTCTCACAGCTAGGCCTTTTGAGCTAATTCCCAAAAGCAGCATATACCATATGGCCATGGCATTTACTGTGGATTTGACACTCACGATTAGTGAATCCCTCTCAACTTCAAAAGCAGATAGCCTTTGGCAAAATCCTGATGGATGCCTTTGGCAGGTAAAGAGGGGGAGAAAGAAAAATTAGTGAGGTCAACACAGGGGAAAAAAAATGGCTGAAATCTTAGTTTAAAATAGTGGCAGAGACCTGCTGGGAACAGTTGGGAAAATGCCTGAGCTCGTTTAAAAAGACAGTGAGCAGATGATTGATATTTAGGCCCTGACCCAAACTTTTCTTAGCAACTTTATAAACCTTTCAGTTTGGCTTGAGGGATACCGTTTCCTGTCCAAACTTATTCACCTATATCCCTGTAGGGGGGGAAAATCAACAACAGATACAGATGCAAAACAGCACGTAAATCTTAGTTTTGAGAGCTGTGATGGAACTGAAAAGTCAGAAGAAAGAGAATTACCAGAATTTATTGTGCCTTGTCTTACTTTCTTGGGGGGTTGGAAGGTGTATATTTTTCCACATGGAACAAGAAATAATTTAATGCTGTTTTTTCACATTTATGTATTGTAAATGATTCCAGTATAGCTTATCATAATTAAACTATATTTTGCATGTTGACAACAGAATATCAGATGTACTGAATATTTAATATAGTTGTGAGAATTAAGCCCACCTTCCTCCCCCCAAATCTTTCAGACAAAACAATTCCAAGGTTTCTGAGAATAAGATGTAGGAGAAATGAACTGTTTTGCCAGTTCTCATAAAATTGTTAGTCATGTCACTGACAAGTCCTGGCATCTCTGTTCTTTGGAATTCATACTTGAACTATCATGAAGAGGAGAATACAGGGCTCTTTTCCTTCTTTATGGAAAACAGATGAGAACTGGCCACATCAGGCAGTTCCAAAAACCTGGTCACATGTGTCTTTGAAGGGAAGGTTTCATCTCCTTTCAGGTGCAATGTGCTTATGGCATAGCTCCATCTTCCCAGAAGAGCTGAGCATTTGCTGGGGCAGGAGAGCTGGAAGTAAGCGGGACTTTGCTCTGCAGTTACTGAATCTCCCAGTTGCATCAATCAGTGCTGGATGGAGGAAGAGGGAGAGGGTAGGGTGGTTAAAGATGTGTCTATAACTGCAGGAGTGCTTCAATAAACCACAGCATGTCAAAGCTCCTTTGTGTTCAAACAGCAATTGAAATTTTAGACCTTCTCTGAATGGCAGTTATAGGTTTCCTTCTTCTCAAGGTTGTCATCTTAACGAATGGGAATCTGTGCAGGAAATGTTAAGATATTCCAGTGAGTGATGTTGGGATCAATGTAAAGTCATACAATGGATTTCCTTTATTGTTTGTCCCAGTCTAAAGATGTGTTCTAAAAAATTGTGCATGTATAAAACTAAAACTACACACAAATCAATTAAAATATGTTGTAGTACAGAATCAAAGTCATATATTTTCCACCTGTGTTAACCGAATACACTATGATCTTTAATCACATATCTCATCCTTTCACATTTTCCCTGATCCATTAGTTGAAAAATTCTCTTATTCACTCAGACTTAACGTTTAGATACTCGTTCATGTCATTACTATCCCAGAAATTGTCACTCCTCTTGTGATGTTTTTAGGGTGCTCTCACTCCATATACCTTACTTATTCTGTGTATCTTAGATACTTCTACAAGATTGAGGTGCTTTTACTATTACAGCTTTAATATTAGGAGAAGGTAACAAACTGTCTTCTAATAGAAGATTATGATCTTTAGAAAACCAGGGGATGATTTTGAGTAATATTCCATATTTTGACTCTCTTTGCCTAGTACTGCTTTCAGTCTAAGACCAACAGTGTGTATTTATCACTCATTTTCATGTAGCTGGAGATAACCTGTGACCTTCATCCAAACTGCAGAACTCCACAAGCACAGAAGTGATATTCAGCTTCCCTAAGCAGCACGTCCTTGTTGTCTGCTGCCTCATTTAACATCCTCATTCCAACCTCTAGAGCAGATGCAGAAGGTTTTCATATACCAGTGTAATTCATTAATGTCATTTTCAGGACAGCATCAGTTCTGTTACTAAAGAATGGAAGGCTCAGTGTCCTAATTCATGTATGTTTAATTCATACAGTGTAGACAGTCTTGTTTCTGTTTGATCTTCTGAGTAATAATTTTTCCTAATTCATTGGGAGGTCCTTCCATAAATATCGTGTGTGTGTCTTTTTAGATTTTACTTCATAGGGAGAAGTAAAGAATAGCCAGACCAGAAGGTTGATTGCCTTCTGAGAAAAAGAAGAAAAAAAAGCAAATTTTTCTCAATTTGTGGCTATCCTAAAATTTTCTGCCGAAAGAGAGAATCCTAATTGCAAATTTAACCCTATTGATTTGATTTACTTGGCTGCTTTTCATGGACATTTTAGTAAGTGTAGTCTGTGTTCTCAGTGAATGCATTTATATTACAAAAGTGTGCACCCTAGTTTCTTGGCTGGGGGGCATGCCCTAGCCCAGATTTGGACATTGTCACCAGTGACATCCACAAACATCTATCATTCCCGTGTGGGAATGTGGCCATTCCCCAGAGCAAGCCATGCTTACTGGGAATGTGGCCATTCCCCAGAGCAAGCCATGCTTACTGTGACAGCGGTGACTTGGTCAGAGGACCAGGAATCCTGCATTGTGACACAGTACAGAGGAATAAGCAGGACTGAAGGCAACGTTTGGCTTTTAAAGCAGGATTTACTTAGCACTGTTAAAAACGACTATGGTAGTAATTTACATCTAATAAACAAAAGCATTATTCTCAGCTGATTTGTTTTTCTCCATATAGAATGAATTAAGATGCAGTCTCATTCTCACTGAAGTCATGGCAAGAGTTTTTCCACTGAAGTAAATTGAAGCAAGATCAAATTCACGCTCCTCACTTTTTTCATCTTACCTAAATAAACTAAAGACAGGTAGTTCTTTCTCCTCTGCTGAAGGATGACAGTGCTAAATCATCAGCTCCACATGGAAATTAGCCATGTTTAAGGATTGTTTAGTTTCACGCAGTGTTTTGCGCACAGGATTTTCTTCCCCCAGAGTGATCCATTCTTAAAACATGGTGAAAAAGCAAACAGAGAACATTTTGGTGCCAGGAATTCTTTTGAAAATTTGACTGGGTGAATGCATTTCCTTAATGTTCAAAAATTATCCTTTGACCATGCTATTTAACAGTGTCAAGCATTCTGTTCTCTATATTGTTTTTGCTTTAAACCTGTTTCATTTTAGAACTGATGAGATGCTTAACTGTTGCATCAGAGCAGTTAGTTTGTTCAGTTTCAGTACAGCTGGCTTATTTCCATGTCATGCATCATTTAATTATACATATAAAACATAGTTAAAATTGTACAGCTCCATGAGCCTCACTTAAACTGTCTGTGGCACTGCAGTAATCCCAGTACCCTGACGGGGTGTTGCACAGCTGTGACTGGTTGGAATGTGGTAAACTGGTGATGTGTAAGAGAGCCTAGAAGTGAGCTTGCATTTTGCAGCTGTGCTTGCTCTACTGGAAGAGGAAGTTAAACCAGAAAAAAACTGCTCTTGTGGCAATATCAGCATCTGTAAATCTGAATGCTTAATGAAAATCAAGGAAAATGTGCTGAGTGAGGAAGTGGTGCTTTTCCCTTGTTTGTCATTTATTAATTTTTGGTGGTTTGTTATTTCTCAGAAAAATCTATCTCAGATTCCTCTGTGGAAAAACATGAAGTGTTTATGTGAGAGTGAAGATCCTAGTATTGGATGATTGTCTAGATATGCAAAAGACTTTGCCTGTTTTGTCTCAAAAATGCTTTCTGGAGGCAGTGATCATTGAGACTTAAAATGTACCCTAGCTTGGGGTACATTTGGATGGATGGGCACTGCTGTCCATGTGTATATGCTGTCGACTGAGTATAAACTTGAAGGCATTTATTACATCTTAGTAATGGGAAAAGCAGCAAATTTCTTACAGACATTTTTTTCCTTTTTTAAGCTAGTGAACTTGAAGGTCAGATTCAACTATATGTTGCATTTTCTGTCATATAATTATCATATCTATAATGTCCTGAAGAGCAGCCTCCAGTCAGTGACATCAACAGTTTACACAGCAGTTGAACTAAGAATAACCTTGGAGAACTGACCCATGTCAACCTCTTATGAGTGTAAACTGTAGTTCACAACAGTTTCTGTTTTTTCATGATCACAGAAGGGCCTCAGTTGGATAAAAGAAGAATTGTGTTCAAAAAATACAAAACTATTCTGCTGAATGTTCACTTTACTGTATCTCAGAAGAGGAGAGGAAACAAAACTGAAAGAGTAATACTTAATAAAGTATTTTTGCTCCCTTATAAAAAGAAGGACAGGACAACATCAAAAACAGCTTCCCTAGAAGAATGCAGGGAAGATACATGATAAGTGGCATCAGCTTGGAAGAGGGATCAAAACTCTTTCTTTGATTGCTTTTACTAATGACATCTGTTTAAGCAAATCCAATTCAGAGCAGTTTCAGAAATCCCAAACTTGTTCTCTTTCTGAGCACTATTTGGAGGGCATGATCTGCCTGACATCAGTGTCTGTCTAGCAGTGGACATCTGTGGTCACTATGCAGGTGCTCGATTCACATCCTGTTTCCTTTTCCTCCCTCCCCATTTCTGCAGTTCCATTTATAGGTGAGTTCCCCAAAGAAGAGCTGAGGAACATAGGGGATGACTCTTCTGTACTCACAGTCCTTTGGAGATAAATACACAGAGATAGCAGAAAGAGTCAGAATTTCCTTTAATAAACCAGCGCAATATCAGACAGGAAGGGCCAGGAAGTGCTCCAAGAGCTAGAGCATTACACAGATGGGCTGGGAGGGCTGGGAATGTTCAGCCTGGAGAAGAGGAGGCTCTGGAGAGCCCTTAGAGCCTTTTCCAGTGCCTAAAGGCGCCCCAAGAGAGCTGGAGAGGGACTTGAAGAGCCTGGAGTGAAAGGACAAGGAGGAATGGCTTCCCGCTGCCAGAGGGTGGGTTTAGATGGGATATTGGGAAGAAATCCTTCCCTGTGAAGGTGCTGAGGCCCTGGCACAGGTTGCCCAGAGAAGCTGTGGCTGCCCCTGGATCCCTGGCAGTGTCCAAGGCCAGGCTGGACAGAGCTTGAAGCAACCTGGGATAGTGAAAGGTGTCTCTGGCCATGGCAGGGGGTTGGAACGGGATAATCTTTAAGGTCCCTTCCCACCCAATCCCTTCTGTGATTCCATGATTCCAGCATCTCTACACACATGGAGAGCCAAAGCGCAGTGCAGCATCTTTGGCACCTGATCCTTAAGGTCACTTTGCTGGGCTGATGTTGGGAAACAAGACCTATGGATGGACTGATGAAGTCAGTCAATATTTTTGCCTCCTGTGGTGGAAAACACCTGCGATTCCTTTCCTTGCAGAGCTGCTGGGGGTTAAACAGCAGACAGTGCTTATGGGAATAACCCCTCAGCTGATCTTTGTCTTCCCTTGGTGGTTATTAACAGTGGCAGGGAGTTGTCTCCAGGATGCCCAAACGTCCCAGTGTCACTGTACGTGTCCGTGTGCGTTCATGAGGTTCCGAGGCGGGAGCCAAAGCTCCGGGCGTGCGGATCCATTACCTATTTCCATGTGGAGTGATGTTCTGTTTGAAGGCATCCCCGACCTGTGTCTGCTCAGCCGTCTGACCACGCTTGAGTGAGGAGTTCCAGTAAGGATATCCATTGGCTGAGGAGAGCTGGAAAGGCAGACATGGAGTCAGTGTTACCAGGAAAGGGGAAAGCTGATCGGAGAAAAGGAGAGGGATAGTGGTAGATGAGTCATGGTCTGGCAGATTTTGGTCAAGGTGTTCTCCAGGGAAGCCTGTGTCCCTGGAGCTCAGTTACGCTGTAGGGTGCTGTTGCCTTGGATTGGGAGAGGCTCATTATTGCTGCCCTTTTCCAGCCTCATTTGCTTTCTGTATTTAACTGGGGCAACCGGATCCAACTGAGTTTTGAGCCAACTACTTGTTGCATGCCACCACTACCCCTGCAGCTCCATTTCTCCGGAAAAGGGGGAGGGAGAGTGAAGAGACAGGGACACAGGACTAACCTTCCTCTTGCAAGTGTCCAATGTCTATTTCCCAGGGAGCTCCACGGAAGATTTCTGTGGGTGGTTCCCAGCCGTTGTGGAATTTGGGGATGTAGGTGGGGATGTTCGTGTCTCGGGGCCACTCGGCTCTAGGACAGAAAGTGGGAATATGAGGTGACATTCACGAAGAATGTGTCTTTCAGGGCATCCCCTGAAAGAAGAAGCAGGAGCATCAGGGAATCCAAGCATCCCGTCTGCGTGGGGAGCCTGGGGAGATGGCAGCTCTGTCCTTACCTGGATCTGGTCCATGTCTCCCCCAGGGAATCCCAGAGGTTTATCTCTTTGGGTGTCAGGTGTCCTCTCAGGAAATCGGTGGTGTCTTTAGAAAGCAGTGGGCTGAGGACAGACGGGGCCAGCTCGGGGCCACCGCAGCTGTTGATGATCTGGGTCACACACAAACCACACAAAGAGAAGAGAACTTGCAGGAAACGGTCAAAATGTCAAACCAGGGACACACAGATGAGCAGGAAGCGAAGACAAAGCTGATCCTTGGATCAGCACAGTCACTGCAAGAAACATCAACCTAAGTCTTTGAAGGAGACTGGACAGTTCAAGGGAACATGAGATTTTTTTGGATTGGAGTCAAAGGAAGAGCTGATCTACAAATGAGCTGTTGTTACAGACGAGTGAAGTGTCAGAAGCTGACACTTCAAAAAATGGAAAGTATCTTGCTATTCCTTTGTGGCTCCTTTTCCAAGTTGGGATTTCTGCTTCCAAGCATTTTCAGTGCAAATACTGAACCGTATTTGCCTGAAGGTGAGACCAGACAGATTCCCAGTGGGGATTCCAGCTGGCTGCCCCTTTTGTTCACAGTAATGCCTTATTGACCCGGTGGAAGGATTCATATTTGCTGGGATTCCTGTATTTACTTCAAGCTTCAAACCGGATCAGAGGCCAGGAACAACCGGCATCACTTCTGGAAGTTCCTGAGAAAGCTGTGGCCAGGTATGAGCAGTTTTCCAACCCTGTTGCACAATCTATCTACTTGTAAGTGTGAACTAGAAATAAAAGGAGTTCCCAGTGAGACCTGGGAATAAGATTTACCAGTTCCAGCGGCCTGAAGAGGAAATGCACCAACTCTGAAGCACGGGGGTTTTGGATGTGCTTCCTTAGTTTGGCCTGAAAAGAGAACGTAAACACAGTTTAACCCTAACCTGAGTGTGCCTTCTCTTTTCTGTCACATGGGGCGAGTGTTGTGGACTGATGAGAAGAGTAAGGGATGGAGGAGTAGGAATCATTCATTTTTATTTTGTGTCCATTTCTAATTCCCAGTGAATTTCAGGCGGGGGAGAATACCCTCTCTGTTAAATCAGTGCCTTTAAAGCTAATTTGAACAGACACAGAACACCTTGGCTTATTTTGAAAGTCCTAGTGAGGAAGGACCAGGATTGCTGGTGCTTCTGCCTCTTGCAGGGTTGAGAATCCCACTAGTTCCATGGATGAAAACAACAGGATAGGTGTTCTGAGGGTCCCCTGGCAAACTGCTGACAAGGGAAAGTCTCCACCAAGGTCTTGCCTGGGGCACCCGGAGCTGCCCTGGCCACTGAAAGGCTCCAAATCCAGTGGTATTTGAGGTGAGCTGTGGCAGAATGGAGGAGCAAACACTTGGGATTGATTTACTGCAAGAACTGGGTTTCAGTAACAGCAATCAGCTGAGCTGTGGTGAGAAACCTCTCCAGTTTGTGCTCCCATTCAGCTCCTTCTCCTGTCCTGGACTCCTGGCACTGTTGCCATGGGAGACAGGCTCCCCGCTCCTACCGAAATGCAAAGCATTTGAAATGCCGGAGATGAAACATTAATGTGGAGTGGGAAGTGCGAAACAACTGCTGGCAGCAGGGTGACCCAGTGAACGGGCACTTCCCAGGGACTCGGCAGCCCCATGGTGAGGAACGTGGCAGGACCCCACCACAGTGTCCCAGCTCTGCTGCGTGCTCCACCCTGGGCTCTTGCCAGGAGATCAGCTGCTCCTTCTGATTCTGAGCAGGCACAAATTAGCCATATTTGCTTCTCAAAGAAAAGGCTGGAGCTTGGTATCCTGCTTTAAGGTTGTTTACAGTCTCTTGGTTTTCCTTATTAATAACTGCCCAGGAAGGAGCTTGTAGGATGTGTTCGCTGGACAAGTTTGGTCACAACTGACAGAATTCCTGCTGCAGTGGTGAGGCAGGGACTGAGCCTGGTTCACTGTCCCCAGAGCTCAGGTAGTACAGGACAGTCAGGCCAGTAAAGCCCCTGCTCAGGGCTGGGAACGAGATCCTGGCCAGCTTTCCCTCTCTGCCCCTCTCTGCAGTCCTGCTGGCCTATGTCATGCCCTGGGGCCACTCTGCCGTTGCTCAAATGGCCAAAATCCACTCATCCAGGAGTGGGAAAGGGAGGGAGGGCACAGGAATTCATCTTAGGTGGTGAGGCCTGGAAATTTTCAAGGCAACAAATTGATCTTTGGATAATTACAGCAGAGCAGAGAACACGGTGCCATGGGCTCTGGCAGGGCTGTGCTCAGCTCTTTGTTCTCTCCCAGGTCCAAAAGTGTGACCAGTTCCAGCAGCAGCAGCAGCAGCAGCAGTGACAGCTCAGCCAGCGACTCCTCTGACAGCCAGGACTCCTCTACCTCCTCCGAGGACAGTGACAGTGAGGACAGCTCCTCCTCTGTTGAGAGTCTTTCTGAAGAATGGCTAAAAAGCAAAGGTCATGATAACACAGCAGGCTTAGTAAAGATGCAGACACTGAGTCCTTGAGCAAGAGGTTGCATAGATAACAGAATGTGCATTCAGATAAGTAAGAAGACAGAAACCATATGGAAGAGGAAGATAAGACCACCGTGTTTACAGATCCCACGGAATAGCTCCCACCAATGAGGAGCTCGACTTTTGCAATATGTATGAGCTAATTAAAGGTACTATAAGTGTAGTTTTGAAAAATAAATCGAGACTTGCTGAACATGATGCCTTGAGTGCTTGTCTCCCGCGACTCCACCCAACACTCCTCCTCCTCCCCCTCCTCCTCCTCCAGCAGCTCTTCCTCCTCCTCCGACTTCGACTCGGATCCGAGCTCCTCCAGCAGCAGCAGCAGCAGCAGCTCTGAGGATGAGCCCCCAAAGAAGAAGAAGAAGAAATAGCTGGGGAGCTGCAGGACTGGTGTGGAGTGGGGGACAAGCCCCTCCCAGGGGCTGGAGCACACGGCTGCCAAACATTCAATGGTCAACATTTCTACTGCTCACACTTTCCAAGTGTTTTGCCTAGTTGTTCCTAGGACATGGAAGGTATTAAATGGCTTCCTGAGATGTACTGAGAGAGTATTTTTGTGCTTTATCCTTTTATGGAAGATTTTACTTTTTTAGTTCCAAGAAAAATTAAAAAAAAAATCTATCATCAGATTCGTTTCCATGAGCTGAAGTCCAGTAACCTGGATGCTTACATGCTGGAAAGCAGAAGCTTTTTATTGCAGGTTATGTTGTGCATTGTGTGCTGTTCCTCTGTTAATGACAGCTTCACTTCCATTGAGAAAATCCTCTCCAACTGTTAAAAGCAGAAGTTTTTCAGCGCTGCTGTGGAGCTGTGGCAGTGTTGAAGCTGAATGCACAACGTGTCCCACACAGAGCCTCCCATCTCATCAGCTGGTGCCAAATGGATTCTGTGCTGCTGAGCTTGTGTTCCAATGGCTTTTCCTGATGCTTCCAGGTCCAGTCTTAAGTGCACCATCCAGCTGAGCTGTGTTGGTTTGTTACTGATCAATGGAGTGCTTGTCCTGCCCGCAGGCTCTGGGCTTTTCACTCCCCTGTGGCCTTGGCTCGTGCGTTGGAAGTGTTTGCTGAGACACAGAGTGTTGGTGGTGGGAAGCAGCAGCTCAGTGACTTGGGGCTGCTGCTGCTTTAGGAGTTTCATCTTTGTGCCTTTTTTTTGTCAATTCGGTGTGCCCCAGTGAGACAAGGGCTGCAGTGGGTGTTCTGCAGAGCTCCAGCATAATATTGCCACGCAGCAAAAGCAGAGAAATAATAACAGCCACAACTGGGCACTGTTCTCACTGGATGCTCAGTAAAAAAGAGACTCCTTGAAATAAAGGGCTCAAAGGAAAGTGTTTCCCTTTGCATGTGTGAAATGCAGGATTGCCGAGTGACAGTCTGCAGAAATTCAGTCATTCTTTGTTTGTGGGAACTGCCCTGGAGAAGGAAGTGAATGCAAAAGCCCCACAAGCCCTACAAAAGCAGATGCAGACAGGCTGCAGAGCAGGGATTGCTGGATGCAGAGTGGGAATTCGTTGTTCTTCTGGTGCATTGAAGCAGTTGCCATTAGGATTTTATTTGGTGATGCAGTCTCCTGAATTTCTTCTTGTCGGAGTGCCCTTTGTGGGGAGGGGGCATCACTTGTGGAAGAATTCTCAAGTATCTTGGTTTAGGTAGAATACAGTAACTAAAGTATTTTTAATAATTTTTATGGAAAAAGTAGTGCGTAGACTTCCTTTGGAATAAACTGTACTTCTTTAAATGTTTGTGCGTGTCTGTGTGCACTCCTGTGTTTTACAGAACACGCTGCAGACTGTAAATAAAACTACCAGAAAGGTGTTGAAGTCTTGTGGACTGAATGTACCATTTAATGGGAAAGGGAATAAATTATTAAGCAGCAGTTGCTAAGTGGATGCTTCCTGCAAATATCTGAAATCTTTGTGGTGTTTGTGTGCAGGTTTCAGCTGGAGTTGCCCTGGCATTGCCTCCCAGAGGGGCAGGATTGCTCCCCAGGAAGTTCTCCAGCCAGAAGTCCCTCTGGATCCAGATTATTTTTTAAAAAAAGTTTAGTTTGTCTTGGCTTTTTCTTTTTTTCCTGCCCTTTCTGGTTTGTCTCTCCCTGTTCTTCTTTTACAGAGGAACCCCTCCCCAGCCTGGCCAGAGCCGCAGCCTCCTTCATGTGCCGCTGCCTCACTCGCTGCTGCTGGTGCTGGCTCAGGAATGTGCTCAAAGCCCGGCTAAGCAGGAATTGTTCCGGGCCTGCTCTGTTGAATCGCTGCCGCCGCGAGCAAAGCTGCCCCTGCTCCTTGAGGGGAGCGCTCGCTGCAGCCCGGCAGGAAAAGAGCCCAGGAAAAGCCGCGCCCTTTGCAGGAGAAGCGCTGGGAGCAGAGGGGAGAGCGGGAAAAGGCAGCGAGAGCAGCTGGGCGGGCGGGGCGGCATCAGCGCTGATCCCTCCGCGGGCAGGAGCGCATCACAAATAGTCCCTCCGGGAGATCACTCCGCGGGCGGGCGCCATCACCGCTAATACAAGTATTTATAAATTCAAAAGAACTCATTAACACAGAAGAAAGCAAGTATGCTTCATGCTGGGTGGGAAACACAGGGTCTAAGGGATAAGAATTTTAAAGTTTTTTTTTTTTTTTTTTTTTTTTTTTTTTTTATTTTATGAGAGAACTACATATCCCATGGCACCCACAGAGTTCAGGACGGGTAGAGAGGATGAAACAAACTTTAAAGAGAACCTTAACTGAATTAATAATTGAAACTCAAATGTCATGGGGTATGTAGTTCTCTCATAAAATTAAAAAAAATTAATATAAAATAAACAACTTTAAAATTCTTATTTTATTATTATTCCATGTTCTTCTCCCCCTCCTGGATGAGGAATAGGGGTCGGTATTTGCGGCTGTGCACTGTAAGGAAATAAACGAGGAGTGGCTGAACCTGCCATCGCAGGTGGCTGTGATCTGGACACTGGAGGAGAGGGTGCAGTGGATCTGGGTAGGGTACTGCCAGCATGCGGGATGGGTGAGGGGTGGGGACCCAGTGCTGCAACCTCTGGAGGCAGATAATCTGCACGTTCTCTGAGTCGGAAATAAAGGTGACGAACAAAGTCATCCGAAAGCTGAAAGCGACGGTGGAAAAATGAGGGATCAGATGCCTGTTGTGGATTTCGAAGCTGTGAAGAAGGCATATGAGAAGTTGGAGTTGTATTGGTTGTTGTAAAAAAAGGAGATGAAGCTTGGGAAGATAGAGGAATGCTTTCTGAAGCTGTGCTGGTCACTATATCCTTCTCACTGAAGTGTTGAGCAGGCATTTGAGGATGAAAAAGTCCCATAAAATCAGCTGAATGTCCCTGAGAAGTTCGAGAAGAATGTGCATGAAATGGAATGTCTCGATGCGAGACGTCACTATTAATAACACGTGCTTGGTCCTGTTGTGATGGAAGAGGTGTCCACGTATAGTTGAGAAAGTCCTCTTTCTGTTCTGGAGATAAAATCGTATTTGTTTCGCTGAAATGGCACGGGAAACATGGTTCAGCATCGTGTGATTGTTGTGATAATCCTCTGAGTGGTGTTATCAGAGTGATGATAGGGGGTACATGCCGTGGTGACACGGCAGCTGTTGAAATGTCTCTGCTGTGTGTCCACGGCTGTGGCTGCGGTGCAGACGGGGGCTGTGTGGACACAGAGCTGGTAGGAGGTGTAGCTGCCGAAAGCTCCTAGGATGGAACTGCAGTAGCCGAACGAATTGCACTGCTGGCTGGAGGTGCTGTGCTTATCGGTCGTATCGGCGTGGCAGCTGAAGCGTCCGTGTGTGGCTGGAGGTGCCGGGCGGGCGGCCGGGACCGTGGGCGGGACCGGGCTGGCCTGGGAAGCGCTGGTGCCGGGCAGCGGGGCCGGGGCTGGGCTGGAAGCGGGGCCGGGGCTGGGCTGGCAGCGGGGCCGGGGCGGGGCTGGCAGCGGGGCCGGGGCTGGGCTGGCAGCGGGGGCGGGGCTGGCAGCGGGGCCGGGGCTGGGCTGGCAGCGGGGGCGGGGCGGGGCTGGGCTGGAAGCGGGGCCGGGGCTGGGCTGGCAGCGGGAGCGGGGCGGGGCTGGAAGCGGGGCCGGGGCTGGGCTGGAAGCGGGGGCGGGGCGGGGCTGGGCTGGAAGCGGGGCCGGGGCTGGGCTGGAAGCGGGGGCGGGGCTGGGCTGGAAGCGGGGCCGGGGCGGGGCTGGAAGCGGGGCCGGGGCTGGGCTGGCAGCGGGGGCGGGGCTGGAAGCGGGGCCGGGGCGGGGCTGGAAGCGGGGCCGGGGCTGGGCTGGCAGCGGGGCCGGGGCGGGGCTGGCAGCGGGGCCGGGGCTGGGCTGGCAGCGGGGCCGGGGCTGACGTCCCGGGCAGGGCCGGGGCCGGGCCAGGAGCGGCTCGAGCCGCGAGCGGCGTTGCCGGGGTAACCGGCACTGAGGAGGGGCGGCCGATGCCGCGCCGCGCAGGCGTGGAAGTGAGGGCTCCCGAAGGCGGAAGTAAGGCCGGGATGGAAGCGGCGGGAGTGATGACGTCAGCAGCAGGCGCCGCCGTTCAAACGCGGAAGCGGCCGCGAACCCAGGCCGCATGGGGATAGCGGGAGGGCCCGATGGAAGCTCCGGGACCGCCCCTGGCCGCGCGCATGGCTCATCTGATGGGAGGACCCCAGGCTCGGGAGGTAGGGACCTGCCTCTGCCTTGCGCCGTAACAGATGGATCGGGCGAGATGGAAACCGAGAAATATTCTCGGCACTCTCGGTTCCTACACTCAGGTGTATTCCTAGTTCCTGACATTCCTTTAAAACTACCGAATTCTTCTCTCAGGTCCCTGGCAAATGGGGCTTTGCAGCCTGGGGGAGTTCTTGCAAAACGGGGTCTAGTGAAGTGCTCTGCAGGAGTGGTTGTGCACCTGAGCGGTCATTAATTGTCTCCTCTAATGAGGGAAACGTGATTAAACTCCCGGTGCTGTGCTGCTGTTGTGTGTCGGCCTCGAGGTGTGAGACAGTCCCTGTGTCACACTGGAGTTGCTTAGTGGCTGGACTGGGACTGGGACAGGTCTTGTTGGTCAGGAACAAAAGGGAAAATTTATCTTTTGGCTTGCTTAATATCTTGGCTTTATTAATGTATCAATGTCAATTGTTGTCATTTGCTGCCTCCTGCACAGTGTGTGTGCAGCTCTGTGTGAGAGCAGACTCTCCCCTGTTGGGGAGTGAGACAATCCTGGAATATCCTGAGCTGGAAGGGGCCCACAGGGATCACCCAGTCCCACCCCCGTCCCTGCCCAGACCCCCCAACAGCCCCAGCCTGGGCATCCCTGGCAGCGCTGTCCAAACGCTCCTGGAGCTCTGGCAGCCTCGGGGCCGTGCCCATTCCCTGGGGAGCCTGGGCAGTGCCCAGCAGCCTCTGGGGGAAGAGCCTTTCCCTGATCTCAGCGTGAGCCTGCCCTGGCCCAGCTCCAGCTGCTCCCTGGGTCCTGTCTGTGTCCCAGGGAGCGGAGATCAGAGCTGTAGCCCCCGATGTGTTCTGACCTCACACTTCTCTACCAGAACAAACCCAGTGCCCTCAGCAGCTCTTTCATGGTCCTTCCACACCCTTCCCCATCCCCATGTCCCTTCTTTGGATGCTGTCAGCTTTGTATCTTTTGTATACTGTGGCGCCCAAAAGTGCCCCCAGGACTCCAGTACAGTTTAACAGCAATGAAAGAAAACAGTGGATTTCAACTTTGATCTCAAAAGCTGTCTCAGGCCCCTGATACTGCCTCGAAATGTCTTTGCAGTTCTTGCTTTATGACTTGTGTCAAACACGGAGAGAGTGAGACTGAGCCCCTGGGGTCAGGTTCTGTGTGAGAAGCCACACAGCAAGCCAGAAATCTTTGCTCCAGATCACCAGAAATTTACAGTATTGAGGGCGGAAATACTGAGAGTTGAGTCTTGGGAGCTGAGCCAGGAAAGCAGCACCTCTGCCATGGGCAGATTTGGCACGTGGAGAGAGCTCGAGCAGCTTGCAAGAGGTCCCAGCAATGTGTGTGTGGAGCTGGGAGGAGCATGAGTTGCAGTGTCGTGTTTGGAGTCCCCCTGGGTGAGGATGTAGGAATAGACTGGAGTTTTTGGTGACTGAGGTTTCTTTTCTGTGGCAATAATTGTTCTTGGCCACATCATTTTGGTTTGTTACTCGCCTGTGGTTTGTTCTACAGGCCTGTTTCCTTTCTCTCCTACTATGGTGTCTCAGTTATCTTCAGCAGAGGCTCAGCAATAACTAAACTTGAGCTTAGATACTTAAACTTCAGTTCAGAGTAGATACATGGAAGAAATCTTTCCGTGTGAGGGTGGGCAGGCCCTGGCACAGGGTGCCCAGAGCAGCTGTGGCTGCCCCTGGATCCCTGGCAGTGTCCAAGGCCAGGCTGGACACTGGGGCTTGGAGCAGCCTGGGACAGTGGAAGGTGTCCCTGCCCTTGGCAGGGGTGGCACTGGATGGGCTTTAAGGTCCCTTCCCACCAAGGCCTCGTCTTCCTTTGCCTTCAGTGTCTGCCTCAGAGTTTGTACCCAAACCAAAGTGAGGTTGGTGTCACCTTCTCTAAACTGGGAGAACAGATCACTCCAAGCTGTGGGGAGATGGAGAGGCTGTAGGATGGAGAGGGTGCAGCCCTGCAGACGCCGAGCTGTGGGGTTGCTGCTTTCAACAGCCTCGTTGTTGCTGCGGACACAGCTCAAGGTGGGTCTGAGAGAGACAAACTCTGCTTTTGGGGGTTTGTGTTGATGAGGAGGGGAGGGGAGGTCGCTGCTCTGCTTCTTGTAACTGCTGTGGCAGAGCCAGGAGCCCAAGGCAGGACAAGGGCAAAGCAAACCTCTCCGAGCTCTTGGGTTCTCTTCATTCCCAGATATTCTGATTCCTGCCCAAGTCCAAGTTCATTGTGCTGTGCAGGATGCAAGTTTAATCAGGTTTTAGTGCTGGTTTAGCTGAGTGTTTCTAGGGCTTGAGGATGAAGCCAAATGCTCTGCACTGAAAAAGTGATGGATGTTCAGCACGAGATTCTCTTCAGGAACTGGCACGAAAAGTGGTTGCTGAAGCTGAGGGAGGAGCAATTCACAGCTTGGCTGGAAGAGGGAGAAGTGCTTACTGCTGGTCTGTCACTTCATCCTCATGAGTGAGTCTGGGAGCTCCCGAGATCGGCCAGGCTGCAATTTCAGATAGTTTAGATGGGCTGGCCTTGAAAAAATCATATTTTGGTGCCTGGAGCAAAAGCTGAAGGTGGCAGGAAGTGGCAGCAGTGGCAGGGAACTGAAGTGACACCACCCTGAGCTCAGAACTAATTTTGGTTGTGACCTTGAGCAGTCCCTGGGCCACACCAGAGCTTTTTGTGTCACCTGCTTTGGGAGGTTCTTCCTTGCCCGTGGAGAAGTTGGGTCTGGCACAGGTCTGCTGTGGAGCACCTGTGCCACCACCTTTAAAGAGCCACCCTGGAGGTGTCAGTGAGCCCCTCAGTGCCTGCCCAGCCTAGAGCAGGGCTGGGAGGGCAGGGGGCTCAGGGAGTGCTCATTCCTGGTGGTGTTGGAGCTCTGAGCCCAGCCCTGAGCTGGGTTTGTGGCTCTGAGGGCATGGGGAGTGTCCGGAGCAGGCCTGGCCTGGGCAGAGTAGGAACTCCTGGAGTAACTCCTGAGTAAGCCACACCTTCCACGCGAGAGGGAGGCACTCCCAGAGTCAGGCGCTGTCTCCTCAGAGGTGCTTTGGGGTTTAATTCTGTTCTCACAGTGACTCCTCTCACCTGGGAACCCCGTGGTTACCTACAGAGGGTCTGAGGCCTTAGGGATGTAAATATGGACAGGAGGGGTTGGAATCTGCCTATCAGGGAATCTTCCCCTTGCCCAGAGGAGAGTGTGCAGAACTCTTCTGTGTGATGATAATGTTTTCATACTTTAGGTGTGAAAATAAAAAATGGGAGAAATCTCGTTTTTCTGGCAGCACGCAAAGAACTTTCTTCTGTGTCACCGCTAAAACTCTGTGAGGGGATGAATACCTGGGAATCTGAAAGAGACATAGCTGGAAAGCATCAATATGAATGGATTTTTCTGCTTCTTTTTGCACTTGAAAGAAAGGTGAAAGTTACAGGCTGAGTCAAGCTTTTACCCTTTATTTCAATCAATTCAGTTATTGCTAAATATGGCTACACACAGGTAGCCCAGGTGACAGAGCTGCCTCCAGCTGCTCCTTGGCCCCAGTGTCCCACGCGGGATGCTTGAGTTATCCACTGAGAGCCCCCTTGAGACTGGAGCACAGGTAAATCTGCCTGTCTGAAGGGCAGGATTGTGTCCTAAGTCCCTCCTCATTCCTTCCTTTCCTCAGGCCCCACCATTGTGGCTTGGGTGGCAGTGGCACATTGGAAAGGCCTGGGGGTGCCAGCTGGGGTGAGAGCTCGGGGTGCCAGCCCAGGCCCCACCAGCACTTGGCCCACACTGGGGCACAAATTGAGAGATGAACTCTTGGAAGCTTGTCCTGAGGAGGATGAGTGGTACCTGCTGGCGAAATTCGGTGCTTTTGCAGAGCTGTGATAAACCCCAAAGTCTTAGACTGCCAACCTACAGCCTCTGCACCGTCACATTCCCCAGTTGCATTTTGTATTGGAATTTTACCTGCTCCCACCTGCGTCCTCCTGCTGGCAGTGCCAGCAGCCCACGTGCTGCCTCTCCTGAGAGCAAGTTCCTGCCTGTTTCCTCTCCCAGCCCCAGCTCTTGCTTCCCTCTGGCAGAGGCAGCTTTAGGTGCAATATCCTGATGTTTCTGCAAGTGGGTTTTGGAATAAACCTACACACGGGATGTTCATGGGTTGCTGCTATGGATTCTGTGAAAGGTGATCAGGAAAAGCAAGTTCAGAGTTACTCAGGGGATTCTCTGATTCCTGCCCATCTCACGGAGCTGCTCAGGGTGAAACTACTACTCCCATGCTTTTTATTTTGCTCCTCTTAGTGCTGTTTTTTCCCCAGGTAAGTCAGTGCTGGAGCAGCCCTTGTGGGTTTATCTGTGATGAGCAGTGGTTGTGTCTGCACACGGAGATAGCAGATTCCAGCTGTAGTGTGCAAATGTCGGTGCTTTGTGCCTTAGTGCACAGCCACACTTGTCAGCTGACAGGGCTGATGCGATGAGAAAACCTCGCACTCTCCAATAACCTGAGCACAGGAACTTCCTGCGTTGTTACATTTAACCAAAGCTCTGATAAAAAATACTACATTAATTTTTCTAATGGAGACCAGATTCCGCATTATCATCATTTACGTTTTTGGATAGTCTTTGATTGACTCTGGTGGGAAGGGAGGTGAATCAGTATCTTGTACTTTAGGGAAAGATCTAGGGGAGAATTGAATTGTACTTCCTTGGAATTCACATCACCCGCCCTTAGTCGGAGATGTTGATCTTGAGAACAACAAGCAGAGAACAGCCCAGGAAGGGCTGAACGTGACAAAACAGTGCAGAGCATACAGAAATCCTCTTTGCTGTGTTCATCATTCTGTCTTCATCTTGGATTGTTTCCACCCTTCTCCTCCACCTGGAAGTCACAAGCATCCTGCAGTGGCAGGTACTCTGGGTTCTTCTGCCAGGAGTAGTCTAAGAACAGCTTTTGCTGGGAGCAGCTCTGACCTTGCTGAAATCACTGCTGAAACCTCCCCTGACTCTTGCAGTGCCAGAATTTCAGGGTGCCAGTGGTGAGGCAGGGACTGAGCCTGGTTCATTGTCCCCAGAGCTCGGGTAGTACAGGACAGTCAGGCCAGTAAAGCCCCTGCTCAGGGCTGGGAACGAGATCCTGGCCGGCTTTCCCTCTCTGCCCCTCTCTGCAGTCCTGCTGGGCTATGTCATGCTACTATGTTACAGCATTGTTCCATGTCTTTTTTTTTTTTTTTGGAAGTAATGCCGGATATTGGCAGTCAGGGGCGATGGAGCGAGGTGAGCAGTGACCGGTGGACAGAATGAGTTGTTACGGCCTCAGTCTCAATTTTTGGAGCAGCTCTAAGCATCCGTTGTTGTTTGTGTGTTTTAGGTGGTCCACTTGCAGGATGTCCTGGCCCTGGATGCTGGAGCGTGCAAGCCTAAGGTATAGGTGTGGTGTACTTCAGTCGGAGCAGGGAGGCTGTGGTTTCACAGTCTCTCAGCATGTTTTGTGTGTTTTTGCTTTGCTTCTCTGCAGGTGCTGCTGCTGCCCTGGGCATGCCAAGGGACAGAGGCGAGCAGGTGAGTTGGCATTTAGGTGGGGTGGCTGATAGGCCAGCGGTCTATGGCAGCGTGCTGAGCGTGTCCCTTTTCATTGTGCAGGTTTGTCCTGGCCACCTCCAGAGTCAGATCAGGATTTGAGGTGAGCCGGGGCAGTGGTGTGGAGTAGCCAGGGGATGCTCTTCTGGAGGGCAACAGTGACGTTTTCTGTTTTGTTGTCTTAGGTACCGTGAGCAGGTGTGGAGCTGAAGTTTGGAGAGAGCAGGTAAGCGCTGAGCCTCGGCAGTTTCGAGGGAGGGGGCCTTGCGGAAGGGGTCTCTTTTGGCGTGTGTTGTCAGAGGCTGAATTTTCTCCTTGTTCTCCATCTTTCGCAGCTGCCAAAGCGGACCATGGGGAACGTGTTGACATCTGAGGTGCTGATGCATTTTTTCTGCCAAGGATGGATTTTGTCCGTTTGTCTTCAGAAAGCTAAGTGTTGGGAGCGGTGGTTGGGAGAAGGGAAAGGCCTTTGGAGTTCCAGGAGGCAATTGGAAGTTAGCTTAGAGGAGAGGGCTGTTGTGGGAGGGCCCCTTGGAAGTAAAGGGAGAGGGTTTCTCCTCAGCATCACCTGAGCCTTTGCTGGGCAGGGCAGTTCCCACCCATCTCTGTCATCGGCCTTTGAGTCTCGACATCATCGTGGATCTTTTTGCCCGAGGAGCTCGCCTTCGGGTCTGGCACGATCGCCACGGTCTCCATTTCACCTACTCGCTGGCGTAGCCGCCCGCGGGCATCTTGGCCACTTGCTGGATGGTCAAAGGTAAGGGATCAAAGCTCGGGTTGTCAAGGAATGGGTCAAGGGGTCAAAGGTCAGGGGATAAAAGGTCAAGGCTCGGGCTCAGGATTAGAGGTTCCAGCATGATTTTCCGTGGTGGTTCCCAGTGTGGGGACACGGGGTGTGGGGTCAGTGGCGCCGGGGGCGGGCAGGAGCCCCGTGGGCAGTGGCCGGCAGCGGCGGGGACGCCTCCGTACGGTCGCGCCCCTCCACTGCCAGCAGAAGCCCCCCTGCGCCGTGCGGTGCCCGGCCCCACTCCTTGCCCTCCCCGCCGCTGCCTTCCCGCACTCCCACCGCACCCCCTGCTCCCCTCCAGCCCAGGGAAATGCAGGAAAACACAAAATCATTGAGGTGGAACAGTCACCAGAGCTGCCCGAGCCATCCCCCCGCCTGAAGGCGGCAGCTGCCCAGAGCCAGGGGCACCCAGCAGGATGCAGCTCCCCTTTCCCAGGAGCTGGAGGCAGGGTTTCCCAGGCAGGGGGAGCAGGGAGAATTTCAGCTCCCAGCAGCTCTCTGTGAGTGCTGGATGGACTCTGGGCTGAGCCAGGTGGGAGGTGTGGGTGGTGTTCATGTCCCCAGGAGCTGCTCAAATCCACCTTAAACTCCTGGAATGGTCTGTGCTGGCAAGAACCTTACAGACCATCCTGTTCAGCCCCTTGCCATGGTCAGGGACACCTTCCTGGGGTGTCTGTGCCAGAGTGGTGGAATGGGCAGGACTTTCTCCCTGAGCCCAGTCCCGGGCAAGATTGGGGTTCCCATGGGAAGAAGCCTGTGAGCTGCATTTCCGGAGCTGGGAGCCTCCATGCCCGGGAGTGTTTCCAGTACTGTTCTTTGGCTTTTTCCATAACTGGGCATGATGTTTCTCCCCAGAGTAAGGTGGTTTTCCCTGGATTGTTGGGGTAAGACACTGGCTGTTTGACAGCTCTGTTGTCTCTTTGTCCTGAATGGAAGAGTGAGGAACGGGGGATGCTCCCGACTGTCCCAGGGATGTGGGAACAGCCCAGTTCCAGTGAGGAATGTGACGCCCAACTCGTGGCGTGTGCCCTGAGATGGTCTTTGCTGTTGTTTTGTCCTTAGAGCCTGTTGGAGTGCTGGCCTGGATTTGGGAGGAGCCAAGTAGCCTGGAGCAGTGAGGTTTTTCCTGTCAGAAATTCATGCTGGGGATGTTTTCTCTGGCTGTCCCAAGGGGAAGGAACAGCTCTGGAGTTTTTGCAGCCACAGGCTGGGGATGCATCCCCTGAAAACCAGTTCAGGATCGTTCATCTGACTCTGTCCCTGACCTGTGACTTCCAGGGAGCCTTCTGGTCTTCTGGATATTCCCAGGAGAGGATATTCCACCACCTGACTTTTAAGCCAGGAATTCCAAACCCAGTAAGTCGGTCACATTCTATGGGAGCTGCCCCAATGGTGGGATGGCAGAGGGCACACCCCACGCTGCTGTTTGGGACATTCCTGACTGGAACGGGAGCCAGCTGGGCATTTTGGAGCACTGAGGCCACCAGGGCAGCCTTGAGTGGCATTCCCAGGCAATGCTGAGGCATCCCATGCCTGTGGCAACACATGCCTGATGTGGAGCAGAGAGAGGAAGGGAGAAATTCTGAGTTGATGGGAGGAATGGAATTGGGCTTTCCAGAATGGAATTGGTATAGGTGCTGATGGTATCATGGAATCATGGGGTGGCTTGGAAGGGACACAAAGACCCTCTGGGCTCTGTTATCCCATCCCGTGGCAAAGAACACGTCCAAAACTGCCTCCTCACCCCCATGGAATGGCAGTGGGTGTTGGGAGCTCTGGCTGGAGCACCTGGAGACCAGGTAAGAATAGCAGTGGCATTGTTTTGGCTGCTGCTGGATGTGGTTTTCTCTTGTCAAGATGTTCCTCTGATTGATGTTTTCACAGTAGCTTGCTAGGCCTCATTTGAGGATAATTCCAAGAATTTGGAAGTCGTTGGAAAAGAATGAGGAAAAAAGGTGAACCTGATCCATTTCTAGTAATTCTGAACTTCTCTTGCAGCACCGTTCCAGGGGAAAGCTGGTGAAAGGATAAAGATGCAGAGGAACAAGTGTTGTAAACCCCCTTGCCTCCCTGACAAAGCAAACCTTTCTGCAATCCCAGTAAATCTCTTGGAGAAACTGTGGGATCATAAGGTTTCCTAGGAAAGGAAAACTAAGGACAGAGATGAGGAAATAGGCTTCCAATTAACAATGATTTGATGGAGGTAGGAATGATTCTTGTATGTTTGATGCACCCCTTTTTATTCCTGGGATAATTTTAAATGATTTCTTTAAAAAATCATTTCGATTTGGGAATTCAGATTAGAGAGGAAACGATGCAAAATAAATGCAGGGAGAGATCGCAGAATCATCCTGGAATGGCGGAATAATTTGGGTGGGAAGGGACCTTAAGGATCACCTCATTCCATCCACAGGGTGCTCCAAGCTGCGGCCAGCCTGGCCTTGAACACTTCCAGGGATGGGGCAGCCACGATTTCCCTGGGTTTACGGGCACAAGAGGAAATTTCCAGCAGGAACTGAGGGGTTTCCCTTGCTCTGCCTGGCCCTAGCAGGGCTTTGGGAGGCAGAGGCTGTGGGAACAGGAGCTTTGTCCACTGCCTTGGAGGAGTCTCTGATGTCCCAAAACCCAGCAGAGCAAGTGGTTGTGGTTTAACATCCCGTTCAAAGGAGATGCCAGGCCAGGAACGGGAATGGACTGCAGAGCAGGGATGGTGGCCAGCAGAGGGGTGACTGTCCAGGGGGTCCCAGCAGTCCATCCCTGCTGCCCAGGTTTGGGATGAGCAGGCTGGTGAGTGTCCCTGTGCTTGCTCTGCAGGATGAGGAAGCCAGGCCTGCTGAGGAGGAAGATGAGGAGGTGTGGGAGGATGGAGACAACGGCCACCAAAGGCTGGGGAAGGCACAGATCCAGGTAGGAGACGTTGCCTTGCGAGGAGAGGGACTTGTCTGTCCCGTTGGAATTTGGGGCGTGAGGCCAGTGGAACAAAGGCTTTGATTCCATTTTCTTGCTCGGGTTTTCACGTGCCTTAAGAGAGCTTTGTGAAAATGTCATTATCCCTGATTGAGTCTCTGAAAAACAGGGATTGAACCTTTCAGAAGGGGCCCAACCCTGCCTGCATGTATCCAAGTGCAGCCCCCACTCCCTGTTTTTGTGTACAGCTGGGATGAGACCTCAGCTGCTGTTACTTGCCAGCTCACAAGTTGTGTAGCTCAGAGCCTCAGCCATGAAGGGCCAGGCTGTGTTTAAAACAGCCCAAGGTGCCAGAGAGCTGAAGTAATTTCCTAGCAGGTAACTTGACTTGGAAGCTGCATTCTAAAATTTGTCCGCATTTAATTGATGTCCCACATGGAGACACCTAAAGAAGCAGAGGTGGGGTGTTCCTAAGAAAAGAGCATCTAAATTCTTTGGTGGTAGAGGGCTTAAAGTCTGAGTGAGGTGCCTTTAGGACACTTCCATTCCAGTATCTGAATAGAATTTAAATGAAGTAGCCAAATCCTGACAAGCTTGTATGAACTCCAAAGCCTCTGCAAGTGGTTTACAGCCAGGGAAGGAGATAAGAGTCTGGAGTCTCTTCCCCAAAACCTGGCTCCTGGTTTCTTTGGCCAGGCATAGGAATAATTGCGTATTCCCTGGGGCTCTCCTTATGGGGAGAGGTTTACTTATGTGCCCTGGGTTTATTCAGTGCATCTTCAAAGTGATGGAAACTGATTGCATTGAAATGCCAGGGGTGCCAAATGTTTTCCCCAGCCAGAGCTCAGAGCCAGCCCAGTGGGAAGGGGTTTAGTGGCCATTTTCCCACTCCCTCGGGGCAGCAGCACTGGAGCACTCACACCCACCCGTGCCTGAGGTGCCAAGTACTGGCAGGAGGCAAAGCCAGGGACTGGGCAGGAGGAGCTTGCAGTGCTCCTGGAATCGCAGAGCTGGAGCTGTGGGTTAGAACTGCCAGGAGCTGCTGCCTCACTCAAACCTTGTTTAAAGCTCAGCATCCCTCCTGCTCCCTTGGAATGATTGTTGCTTCTGTTGTTGCTCTTTCCCAATCCATTATGATTATTATTGTAAATTCCCACTCCATTTCTTCCATAGCCCTTTGCTTCCCAGAGGTGGTGCTTTAGGCAAGCCCCTCCAGCCTGGGAAGGGGCTTTTGGCTCCAGACTCAGTCCCAGTCCCCATGAGCAGCTGGAGCTGTGCTGTCCCCAGCAGGTGCCTTTCCTTCCTTCCCTGCTGCACTTTGGCTTTTTGAGGGCTCTCTAGGGGGCTGAGGGAGAAGTTCTTTGTCATTCCAGGGCAGCATAAGCCCTGATCCCACTCAAAGCAGGAGGAATCATTCCATCCTTGTTTTTGGATACACCTTTGGTGTTCTCTCTCTTTTGCTGACACTGTGTGGTGAAGCAGCAGCTCCCTGGAATAACTTTTATTTGTAAAACAGTGAATTCCCTGCTGGAATCCCAGTCCCAGCCCCCCAGATCAAGGTGCAGTTTAAGGCCTTACACCCTGACCAGGACAAGTTCCTGTCCTTAGACATGGAAAACAGGGGAAAACTCAGACTGGATTGGAGCCAGCATCCAGAATGGGGAGAGTGAGGCAGCGTGCTTGGCCCAGGCTGGGGCTGGTACAGGGGGTGTTCCCCATAGGATGACACCTGTTTGGAGCAGATGCTTCTCTTCCTTTGTCCAAAGTCCAATGGCAAAGGAGTGAAGAACCCACAAGTGGGGCCTGGAAGGAAAACAGTTCTGTTAAAATTAGGCAAAGAATACACTAAGAAAAAATGGACATCCTTTTTAGGTATGAAAGTAAGTAGGGGAAAAATGTTGAAAAAGAGCTCTTTTATTTGGTGCCACCTCTCATTTTTTTATGGATAAAACCTTCTAGTGAGCAATCAGAACAGGAGTGGGAAAGCCAGGAGCCTTTGACTTCCACAGTGGACTTAATTGCCATGCTTAATTTCAACAATTTCTTCTCTCTCTCAGGCCAGGAAAACCCACTTAACTTGTCCCATCTTTGCCAAAAGCTTTGGTGTTTGAGCAGCCAAACCCAATGGGCTCTGGCCCCACCAGCCTGTACTGGAGGGCCCCTGGTCCTGCCCATGGTGTGGGATGAATCCCCAATTGTCCCCAGAGGGGGCTGCCCTGGTCCCTGCAGTGCCCAGCACCTGAGACACACAGAGAGCCCTGTCCAAAGGGGCTCCTTGTCAGGAATGTGGCAGCAGCCCCAGGAGCAGGCTGGAGGTGAGAACTGGGGCTGTGTTTGAGACTGACCAGGTCAGCTCAGTGTTTACCTGTGGGGGGAGTTTGGCCCCCCATGCTGAGTTGAAGCTGGATCAGGGTGACAGATGCTGCATTTTGGGCACCCTGAGAGTTTCTCTCCCCCTTGGAGATTTCCTGCAGGGATGGGACAGGGCAGGGAGCAGAATTAACCCTGCACCTCCCTTGGGCACTGCTGGCCTTTGTCTCTCTGCTGTGCCATCAGCCTGTGGGAATTTGCTGCTGCCGCTGCCACCCCACCTGGGGGCTGCGTGCTCCTGGCAGCCCTTCCCAGCCCCACACCCGAGCTCCAGCGCTGCCTCCAGGCTGTGTTGGGAGAGTTTGCTGGGAATGTGCCTCATCCCTGGGAGTATCCTTTCCTTCCAGAGTGGCTGGATGGAGCTTCTGGGCTTGTCAGCTTCAGTGTTTGCTTGCAAAAGTCACTGCAGGGAAGAATGACAAGGAGGTTTGTCAGAGTGCTGCTGTCAGACCCCACCTGCCAGTCTGTGCTTTGGCTTGGAGGTTGTTGTGTATTGGCCCTGCAGGGAATGAATGTCCCCTTCCCACCTCAGCCCAGCAGATCCCAAGGGCTCTTCCTGGAGTACTTACTCTTTGCTTCCCTTTGGGATAACTTAATCTGCACCCTTCCATGAGCAATTCCTTGGCTTCTCCTGGAGAAAACCCCATGGCAGAGGCAGTCTGCAAAGGAGCCCCGAGCTGTGCTTGGAGCAGGGAGTGCTGAGAGCTGCGTGTGCCTCTGCTGCCCCAGGCTGGCAATATCCCCATGGAACAGACTGGGCAAATGGCATTAGAGGGAGCACAATCCCTTCCTGGAAGAGGTTTTCTCCTGTGCAGATCAGGCACAGGGCAGGAAGGGAACTTTGGAGATCAGCTGCTTTCCCCCAGAAAGCATCACTCACACCAGCATGGATGACATGACCTGTGCCTAGTGCTCATGATGCACCTGGCCAGAATCAAGAGCAAAGGTGGGTTTGGGTGTGAGCACTTGAAATAACTTTGAAAGAGAAGCAATCACCTTTTGCTGCTTCTCTCTTTCTTGCAGATGCTGCGATTGCCTCTGGGCACATGTGCTGAGCTCTCCCTGCAGGGAACTGTCAGGCCTTAACAGCTGTGAGGTTGTGTTCTTCTCAGTGGGGAACTGGAAATAATTATTAATTAATTGCAGAAATGTTTTCTGAACCTTTCCCCTTTCCTGGTAGATCTTCTCTCTCTGCCTCTGAATTTACAGCTGTTCCCTGGTGTCATTGGCCCTGCCTGAATTCCTTGCAGCTCCTCACTGGGAAAACCTGGGATGACTTTGAGGGGACAGAGGAGACATTTTCAGCTGAAAACCTGGGGTGACTGAGAGGGGACACAAGAATTGTTTGTGTAGGAAAATGGGAGGTGATGTCAAGCAGAGCAAGGTGGCATTTTTGAGGGAAAAGCTGAGGTGATGTTTAGGGGAAAGAATGCACATTTTTGGGGCAGAAAAGAGTTAATATTGTACAGGAAGGAAAAACTGGGGGGTAAAACTTGATGTAATCTGTAGGGGACAGAATGAATATTTTGGAGCAAAAATGAGGTACTCAGTAATAGACAAAGAAGGAAAATTTTGGAGGCCAAACTTGACAAAGTCTCAAGAGCAGAGAATGAACACTTGGAGGGAAAAAGGAGGTGATGAATACTGAGCATGTGGGGAAAATTTGGGGGCTAAATCTGAGCTAATCTCTAGGGGAGAGCATGAACACACTGAGGTAACATGAGGGAATCAGTTGTGGGCAGATAGGGAAACTTGTGTAAAAATAATATTAAATAAGCTGTAGAAAGAACATTTTGAGGTAAAAATGAGGTAAGCAGTAGTAGACAGATGGAAAACTTTGGGGGTAAATCTTGATAGAAGCTACATGGTAGAAAGGAAATAAATATTGAAGGAAGAATGAGGGAATCAGTAGTGGACAGGTAGGGGAATTTTGGGGGGTCAAACTTGAAATGATCTAAAGGTTGAGAATGAATCTTTTTTGGTAAAAATGAGGTAATAAGTTGTGGACAGTTCAGGAAAATTTTGGGGGTTAAACTTGAGGTAATCTCTAGGGAGAGTGTGACCACTGACATGAACTGAGGCAATCACTGGGGCTAGGCAAGGAAATTTGGGGTGTAAAACTTGGGAAGATCTGTAGGGCAAAGAATGAACATATTGAGGAAGCAATGAGGTGATCAGTAGTCAAGATGAGGTAGAATGTGGGGGGCAAACCCTGAGGTAATTATGTAGGAACCATAAGTGGTTTTGAGAAAAAATCTGACCTAATTTGTAGGGGACAGAATGAACATTTTGGGGGTAAGACAGACATAACCTGCGTGGTTTGGGTTTTAAAATCTAGTCAGTGCACAGGGGACAAAATAGACATTTTGGTAATAAAATCCGAGTTCATCTGTAGAAGAAAGAACTCATGTTTTGAGGTAAAAAGGAGGTGATCAGAACTGGGCAGGTAGGGAAAACTGAGGGGGGTAAAATGTGAGGTCATCTCTAGGAGAGAGCAGGAGCATCCTGAGGTAAACTGAGGGAATTGCTGTGGACAGGTGGGTAAATCTGGCAGGTAAAACTTGAGGGAATCTCCATGGTAGAAAATGAGTATTTGGAGGTAAAAATAAAGTACTCAGTCAGTGGTGGAGATGTACGGAAAATGTTGGAGGTAAAATCTGAGGTGATCTGTAGCAGAGAGAATGCACTTGATGGGGTAAACTGAGGTAATCACTTATGGACAGGTAGGGAAGTTCAGAGGGGTAAAAATTGAAAGCATCTGTAGGGCAAAGAATGAAAAGATTGAGGTGGAAATGAGGAAAGAGGTAGTGGACAGGTGGGGAAAGTTTTGGGGGCAAATCTTGTGGTAATCTCCAGAGCAGAGAAAGAATGCTTCCTTGTAAAAAATGAGGAACTCAGAAGGAGGCAGATGGGGACATTTTGGGGGTAAAATCTCAGGTCATCTCAAGGTGAGGGAAGGACTATTTGGAGGTCAACTCAGCACTCACTGTGTCTTCCTTCCTTGGCATCAGCTGGCAGGGAAGGGAGAAGAGGCCTCAGGCTGGAGAGGGGCAGGAGAAAGGCACTGTGGGCAAAGGCACCTCCCTGGCATCCCCAGGGTACCTGTGGGGAACACAGTGGACACTTTGGGAGCAAAGGGAGGTGATGGCATTGTCCCTTTGGGGGATGCTGGCATTTAGATCATTCCATCCATTTGCCTGCTGACATTTCCCAGCCCAGGGGCTTTGGCTGCCAGGGCAGCACAAAGATTGTTCCCTGGGTGGTGGGCAGATTTGGGGGTTGGCTTTGCTAGTTCAGATGAATTCTACCCAAAGCCCTGAATTCCCTGCTGAATTGCCACTGGCATAGCCTCCCAGCGCCTCCTGGAGCATGGATATTCCCATGCAGAGCTGCCTATTTAACACCAGCTGTGTCAGGACCCAGCAGAGCTTCCAGGGAAGCTCAGCAGGGTCAGGGCAAAGACAGCTTCATGTTCCATAGAATTTGCTGTTTGTAACCCTCATCCCCCAGCCCCCCCCCCCCCCCCAATGTCCCTGGGGGCACCTGACAGAGTTCCCTGGAATTCAGCTGCCTGCACCCCCCGAGCTGGGGCTCCAGGTGATATTTGAAAGCAGGAACAGGCACTGGCTGGACACGCTCCCAGCCCGTGCTGAGGCAGCCCCTGTGCCCACGGGAGGACTTCTCTCCCTGCAGGAGTTGATTTCATTCCAGAGCCTCAGGAGTGGCCTCTGCAAGTTCTTTTCCCTCAGGAAAGGGATGCACATCCCTGCCTTCAGGGCACCTGCAGTGGGAGCCACCTGGGAAAGCTTTCCATCAGTTGTGCAGTTCCAGCTGGCTCCCCAAAAACTCCCAACTCAATCCAAAGAGATTTCTCTGACTCTGACCTTTCATTTGAAGGCATCTCTGAGGGCATTGCTTAGCATTTCATTGCTGTGGGGGAAGCTTGCCTTGGCTTTAACACTGCTGAGGGATGATGGCCTCAGGCTGGAAGGGAAGGCATTTTGGGTGGCTGGGACATAGCTGGCAGGTGTGTGGGAGGTCAGCACTGGGAATTGCTGTCTGAGCCCCTCTGCAAACAGCCCATTCTGACATTCCCCAGTGCCAGCTGTTCCTTGGGGCATTTTTGGGGTGTCAGTGGGGTCTGTCGGGACTGAAGCATCTCTGGGTGCCTGTTCAGAGCAGCCCCTGGCCGAGGGGCCGCGGGCAGCCCTTTATCCATGTCCATCCCAGTGCTGCCCGGGCAGCCCAGTGCCCGTTCCGGGGATGTGTGTTTGGCACACTGCGTGCCACGGGCAAGACACTGCAGGCACAGCTCCTCTCTGCAAATCCAAAGCACAAGAGCTGCTGCTTCCCTTCCTGGGCCTCCTGGTCTTCTCCTTCCCCCCATTCCCTGCCAGCTGGGACACACGGAAGGAGCACCAAGGAACACTCCTGGCAGTGAGCAGGAGTCGCTGAGAGCTCTGTGCAGCTCTGGGCCACAAAAGCTGGCCCGGCCTCAGCAGCCCCTGGGATTTTGGGCTGTGAACACTCACCTGTGGGAAAGGCCCCTCTGCAGGCAGGAGCAGCCCTGACCCTCTCCAGAAGAGCTTTGGCCGTGGACCAAGTGAACCCTCAGGACTTGCCTTGCTCATTTCTCCCTGGAAAGGGCCATGGAACAAGCACCTTTACAGCTGTTGGGTAAATCCTGGAAAGGGCAGGAAATCAGGGTTATGGGAAGAGTTCAGTGCTGTCACACAACTGCTCACCTGTGTTGTTGCATGATCAGGTGCTGGCCATGGAGCTCTGCCCTATGGCAATTACAGGGGCTGGTGTGGCAAGCAGCATTAGCATAAAAGAAGGAGTTGTATTTGCATAGGAATGATCTTGCTGGCATTTGGCATTCCTATCCCAGGCAGGACATTGCCAGGAGCTGAGATTGGCTTGGCTGGAGCAGGGTGCTGAGAGTGCCCAGGTGTGGGTTCAGTGGCCAGAGGAGCCATTCACATAAGGGTTCGACTTGGTGGTCCTTGTGTACCCATTGCCACTCAGGATCTCCTGTGCTCTGGAAATAAAGAAGAAACATTTTTCCCTGGCCTTTTAAAGCCAGAGGTTTTTGCAGTGGAGCGTGCAAGCCGCAGAGAAAGCGGGGGGGGAGGAAGGAGAGCATCAGGTCTCAAGCGGCAGTTGTGGGATGAGCGGCTCAAGCAGCAGCGAGCCCCGGCGAGGCCCCGGTCCCGCAGCGGGCGCAGTCAGAGCAGGAGCGGCAGCAGCGGCCTCGGCGCCAGCGGCCGGGCCGGGGGAGCGGCTCGTCCCGCTGCAGGCGCGCTGGTTGGGCGGGGCCGCGGCGGGCGGGAGGCCCCCGGGGGAGCGGCCCGGGGCAGGGGGAGGCGGGCGCTGCCGTGCGCAGGGGGTGCGGCGACCTCGGCAGTGCCGGGGCTGGGGGAGCTCCGCGTCCCCGCGGGGGCTGCGGGCGGGGCCGGGCCGGGAGCGCCGGCGCTCCGGTTGCGCCAGGGGGCGCCCCACAGGGCGGGCGGCGCTGAGGGAGCGGCGGCCTCGGGGGGGGCCGGGGCGGGCACGGGCGGTCCCCGCGGCCCGGCCGCTTCCAGGCGCGATCCAGTGCCTGCTGCGGGGAAGCGCCGCCCTCCCGGCGGGCCCGGCACCGGCACGGCCCCGGCTCCCCACGGCCGCAGCGGGAGCGTAGCCGGAGCTCCGGCGGGAGCCCAGCCCCGCGCTGGCCGCAGCCGGAGCGGCAGCGCCGGGCTCGGCACCAGCGCCAATCCCGGAGCGGCACTTGCCAGCCGCGGCGATCCCGATGCCTAATGCCATCCCCCATCCCACCTCAGTTCTCCGAGCCTGGCAGCCGCACCCCGCCCGCCGAGAGACAAGCGGCTCGGCCCGGGACCCCCAACAGACACCGACAGGACCCAGCCCCGAATCCCAGGGCCCGGGTCCCGTTCCCACCTCAGCGCCTCGGGCTCGGCGCAGCGCCGGGAGTAGCCCCCGGTGCCGGGCTCCGCACAGCGCTCCGAACGACGGTCCCGCCACAGCCCGGGAGGAGCAGGATGAGCATCCACCGCACAAAGCGGAGCGGGCGCGGATCCGCCGGCATTTACGGGCGCGGGCGGGGCGGGGCGGGCCCGGCACAGGTGTGAAGGGCGGGGTCCGCACAGGTGCGCGGGGCCCCAGAGCGGCTGCGCGGGGCGGGGCCGAGGGGATTTAAGCCTCGGGAATCGGCGCCGCCGCCATTTGCTCCCTCGGCGCTCCGTGGGAACGGTTGTGGCCGGACCGGGCTCTAGATCTCTGTATTTCCATATTTCTATGTCTCTGTAGTTCTTTTCCTTTATATTTGTGTTAGTTTGTCTTCTTCTAACCCTTCTCCGTTCTCCCCCCTCTGCCTCCCCTCCCCCACCCCCTACACCCCCCCCCTACCCCCCCCCTACCCCCCCCCCCTCCCCCCTAGCCCTCCCCTCCCTCCCCCCCCGGCCCGGTCCCCCCCATCCCCCCTCCCTGTCCCCCTACACACCCCAACCCTGCCCTACCCCTCCACCCTCTCTCCCCTTCTCCACCGTTCCTTCGCCCCCATCCCGGGTCCCCCCTGCCCCCTCACCCTGCTCCCCTTCCCCTCGCAGTTCCCCCCACCTGCCCTCAATCCTCCCCCTCCGTCTCCCACCTTTCCTTCCCCCTCCACCTCCCCCTGTTCCTCTTCCCTCGTTTCCCCTCTGCACCTTGACCCCCCACTTGTGCTCCGTCCTCGTCTTCCCCCCGCCTCCTTTCCTGTCCCCCCATCCCACCTCTCCCTGCACACCCCGAACCCCCCACCTGCGCTCCTTCTTTGACCCCCTCTGCTCCCTTATTCCCATCCTCTGTCCCGTCTTTCCCCCGCAGCCGCGGGGCACGGGGCGCCGGAGAATAAAGCCCAGAGGGCCGGAGCCCGGCGCCCCTGCCCTCGCTGGAGCCCCACACGGGCCGGGCCCGCTCGGCGGGTCCCCCGTGCAGTACAAAAACAGCGCCGGGGCTCCGGCTTTCCACACATCACACTGGGGATCCCCTCCTCAGGAGGGGTTCCCGGGGGGGTGGTGGGTTTCGGGGAGGGTGGTGGGTTGGGGTGGGCCCCCTCCTCAGGAGGGGGTCCCGGGGGGGTGGGTGGGTTTCAGGGAGGGTGGTGGGTTGGGGTGGGCCCCCTCCGGAGGAGGGGGTCCCGGGAGGGGGTTAGGGTGGGCCCCCTCCGGAGGAGGGGGTCGGGGGGAGGGGGGTGGGGCGGAGGGGGGACTTTCCCCCCCTCCAGTCCCCGCCCCCTCTCCCGGACCCCCTCCTCCGGACGGGGCTCACCCCAGCCCCCTCCGCGGGACCCCCTCCTCCGGACCGGGGCCTCGGGGAGGGGGGGTGGGGGGGGGGAAGCAGAGGGGGGTCACGTCACTCTGTGGCATGAACAGACATAGAGACCACAGGCCAAACCAACAGCCCCTCCCGCCCGGACCCCCCCACCCCACCCCTCCGGGGCCCCGGTCCGGAGGAGGGGGTCCGGGAGAGGGGGCGGGGACTGGAGGGGGGGAAAGTCCCCCCTCCGCCCCACCCCCCTCCCCCGGACCCCCTCCTCCGGAGGGGGCCCACCCTGACCCCCTCCCGGGACCCCCTCCTCCGGAGGGGGCCCATCCCACCCACCCCCCCAGGACCCCCTCCTAAGGAGGGGGCCCACCCCAACCCCAACCCACCACCCTCCCCGAAACCCACCACCCCCCCGGGAACCCCTCCTGAGGAGGGGGCCCACCCCAACCCCAACCCACCCCCCTCCCCGAAACCCACCCCCCTCCCCGAAACCCACCACCCCCCCGGGAACCCCTCCTGAGGAGGGGGCCCACCCCAACCCACCACCCTCCCCAAAACCCACCACCCCCCCCGGGAACCCCTCCTGAGGAGGGGATCCCCAGTGTGATGTGTGGAAAGCCGGAGCCCCGGCGCTGTTTTTGTACTGCACGGGGGACCCGCCGAGCGGGTCCCCCGTGCGAGGCTCCAGCGAGGGCAGGGGCGCCGGGCTCCGGCCCTCTGGGCTTTATTCTCCGGCGCCCCGAGCCCCGCGGCTGCGGGGAAAAGAGGGAAAGGGGAGGGATGAGATGGGGTAGGGAGAGGAGTCGGGGTGGGTTGGGGAGAACGAGGGGGGAAGGGAAAGGTCGGGTGAGGGGGAGGGATGATGGTCAGAGGAGGAGGAAGAGAGGGGAGTCGGGTTGGGGAGCGGGGTACGGAGAGGGGAGAAAGGAGGGGTGGGGGAGAAAGGAGGCGGGGGGGGTCGGGGATGCACAGGGGAGCAGGGAGAGAGGGTGGGGGGGCGCTGGGGAGAGGGCAGGCAGGGGGCTGGGAGAGACAGGGAGGGTGTGGGGGAGAGAGAAAGAAACTGGGGGGGGTAGGAAAGAGGTGATAAGCGGGGGAAGAAGGAGGAGGATAAGGGCAGGAGAAACAGGGGGAAGAAAGACGGGGAAGAAAGAGGGGGAGCGGGGGCCTCTCCCGGGCCACGCCGGGGGAGCCCGGCCCGGCCGCAGCCTCCCCGAGCTCTGAGGGAGCAAATGGCGGCAGGGGCGATTTCGGGAGCTTAAATCACCTCGGCCCCGCCCTGCGCAGCCGCCCTGGGACCCCGCGCACCTGTGCGGACCCCGCCCCGCGCACCTGAGCCGGGCCCGGCCCCGCCCCTGAAGCCGCCCCCGGCCCCGCTCGGCCCCGCCCCAGAGCCCCGGCCCCGCCCGGCCCCGGGGCTCGCCCTGCCCGGCACGGGGGCGGCTCCATCGCTCGGGGCCCCGCCCCTCTCTCCCGGGCCGGGCCCGCCCCGCGCACCGGGGCCGCACCGGGGCCGCTCCCGGGACCCTCCCCTCCGCTGACAGACACCGCCCCGCTCGCTCCCGCTCCTTGCCACGCTCGGCAGCCACCGAGGCCGCCGCCCTCTCGGCTCAGCCGCCACCGGGCGGCAGCAGCGCCGCCCAGCTCAGCCCGGGGGCAGGCACAGAGCACAGGGAAAAGCCGGCTCCGGGCGCTCTGCAGCTCCTGCAGCCCGAGCGTCTCGGCTCCTGGGGCCAGGCGCTTGCTGCTTTCCTTCCTACAGAAAAACGCCGGCTCGTTATTCTCAAAACCTGCGGATCTCTATTCCCAGCTTCTTATATTGCTGTATGCGACAGAGTAGAGAGAGAGGGCTGGCTCATTTCAAAATGAATTTACATCTACATCAGTAGCATTTGCCTATAGATGTAAAAATGAAGAACTTAACACGATTTAGTATTCTGCACACATCCCTCGCTGGGAGGAATGGTAAAAAGTTAAAAACAAATGAAACTTTAAAAGTAGAAAGTTAGAAACAAAGTTACAACGGCAGAAATTTAGAAACAAACAAAGAGGTAAAATACAAGAAACGAACACGTTTCTAAAGGTAGAAAGTTAAAAACAAACAAAGTTAGAAACAAACAAACAAAAAAATTAGAAACAAACAAAATTAGAAAGGTAGAAATTTAGAAACAAAGTCAGAAAGGCAAGTGTTGAGCCTTTGACAGGGTACCCCTCCTTCTCGGACCAGGGTGAAAGAGCAGAGGAGGCTGCTGTTCTGCTAAGTTCTTTATTTCACGGTCTCACAGCTGTCTTGAAGGCAGAGTTCGAATGGGGTTACATGATACAGCCAAGCAGCAGCAGCAGGCAAAACCAGCTTCTTCTATATGCTCCATACACTATAATTTTTCTTATAGAAGTGTGGATTCCATTTGTTCATTGACCAGTAAGATTAACACACGATTCTAGTTTTCCTTAAACTCATCCCGGTCTAATTCTAACAGTCGTAAGCCTCACACAAGTGTCATTTGCCCTTGTTCCATAAGGAATCCCTCTACAGACAGGGAGTTGTCACCGGCCCCGTGCTCATGGGCTGCAGGGGACACCTGCACTGAGGAGGAAATGGAAATGGGAAAGAGGGAAATGCAACCGGAGGGGACGCACCTCTGGCACCACACCTCCTCTTGTTCCTGCTGTCCTGGAAAGCCCCAAGTAAATCCAGTGCCTCAGACCTTGCATCCCTGAACGCCAGGAGAGCTGGAGTTTTACCCAGATCCCAGTGCGCTGCACGGCTGCGCTGACACGAGCACAGGCCGATCGCTCCGCCCAGCACCATCCCTCATTCTCCTCCCATTGCTCCCCAAGCGTCCCCAAACCACCCCAGCGTGTCTGTGCCGGGGCCAGGGCCTGCCCCGAGCCCGACCAGAGGCTGTCACCCAGCCCTGCACCAGCTCCCACCACTGGGAGAGCTGGGAATGCACTGAGAGCTCGGCTCCCCGGGCTCCCCAGCACCCAAACCGGTCCTCAGACACACAAAAATGCCCAACCTGCCCCTCTGGGCACAGCCAAACACCACAATTCCATCATCCCCAAGCAACTCTGGCACTTGCCTCTTCACCTCCGCCCATTTCCAGTAGCCGGGGCTAGGACCGGGCTGTCAGAAATAGCATTCCCTAGGCAGTTCATCCCAGCGCAGAGGAGAAGAGGAGCCTGTCCCTGACCCACACCATGGGCAGGACAAGGGGGGCCCTAGCTGGCTTTGCCTACTCCAACACCAAAGCTCTTGATCCCAAAGATGGGGCGAGTTCAGTGGTTTTTCCTGTCCTGAAAGAGAGCAGAAAAGGGAAGTTAATCCCACTGTGGAATCCAAGACTCCTGCATTTCCTATTTCTGCTCTGATTGCTCACCGTGGAGTTTTAGCCATGGAAAAAAAGGAGAATGACACCATATCAAATAAAAAGTTGATTAATCCACGTAGGGGCTGTGGAGAGGATACAAAGGAGCTTTTCCATGATTTTGGGGCTTGAAGAGGGACTGAATTTCCCTCAAAGCTGGGAAGGGCCTGAGGATAATAAAGCAAAGGAGCAGCTTCATCTCTCCCTGGCAGAGAGCTCGGGGCTCCATTATGGATACAAATCAATCCCAGCAGGATTTCAAAGGGTTTCTTTAGGATGTCAGGTCCCTCTTTATCAGATCCCTGCTGGGAGTCAGGGCCTGCCTGGTCACGGGGTGCTTTGATAAGGGCTGGATTTAAATCCCAGATCTGAGAACAGACATGAAAGGTCCCTGGGTTTCTAGGGGGTTGAAAAACTCAAGCTGGATTCGCTGCAGAGCTGAAAAATCAGGGTAAGAGAGAGCAAGGAGTGGCCAGCAGGCCCAGGCTCCTGATCACGCCCCTGGGATCCATGGGATCCATAGGATCCACGGCCTCTGGCACGCTGCTCCAGCACCCTGCAGGGTGACTGACAGCCGGGCAGGGGAAGGAGCCACCAGCAGCTCTGCCATGTGCACCATCATTCACCTTGCACGTGGCCTAAACAGCCACCAAGCACTGATGGACTGACTGAGCCGAAAATATCGGAGAGATCTCAGTTTGCACTCCAAATTCCCTGCAGCCTGTTCCCTTCCTGATCCATCCCTTGAAGCAGCAAGAGTGGAATTCCTTCCATCGTTGCTCTTTCCCTCCTGTTTTCCACTCAACAAGAAAAAGAGCAGCCACGTGAACAGGAGTAAAAGCCCCAAACCCACAAAAAAGCACATTCTCAGCATCACTAATCCCTGCCAAACTGCCAGGAACCTTCCAAAACTACATCCAAGCTTGGAAACAGGGATCCAGTTGTTTGTTTAAGCAGCTATTGATCCAGTCTCTTCCAGCTAATTAAACTATTCACTATTTAAACTCATTAAGCTGCTCATCCTGCTCCTGGCAGCCAGAGGCAAAGAAGAAATCGTGTCTAGATTAAATGGTGTTGGTGAATGTGCCCATCCCAGTCCTTGGAGAGGTTGGAATTGCATCCCTGTTCCTCTGCTCTCTTTTCCTTCCTTTTTCTTGGAGTGATTCCCACCCGGATTCCTCAGCTCCAGCTCTCTGAGCAGCCTCAGGGGGAGCATTTCATCCCCTTGGAGCCAACTCCATTTGTTGCATCCTTCATGCCTCAACCACCCCTAAAAGCAGGCAAGTGCTGATGGGCAGTGCAGCTGCTTCCACTTGGGAATGTTTCCAGTGGAACAGGGAGGGAATTCTGAGAAGCTTCCACCCACTGCACCTTATTGCTGGATAAGAGGTGAGGCAGCAAAGGATCAACAAAGGGAGATTTCAGCAAGACAAAGTCCAGACAAAGAGGCTGCAAGTGTGGCTGGGGCTGCTAAACTGGGAAAACTGCAAGGTCAGGCTGTGGGAACATGGATTATACTGAGGTCTGGAACTGGTGTTGGGAAGAGAGGGAGAAGGAGAAGGAGAAGGAGAAGGAGGAGAGAAAGGGCCCAAAGTAACTGCACAGTGAATTTCCTTACCATGAGCCAGGCTCATTCCCTGAGCTGACCAATATCTCCGAGCTCCCCTTCATGGCACAGCCCTGCCAGTAAAGAACAGAAGTTCCTGCTGCTCCCACTGGAATTCTGTAGCGTGCCTGGCATTCCATACGTTATGCTGCCTGAGAATTCCTGCAGCCGTCCTCGGGAAGAGCAGTTCACTGCCACAGGAGGAACAAGAGGAAAGCAGTTGCCACTCTCGGGTTCTGTGCTCTGTAAAAAGTAAAACCAGATAAAGATCAAAGCTCCATAAAGCTGGAACCATCTCCAACCTCGGGACAGCACTTCTGTGGGAAAAGCGTGGATGGGCAATTAGGAAGGAGATGATCATGCAAATGGGTAAGGGGGGGAATTAAATTCTGCTGCTTTCTGATTGAGGCCTGCTTCAATTTGCAGCCTTTATAATATCAGTTTAATGGGACTTTTTGTGCTTTAAAAAGGTTTTTATTAGCTGGGGGTTGTCCCTGCCTGGACTGAGGCACAGCACAATGAGTCTCCTGCCTCCTGAAGCCGTGTCGTTATCCCAGCATCTGAAATTAAAAACCAGCACTCTGGGAAACCTCTCTACTCTGAGGAGAAGTGTGAGGAGTGTTTGGGTCTGTGGAGAGCCTGGAACAGCTCTGAGAGACACCAAACATCCTGTGGATCCCAATAAACAGCAAAACATGCCAGCAGCTCCTTCCAACACCGCCCTTGTAGGGAACTCTGTCATCCCAGTGGGTATTTGTGGGAGTAAGGAAGAAATCCCACTAATGACCTCAGTGTGATCACCTCTGGTTCGTCTGGGGATAAATCTCCTTTATCCTTCTGGGAGAATAAAGGAATCCAATGCTGCCTTAATCCCCTGCTCCTCGGAGTCTGCATTTCCAGAATCCATCTCCTGGCCCAGCATGGGAAGGGTTGTCCAGCGCTGGAACAGCTGCCCAGAGCAGTGGTGGAGTCACCAACCCTGGAAGTGCTCATAAAATACATGGATATGGCACTTGAGTGTTCATAAAATACCTGGGTAAATACATGGGTAAATATAGGAATAAATTCATGGGTAAATACATGGATAAACATATGGATAAATATAGGGATAAATATGTAGGGATAAATATGTATGGATAAATACAGACCTTGCTTCCCTGAACACCAGGAGAGCCGGTGTTTTACCCAGATCCCAGTGCCCTGCACGGCTGCGCTGACACGAGCGCAGGCTGACCGTTCCGCCCAGCACCATCCCTCATTTTCCTCCCACGGCTCCCCAAGCGTCCCCAAACCACCCCAGCGTGTCTGTGCCGGGGCCAGGGCCTGCCCCGAGCCCGACCAGAGGCTGTCACCCAGCCCTGCACCAGCTCCCACCCCCGGGTGAGCTGGGAATGCACTGAGAGCTCGGCTCCCCGGGCTCCCCAGCACCCAAACCGGTCCTCAGACACACAGAAATGCCCAACCTGCCCCTCTGGGCACAGCCAAACACCACAATTCCATCATCCCCAAGCAACTCTGGCACTTGCCTCTTCACCTCCGCCCATTTCCAGTAGCCGGGGCTAGGACCGGGCTGTCAAAAATAGCATTCCCTAGGCAGTTCATCCCAGCGCAGAGGAGAAGAGGAGCCTGTCCCTGACCCACACCATGGGCAGGACAAGGGGGGCCCTAGCTGGCTTTGCCTACTCCAACACCACAGCTCTTGGTCCCAAAGATGGGGCGAGTTCAGTGGTTTTTCCTGTCCTGAAAGAGAGCAGAAAAGGGAAGTTAATCCCACTGTGGAATCCAAGACTCCTGCATTTCCTATTTCTGCTCTGATTGCTCACCGTGGAGTTTTAGCTATGGAAAAAAAAAAAGGAGAATGACACCATATCAAATAAAAAGTGCCCTTTTCCAGCATTTTTATTCCAGGCATTAAAAGGATGCTCATTTCTCTTCTAGCATTGTTTCCCTCATTTTAGGAGAACCGTTTTCATCCCAGGCCCCACTCGTCAGTTGTTCGATCCTCTGGCACTGGATTTGGACAAAAGAAGGGACGCACCTGGACTGCAGGAAATCACTGAGAGAAACCCTTCCAAAACGTGACAGAGAAAAACAACAGGAGATGCAGGAAGACACATCCCTCATTTGCACGTCTGGAATGCTTTTCTAAAGACTTCTCTGCATCTGGATGCTCTTTGCTCTTGGCTTTCTTCACAGGAATGCATTTGCTGCTAAACACGTCTCAGACCCTTACCTGATCGGGATAAGGTGGGATGGAGATGAAGACTCCCACAGGGAATAGCCAGGGAGATGCAGGGCCTGGGAACATCAAGGACGGAGAAGAGAAGGAACAGGGATTGTTTTTCTTGTTTAGAGCCAGCAGTGCTGTGAGCTTGGAGAACACACGGCACCGCAGGGATCCAGGGCAGGAGCGGGATAACTGCGGGATAAGGGGAATCTGCTCCCACTCCAGGGCTGTGCCAGTGAAGGAGGGGAATTTTTTAGTGCCTTCATTACACACAAAAACCAAACCCAGCACCACCGAGCTGGACTTTCGTGAGCCGCAAAACAAAGCGGCCCCTGGCCTTTGGGGGAACACAACCTCACCGAGTCACGGAGCCAGGGGATGACACTTGGGAATGATCCTTGCTGCTGCCTGCAGGCAAATCGGATGAGGGAGCCACAGGAGCTGCGGGGTTTCCTGCTCTTCCTGCAACGCCATCGGTCCAGACCAGGAGACCTTTCCTGGAACAGATCTTCCCTGTAAAGGGAGCTACACCAAAGCTCAAGCCCTCATTTAGAGACCCTTGGAAAAGCAAAGGTGAGAGGGGATTACCTGGAGCCCCAGGGGACCGAGGCGCAGGCGATGAAGAAGCAGACAGCAAAGTGCTTCCACTGCTTCTCACTCCAGCAAAGGGAACATCCCTGGAATTTCATGGCCGGCGTCGCTCCCAAACCCCACAGGTGAACCCACACGTACTCCAGGACTGATCTCCTTCAAACTTCCAGCAGCACAGACTCACCGGGAGGAACTGCGATCCAAGGACACACATCAGCAACCGTCTTCCCGCTTGCCCCTCTCTCCACATTTTCCCTTTCCAGCGGGATGCAGGTGCCACCCCCCAGAGGCAGGAAAACTGCCTTGCAATCCGCTACAAAACCTGCCTGGAAAGCCCAGGATGCCCGGAGCCAGCAGCCGTTTCTCCTGGAGCTCCTGCTGACAGGCATTTGAAGCCTGCTGTGCCTCACAGCTGCTTTTCTGCCAAGGGCATTCCCATCTTTTCTTTTTTAGCCCAAAGAAAGGTTTGCAAAGCTGAGTTTTGTGAGAAGCGCTTCATATTTGGATCATTCTTAACTTGGAGTTTCCCTTGGCACCAAAATCAGGGGCTCACCTTTTGCTTGGAGCTTGGCTGAAGTCCTCAGCAGTGCCAGGGAATGTGGCCATTGGAGGCTTTGGGCAGATTTGGCTCATCTGCCTTTTTAGGCCTTGTTTCTTTCTCTCAGCCTTCCCACTGGATTGTGGCCTCCGAGGAATACGTAAAATCCCATTCCATTCCTATTCTTTCGGACAATTTTTTGTACCGTCCCTGTACAAAACGAGGCCCCCTGTTCGGATGCTTTTCCCCACCGTTCCCCGGCACTTTTATCTGCCGGTGCATTCCCTGCGTTGCTTGGGCTCTTCCCAGCTCTCTGAGCTCCTTCACAAGGCAGCAGATCGATTTGGCCCAGGAACTAAACCCTCCCGAGGAATTGTCTGATGCCATCTCCGCATTTGACACCTGATCCTTGTGCTCAAAGGATCCCTCTTTCTTCCCTTCAGCCAATTCCAAGGCTCGCTGCCCCCAGCTGCGATCAGGCCCCAGCCTGATCCCTGCAGTCTTCCCTGCCGGGATCCTGCTCAGGAATCCCTGGGCTACAAATGTAAGAATTCATTCTTCCCACCCCTGCCCAGTTCCAAAGGATTTGGTGTCTGCCTTACCCGGCTGGAGCCTGCTTCCAACTCTGTTCTTGCTGCTTCTGCTGCTTTCCAGTTCCCAGGAATTCCACCGACGGAGCGACAGCGTTTTCCAGCTCCGCCAGGATTCCCTCTGCTGCGTTTGGGTGCTGGAAGGATATCAAAACCAGGCTCTCTGGGGCTTTACTATCAGGAAATTACATCCCCGGATTTGTTCATTTCCAAATATTATCTCTTCCCAACAAAGCACTGGGCATCCAAGGAATACAGAAAGTGATGGGCTGACCACTGCTTACTCCTCTGGAATGTCAGAGCTTGGAAAAAAAGGGCACTTGAGGCTTCTCCTGGTGCTGCCCGTGAGGTGTATTCTACTTGAGAGCCCCTTCCCGTGTCTTTCCCTGTATCCACCAAAAAATCCACCCCTTCATTCCCCAGCTGCTTGCTTCCTCCCTCTTTTCCTGTATCCAACAGAATTTTAACAGGTCAATAGTCCCCTCTGCAAGAGCACCTTTCATTCCAAACCTAAGAACAAACGAATCACTTCCCTTCCACCGTCCTTATTAGGATTCCACTGAGAGCAGTGGATGGAAAATGATCCTCTCCTGGTCCCTGCTGGATTCCCGGAGCAGGGATCCTTTCCCTCTTTCCCCCCACCACGGTGCCCTCCTCCCCCTCCCGCCCCACCCCACACCCTTTTCAGGCTTTGTTCCACAGCTTTTGCCTCCAGGCCTCAGATCCTTTCGTTCTCCACGAGCTCCCAGCAGCTCCACAGCCTTTCCTCTCCCATCCCGACCATTTCTCCGGGAATGGAGCTCCGCATTTCAATTGCCTTCTCTTTTCTCTGACTACTCCCACCAATCCAGAAGACCTAAAGCTGACACAAGGAACACTCGGTGCCCACAAATCCAAACCCAGACCCGGCCATCCCCAAACCAGCAACTCCCGGACAATTTGCATTCATTCCAACCTAACACTGAGGACTCACCCAACCCTTCAAAATTCCCAAGAAATATCCTGTTGCCTTCACAGCTCCCAGGGGATTCTGCTTCGTGCTCACATGAAGGATTTGGGACTTCCCTGAAAAAACCCGTGCAGGGCACGCCGGAATCCCCGATCCCGTGAATCCGGGGAGCGTTAAAAGCTCGGTCCAGCCTGGGCCCCCGGAAATTTTTGCCAAGTATCCCCCAAGTCCTCGGGATAACAGAACTCTCTGGTACTGCATTTTTGGCGTTGTAAAGCCTGGAATTCCTTTATTCCTAGTGCTGGGCTCTGCATATGGCTGAGAAAATCCCGGCCTCCACACAGACCCAGATTCCAAACTTTTTGATACATTTCAGCAAGCCGAGAAATTCACCTTCCCTACTTCTTCTTAAGGGCATCCTTCTCTTCCCTTACCCGGCGTGCTCTCTCCCACTGGGGGTGGGTTTTCCCCTTCCCATGCTAATTAGTCCCTACTTCTAGGAGGTTTAGGTAACCTTTCTTCCCTGGGACGGATTTCTTAACACAGCTACCGAGGCTTTGGGAGTCTCCTTTATCTTCTACTTTCTGGATCCATAAATGCCACAATCCAGACGCCCAACTTCAACAAGACATCCTTTCTACCTAAAAACACACACTCTCAACTCTTAGATCTTTTAAAGTTTTACCCCCGCAAAATTCCCCTATTTTTCCACCACTGAATTCCTCAGTCCTGCTACCAAGGATTTCTTGAATACCACGGGGCTTTTCTCAAGATTTACCCCCACGACCTTCCCTACGTGCCCACTGCTCATCACCTCATTTTTCCCTCAATGTGGTCGTTCTCCACCCCAGAGAGTTTGTCAAGTGTTGCCTCCAAAATGTTCCCCATCTCTCCACTACTCAGTTCCCCATTTTGCCTCCAAAATATTCAATCTGTCCCCTCCACATTGCATCCACTTTTACCCCCAGCGTTTTACTTCCTCTACAATATTGATTCAACTTTTTCCACCCCAAAAATGTCCATTCTCTCCCTTAAACAGCACCTCAGCTTTTCCCTCAAAAATGCCCCAGAGGGAAACTCAGATTCAGCCCCCAAACTCCCATTTGCCTACACAAACAGTTCTTGTGGCCCCTCTCAATTCCCCCAGGCTTTCAGCTCAAGGAAGAACTGGAAGCCTATTCCCTCATCTCCACCCTTGTTTTGCTTTCCTGGAAAACCTTGCGATCCCACACTTTCTCCAAGAGATCTGCTGGGAGTACTGGAAGGTTTGCTCTCTCAGAGCGCCAGGGGGCTTTACAGCACTTGTTCCTCTGCATCTTTACCCTTTTATCAGCTTTCCCCTGGAACGGTGTTGTGGGAGAAGCTTGGAACTACCAGAAATGGATTGTGTTCACATTTTTGCCCCACCAGTTTTTATCTGGTTTCAAATTCCTGGAATTACCCTCAAATGTGCCCTAGAACACTGCTGTGAAAGGATCAATGAGAAGAACAGCCGGAAAGCAGAAAACCACCTCCAGCAGCAGCCACAATGATCCCATTTCTCTTCTTACCTGGTCCTGCCAGAGCTCCCAACAGCCATTCCCATTCCAAAACAAGAGCTATGGAAGACATTCCTGCTGTCCGTGAGGGTGAGGCGGCAGTTCTGGATGTTCTTCGCTGTGCAATCAGACAACAAACAGAGTGTAAATGATCCTGGTGGTCCCTTCCACGCCAAACCAGCCCGTGATTCCATGCGTGGATCAGCACCTGTCCCAGCTCCATTCCAGAAACCTCCTCCCACTAACCCAGAACTTTCCTTTTTCTGCTCAACATCAGGGGTTTGCTGCCGAGTGCCCCGGGCAGGGGACGCCTCAGCCTTCCCTGGGACCGCAGCATTCCCTGGGCTGCCTCAGCATCCCCTGCGCTGCTGTTCCACGCCCATCCCGTGGTCCAGCGCCTGCGCGGGCTGCAGTGCCGGGCTCTCCCCACGAGGCGGCAGCACCGGGAGCGAGCAGCCCCGGCCGGTCCCGCTGTCTCGGGGCAGCTGCGCCTTTAACCCGCCCTGAGCCGGCGGGGCCGTGAACACAGCGGGCACAAACCCCACCGCTCCCCTTTATTTCACCCTCAGAGGCACAGGATCGCAGCATTTCCTGGGCTGCAAGGGACCCACAGGGAGCATCGAGTCCAAATCCTGGCCCTGCACCCCAAGAATCCCACCCTGTGCCCGAGAGCCTTGTTCAGACCCAAACTCTTCCCCCAAGATCCTGAAAACACAGCGGGGCTGTGGGAGAAGGATGACCACGGAGGATTTTTTTATACAGATCTCCTTGCACGATCGTTAAATAATATTATTAGACAGTCCAGGAACGCATCCCTGTGCCGGGACAGCCACCCCTGTGCCGGAACACTCATCCCTGGGCCGGAATACCGATCCCCCGCGGCCCCCACCGTCCGCTCGGGGCTGTCCCCGTTCCCCGCTCACCTCCGAGCCCGGAGCACCCGCCCCGGTGCCCCCGGCCCGGCAGCGCTGCTCCCCGGGCTCCCCGCCATTGGCGCTCCTGGCGAAGAAGGGCGGAAGTCACCGATACGGCACCGATGTGGCTATTCGACCTTCTCAAGATGGCGGCCGGAAGGACCCCCCCCCCCCCCCCCCGCGCCGTCTATTCGACTGCCTGAATGCTCCCGCCTGCCCCAGGCGCCGCTGACCCCACAGTCGGTGTCCGCGTAGCGGGAAACGCCTCAGAAAATTGCGCGCAAGCGCTGGGCTGGCGTCGGCGTCGGCGTCGGCGTCGCGTTCAGGCAGCCGAATAGACGCAGCTTGGGGGGGGGGGGGGGGGGGGCCTTCCCTGCCGCCATATTGAGAAGGTCAGAAAACAGTGCACACGACCGCCATCTTTAGTGTGGCAGTGACGACACTTCCGCCCTTCGCCGCCATCTTGGGTGCTGGCAGAAGCCACTTCCGGTCGAGCCGCCATCTTTAGTGTGGTACACTTAGGGCCCCCGCCGCCCCTCACAAGGGCTTCTGTCTAGTCGGCTGCCTGAATCCGGCCCGGACTCCGACGCCGGCCCCGCGCTTTCCGCGCGATTTTCCGCCGTGCTTCCCGGTGCGAGGACACGGCTGGCGGGGTCAGCCGCGCCGGAGGCGGCCGACGGCTCCGCGACCGGCGGCAGGCATCGGCAGGGACACCTCTCGCAGGGGGCCTACTGCGTCCGCCATCTTGAGTGTGGCGGAAGTGTAAACCACCCTCTGCAAGGCCCTGGCAGATAATAAAATAATAAAATAAAATAAATACTATAATATTCTAATAAAAACGTCACTTAACGCCGTCCCGAGAGCGCGGAACTGCGCCTTCCTTTCCGAGCCGCCTCCTTGAGAGCGACACGCGGGCGGCTCGATTCCGACCGTGCCCGCCCGGTGCCTCCCGCCCGGGTCGCGCTGCGACCGCGCCTCTGCTGCCCGGCAAAACCGGCCCCGCCGGGCCGCCCCCCGCGCTGTCATTCCCCGCGGTCACCGCCCCGCACGGCGCCCGGCCCTTTCCATAGCTGTGGCCCCGCTCGTGCACGGCCGTGTCCCTTGGCGCTCCGAACCGCCCTTCGCCCCTCCCCTCCGCTGACAGACCCGGCCCCGCTCGCTCCCGCTCCTTGCCACGCTCGGCAGCCACCGAGGCCGCCGCCCTCTCGGCTCAGCCGGCACCGGGCGGCAGCAGCGCCGGGGCGCCGTGTCGGGGGCGGCAGTGCCGCCGTGTCGGGGGCGGCAGTGCCGCCGTGTCGGGGGCGGCAGTGCCGCCGTGTCGGGGGCGGCAGTGCCGCCGTGTCGGGGGCGGCAGTGCCGCCGTGTCGGGGGCGGCAGTGCCGCCGTGTCGGGGGCGGCAGTGCCGCCGTGTCGGGGGCGGCAGTGCCGCCGTGTCGGGGGCGGCAGTGCCGCCGTGTCGGGGGCGGCAGTGCCGCCGTGTCGGGGGCGGCAGTGCCGCCGTGTCGGGGGCGGCAGTGCCGCCGTGTCGGGGGCGGCAGTGCCGCCGTGTCGGGGGCGGCAGTGCCGCCGTGTCGGGGGCGGCAGTGCCGCCGTGTCGGGGGCGGCAGTGCCGCGCTCTCGCCACCAGGCGGCAGCAGCGCCGCCCAGCTCAGCCCGGGGGCAGGCACAGAGCACAGGGAAAAGCCGGCTCCGGGCGCTCTGCAGCTCCTGCAGCCCGAGCGTCTCGGCTCCTGGGGCCAGGCGCTTGCTGCTTTCCTTCCTACAGAAAAACGCCGGCTCCTTATTCTCAAAACTTGCTGATCTCTATTCCCAGCTTCTTATATTGCTGTATGCGACAGAGTAGACAGAGAGGGCTGGCTTATTTCAAAATGAATTTACATCTAAATCAGTAGCATTTGCCTATAGACGTAAAAGTGAAGAACTTAACAGGTTTTAGTATTCTGCACACAGCCCTCGCTGGGAGGAATGGTAAAAAGTTAAAAACAAATGAAATTTTAAAAGTAGAAAGTTAGAAACAAAGTTACAACGGCAGAAATTTAGAAACAAACAAAGAGGTAAAATACAAGAAACAAACAAATTTCTAAAGGGAGAAAGTTGAAAACAAAGTTAGAAACGAACAAACAAAAAAATTAGAAACAAACAAAATTAGAAAGGTAGAAATTTAGAAACAAAGTCAGAAAGGCAAGTGTTGAGCCTTTGACAGGGTACCCCTCCTTCTCGGACCAGGGTGAAAGAGCAGAGGAGGCTGCTGTTCTGCTAAGTTCTTTATTTCACGGTCTCACAGCTGTCTTGAAGGCAGAGTTCGAATGGGGTTACATGATAAAGCCAAGCAGCAGCAGCAGGCAAAACCAGCTTCTTCTATATGCTCCATACACTCTATTTTTTCTTACAGAAGTGTGGATTCCATTTGTTCATTGACCAGTAAGATTAACACACGATTCTAGTTTTCCTTAAACCCATCCTGGTCTAATTCTAACAGTCGTAAGCCTCACACAAGTGTCACCTGCCCTTGTTCCATAAGGAATCCCTCTACAGACAGGGAGTTGTCACCAGCCCTGTGCTCATGGGCTGCAGGGGACACCTGCACTGAGGAGGAAATGGAAATGGGAAAGAGGGAAATGCAACCTGGTGGGACGCACCTCTGGCACCACATTTCCTCTTCTTCCTGCTGTCCTGGAAAGCCCCAAGTAAATCCAGTCCCTCAGACCCTGCATCCCTGAACACCAGGAGAGCCGGTGTTTTACCCAGATCCCAGTGCCCTGCACGGCTGCGCTGACACGAGCGCAGGCTGACCGCTCCGCCCAGCACCATCCCTCATTCTCCTCCCACGGCTCCCCAAGCGGCCCCAAAGCACCCCAGCGTGTCTGTGCCGGGGCCAGGGCCTGCCCCGAGCCCGACCAGAGGCTGTCACCCGGCCCTGCACCAGCTCCCACCCCTGGCAGAGCTGGGAATGCACTGAGAGCTCGGCTCCCCGGGCTCCCCAGCACCCAAACCGGTCCTCAGACACACAAAAATGCCCAACCTGCCCCTCTGGGCGCAGCCAAACACCACAATTCCACCATCCCCAAGCAACTCTGGCACTTGCCTCTTCACCTCCGCCCATTTCCAGTAGCCGGGGCTAGGACCGGGCTGTCAGAAATAGCATTCCCTAGGCAGTTCATCCCAGCACAGAGGAGAAGAGGAGCCTGTCCCTGACCCACACCATGGGCAGGACAAGGGGGGCCCTAGCTGGCTTTGCCTACTCCAGCACCACAGCTCTTGGTCCCAAAGATGGGGCGAGTTCAGTGGTTTTTCCTGTCCTGAAAGAGAGCAGAAAAGGGAAGTTAATCCCACTGTGGAATCCAAGACTCCTGCATTTCCTATTTCTGCTCTGATTGCTCACCGTGGAGTTTTAGCCATGGAAAAAAAAGGAGAATGACACCATATCAAATAAAAAGTTGATTAATCCACGTAGGGGCTGTGGAGAGGATACAAAGGAGCTTTTCCATGATTTTGGGGCTTGAAGAGGGACTGAATTTCCCTCAAAGCTGGGATGGGCCTGAGGATAATAAAGCAAAGGAGCAGCTTCATCTCTCCCTGGCAGAGAGCTCGGGGCTCCATTATGGATACAAATCAATCCCAGCAGGATTTCAAAGGGTTTCTTTAGGATGTCAGGTCCCTCTTTATCAGATCCCTGCTGGGATTCAGGGCCTGCCTGGTCACGGGGTGCTTTGATAAGGGCTGGATTTAAATCCCAGATCTGAGAACAGACATGAAAGGTCCCTGGGTTTCTAGGGGGTTGAAAAACTCAAGCTGGATTCGCTGCAGAGCTGAAAAATCAGGGTAAGAGAGAGCAAGGAGTGGCCAGCAGGCCCAGGCTCCTGATCACGCCCCTGGGATCCATGGGATCCATAGGATCCACGGCCTCTGGCACGCTGCTCCAGCACCCTGCAGGGTGACTGACAGCCGGGCAGGGGAAGGAGCCACCAGCAACTCTGCCACGTGCACCATCATTCACCTTGCACGTGGCCTAAACAGCTACCAAGCACTGATGGACTGACTGAGCCGAAAATATCGGAGAGATCTCAGTTTGCACTCCAAATTCCCTGCAGCCTGTTCCCTTCCTGATCCATCCCTTCAAGCAGCAAGAGTGGAATTCCTTCCATCGTTGCTCTTTCCCTCCTGTTTTCCACTCAACAAGAAAAAGAGCAGCCACGTGAACAGGAGTAAAAGCCCCAAACCCACAAAAAAGCACATTCTCAGCATCACTAATCCCTGCCAAACTGCCAGGAACCTTCCAAAACTACATCCAAGCTTGGAAACAGGGATCCAGTTGTTTGTTTAAGCAGCTATTGATCCAGTCTCTTCCAGCTAATTAAACTATTCACTATTTAAACTCATTAAGCTGCTCATCCTGCTCCTGGCAGCCAGAGGCAAAGAAGAAATCGTGTCTAGATTAAATGGTGATGGTGAATGTGCCCATCCCAGTCCTTGGAGAGGTTGGAATTGCATCCCTGTTCCTCTGCTCTCTTTTCCTTCCTTTTTCTTGGAGTGATTCCCACCCGGATTCCTCAGCTCCAGCTCTCTGAGCAGCCTCAGGGGGAGCATTTCATCCCCTTGGAGCCAACTCCATTTGTTGCATCCTTCATGCCTCAACCACCCCTAAAAGCAGGCAAGTGCTGATGGGCAGTGCAGCTGCTTCCACTTGGGAATGTTTCCAGTGGAACAGGGAGGGAATTCTGAGAAGCTTCCACCCACTGCACGTTATTGCTGGATAAAAGGTGAGGCAGCAAAGGATCAACAAAGGGAGATTTCAGCAAGACAAAGTCCAGACAGAGAGGCTGCAAGTGTGGCTGGGGCTGCTAAACTGGGAAAACTGCAAGGTCAGGCTGTGGGAACATGGATTATACTGAGGTCTGGAACTGGTGTTGGGAAGAGAGGGAGAAGGAGAAGGAGAAGGAGAAGGAGAAGGAGAAGGAGAAGGAGAAGGAGAAGGAGAAGGAGAAGGAGAAGGAGAAGGAGAAGGAGAAGGAGAAGGAGAAGGAGAAGGAGAAGGAGAAGGAGAAGGAGAAGGAGAAGGAGAAGGAGAAGGAGGAGAAGGAGGAGAAGGGGAAGGAGAAGGAGAAGGGGAAGGAGAAGGAGGAGAAGGAGAAGAAGGAGAAGGGGAAGGAGAAGGAGAAGGGGAAGGAGAAGGAGGAGAAGGAGAAGGAGAAGGAGAAGGAGAAGGAGAAGGAGAAGGGGAAGGAGAAGGAGAAGGGGAAGGAGAAGGAGGAGAAGGAGAAGGAGAAGGAGAAGGAGAAGGAGAAGGAGAAGGAGAAGGAGAAGGAGAAGGAGAAGGAGAAGGAGAAGGAGAAGGAGAAGGAGGAGAAGGAGGAGAAGGAGGAGAAGGAGAAGGAGGAGAAGGAGAAGGAGGAGAAGGAGGAGAAGGAGGAGAAGGGCCCGAAGTAACTGCACAGTGAATTTCCTTACCATGAGCCAGGCTCATTCCCTGAGCTGACCAATATCTCCGAGCTCCCCTTCATGGCACAGCCCTGCCAGTAAAGAACAGAAGTTCCTGCTGCTCCCACTGGAATTCTGTAGCGTGCCTGGCATTCCATACGTTATGCTGCCTGAGAATTCCTGCAGCCGTCCTCGGGAAGAGCAGTTCACTGCCACAGGAGGAACAAGAGGAAAGCAGCTGCCACTCTCGGGTTCTGTGCCCTGTAAAAAGTAAAAGCAGATAAAGATCAAAGCTCCATAAAGCTGGAACCATCTCCAACCTCGGGACAGCACTTCTGTGGGAAAAGCGTAGATGGGCAATTAGGAAGGAGATCATCATGCAAATGGGCAAGGGGGGGGAATTAAATTCTGCTGCTTTCTGATTGAGGCCTGCTTCAATTTGCAGCCTTTATAATATCAGTTTAATGGGACTTTTTGTGCTTTAAAGAGGTTTTTATTAGCTGGGGGTTGTCCCTGCCTGGACTGAGGCACAGCACAATGAGTCTCCTGCCTCCTGAAGCCGTGTCGTTATCCCAGCATCTGAAATTAAAAACCAGCACTCTGGGAAACCTCTCTACTCTGAGGAGAAGTGTGAGGAGCGTTTGGGTCTGTGGAAAGCCTGGAACAGCTCTGAGAGACACCAAACATCCTGTGGATCCCAATAAACAGCAAAACATTCCAGCAGCTCCTTCCAACACCGCCCTTGTAGGGAACTCTGTCACCCCAGTGGGTATTTGTGGGAGTAAGGAAGAAATCCCACTAATGACCTCAGTGTGAACACCTCTGGTTCGTCTGGGGATAAATCTCCTTTATCCTTCTGGGAGAATAAAGGAATCCAATGCTGCCTTAATCCCCTGCTCCTCGGAGTCTGCATTTCCAGAATCCATCTCCTGGCCCAGCATGGGAAGGGTTGTCCAGCGCTGGAACAGCTGCCCAGGGCAGTGGTGGAGTCACCAACCCTGGAAGTGCTCATAAAATACATGGATATGGCACTTGAGTGTTCATAAAATACCTGGGTAAATACATGGGTAAATATAGGGATAAATTCATGGGTAAATACGTGGATAAAAATATGGATAAATGTATATGGATAAACATATATGGATAATCCATGGATAAATATAGGGATAAATATGTAGGGATAAATATGTATGGATAAATACAGACCTTGCTTCCCTGAACACCAGGAGAGCCGGTGTTTTACCCAGATCCCAGTGCCCTGCACGGCTGCGCTGACACGAGCACAGGCCGATCGCTCTGCCCAGCACCATCCCTCATTCTCCTCCCACGGCTCCCCAAGCGGCCCCAAAGCACCCCAGCGTGTCTGTGCCGGGGCCAGGGCCTGCCCCGAGCCCGACCAGAGGCTGTCACCCAGCCCTGCACCAGCTCCCACCCCCGGGTGAGCTGGGAATGCACTGAGAGCTCGGCTCCCCGGGCTCCCCAGCACCCAAACCGGTCCTCAGACACACAGAAATGCCCAACCTGCCCCTCTGGGCACAGCCAAACACCACAATTCCATCATCCCCAAGCAACTCTGGCACTTGCCTCTTCACCTCCGCCCATTTCCAGTAGCCGGGGCTAGGACCGGGCTGTCAGTAATAGCATTCCCTAGGCAGTTCATCCCAGCACAGAGGAGAAGAGGAGCCTGTCCCTGACCCACACCATGGGCAGGACAAGGGGGGCCCTAGCTGGCTTTGCCTACTCCAGCACCAAAGCTCTTGGTCCCAAAGATGGGGCGAGTTCAGTGGTTTTTCCTGTCCTGAAAGAGAGCAGAAAAGGGAAGTTAATCCCACTGTGGAATCCAAGACTCCTGCATTTCCTATTTCTGCTCTGCTTGCTCACCGTGGAGTTTTAGCTATGGAAAAAAAAAGGAGAATGACACCATATCAAATAAAAAGTGCCCTTTTCCAGCATTTTTATTCCAGGCATTAAAAGGATGCTCATTTCTCTTCTAGCATTGTTTCCCTCATTTTAGGAGAACCGTTTTCATCCCAGGCCCCACTCGTCAGTTGTTCGATCCTCTGGCACTGGATTTGGACAAAAGAAGGGACGCACCTGGACTGCAGGAAATCACTGAGAGAAACCCTTCCAAAACGTGACAGAGAAAAACAACAGGAGATGCAGGAAGACACATCCCTCATTTGCACGTCTGGAACGCTTTTCTAAAGACTTCTCTGCATCTGGATGCTCTTTGCTCTTGGCTTTCTTCACAGGAATGCATTTGCTGCTAAACACGTCTCAGACCCTTACCTGATCGGGATAAGGTGGGATGGAGATGAAGACTCCCACAGGGAATAGCCAGGGAGATGCAGGGCCTGGGAACATCAAGGACGGAGAAGAGAAGGAACAGGGATTGTTTTTCTTGTTTAGAGCCAGCAGTGCTGTGAGCTTGGAGAACACACGGCACCGCAGGGATCCAGGGCAGGAGCGGGATAACTGCGGGATAAGGGGAATCTGCTCCCACTCCAGGGCTGTGCCAGTGAAGGAGGGGAATTTTTTAGTGCCTTCATTACACACAAAAACCAAACCCAGCACCACCGAGCTGGACTTTCGTGAGCCGCAAAACAAAGCGGCCCCTGGCCTTTGGGGGAACACAACCTCACCGAGTCACGGAGCCAGGGCATGACACTTGGGAATGATCCTTGCTGCTGCCTGCAGGCAAATCGGATGAGGGAGCCACAGGAGCTGCGGGGTTTCCTGCTCTTCCTGCAACGCCATCGGTCCAGACCAGGAGACCTTTCCTGGAACAGATCTTCCCTGTAAAGGGAGCTACACCAAAGCTCAAGCCCTCATTTAGAGACCCTTGGAAAAGCAAAGGTGAGAGGGGATTACCTGGAGCCCCAGGGGACCGAGGCGCAGGCGATGAAGAAGCAGACAGCAAAGTGCTTCCACTGCTTCTCACTCCAGCAAAGGGAACATCCCTGGAATTTCATGGCCGGCGTCGCTCCCAAACCCCACAGGTGAACCCACACGTACTCCAGGACTGATCTCCTTCAAACTTCCAGCAGCACAGACTCACCGGGAGGAACTGCGATCCAAGGACACACATCAGCAACCGTCTTCCCGCTTGCCCCTCTCTCCACATTTTCCCTTTCCAGCGGGATGCAGGTGCCACCCCCCAGAGGCAGGAAAACTGCCTTGCAATCCGCTACAAAACCTGCCTGGAAAGCCCAGGATGCCCGGAGCCAGCAGCCGTTTCTCCTGGAGCTCCTGCTGACAGGCATTTGAAGCCTGCTGTGCCTCACAGCTGCTTTTCTGCCAAGGGCATTCCCATCTTTTCTTTTTTAGCCCAAAGAAAGGTTTGCAAAGCTGAGTTTTGTGAGAAGCGCTTCATATTTGGATCATTCTTAACTTGGAGTTTCCCTTGGCACCAAAATCAGGGGCTCACCTTTTGCTTGGAGCTTGGCTGAAGTCCTCAGCAATGCCAGGGAATGTGGCCATTGGAGGCTTTGGGCAGATTTGGCTCATCTGCCTTTTTAGGCCTTGTTTCTTTCTCTCAGCCTTCCCACTGGATTGTGGCCTCCGAGGAATACGTAAAATCCCATTCCATTCCTATTCTTTCGGACAATTTTTTGTACCGTCCCTGTACAAAACGAGGCCCCCTGTTCGGATGCTTTTCCCCACCGTTCCCCGGCACTTTTATCTGCCGGTGCATTCCCTGCGTTGCTTGGGCTCTTCCCAGCTCTCTGAGCTCCTTCACAAGGCAGCAGATCGATTTGGCCCAGGAACTAAACCCTCCCGAGGAATTGTCTGATGCCATCTCCGCATTTGACACCTGATCCTTGTGCTCAAAGGATCCCTCTTTCTTCCCTTCAGCCAATTCCAAGGCTCGCTGCCCCCAGCTGCGATCAGGCCCCAGCCTGATCCCTGCAGTCTTCCCTGCCGGGATCCTGCTCAGGAATCCCTGGGCTACAAATGTAAGAATTCATTCTTCCCACCCCTGCCCAGTTCCAAAGGATTTGGTGTCTGCCTTACCCGGCTGGAGCCTGCTTCCAACTCTGTTCTTGCTGCTTCTGCTGCTTTCCAGTTCCCAGGAATTCCACCGACGGAGCGACAGCGTTTTCCAGCTCCGCCAGGATTCCCTCTGCTGCGTTTGGGTGCTGGAAGGATATCAAAACCAGGCTCTCTGGGGCTTTACTATCAGGAAATTACATCCCCGGATTTGTTCATTTCCAAATATTATCTCTTCCCAACAAAGCACTGGGCATCCAAGGAATACAGAAAGTGATGGGCTGACCACTGCTTACTCCTCTGGAATGTCAGAGCTTGGAAAAAAAGGGCACTTGAGGCTTCTCCTGGTGCTGCCCGTGAGGTGTATTCTACTTGAGAGCCCCTTCCCGTGTCTTTCCCTGTATCCACCAAAAAATCCACCCCTTCATTCCCCAGCTGCTTGCTTCCTCCCTCTTTTCCTGTATCCAACAGAATTTTAACAGGTCAATAGTCCCCTCTGCAAGAGCACCTTTCATTCCAAACCTAAGAACAAACGAATCACTTCCCTTCCACCGTCCTTATTAGGATTCCACTGAGAGCAGTGGATGGAAAATGATCCTCTCCTGGTCCCTGCTGGATTCCCGGAGCAGGGATCCTTTCCCTCTTTCCCCCCACCACGGTGCCCTCCTCCCCCTCCCGCCCCACCCCACACCCTTTTCAGGCTTTGTTCCACAGCTTTTGCCTCCAGGCCTCAGATCCTTTCGTTCTCCACGAGCTCCCAGCAGCTCCACAGCCTTTCCTCTCCCATCCCGACCATTTCTCCGGGAATGGAGCTCCGCATTTCAATTGCCTTCTCTTTTCTCTGACTACTCCCACCAATCCAGAAGACCTAAAGCTGACACAAGGAACACTCGGTGCCCACAAATCCAAACCCAGACCCGGCCATCCCCAAACCAGCAACTCCCGGACAATTTGCATTCATTCCAACCTAACACTGAGGACTCACCCAACCCTTCAAAATTCCCAAGAAATATCCTGTTGCCTTCACAGCTCCCAGGGGATTCTGCTTCGTGCTCACACGAAGGATTTGGGACTTCCCTGAAAAAACCCGTGCAGGGCACGCCGGAATCCCCGATCCCGTGAATCCGGGGAGCGTTAAAAGCTCGGTCCAGCCTGGGCCCCCGGAAATTTTTGCCAAGTATCCCCCAAGTCCTCGGGATAACAGAACTCTCTGGTACTGCATTTTTGGCGTTGTAAAGCCTGGAATTCCTTTATTCCTAGTGCTGGGCTCTGCATATGGCTGAGAAAATCCCGGCTTCCACACAGACCCAGATTCCAAACTTTTTGATACATTTCAGCAAGCCGAGAAATTCACCTTCCCTACTTCTTCTTAAGGGCATCCTTCTCTTCCCTTACCCGGCGTGCTCTCTCCCACTGGGGGTGGGTTTTCCCCTTCCCATGCTAATTAGTCCCTACTTCTAGGAGGTTTAGGTAACCTTTCTTCCCTGGGACGGATTTCTTAACACAGCTACCGAGGCTTTGGGAGTCTCCTTTATCTTCTACTTTCTGGATCCATAAATGCCACAATCCAGACGCCCAACTTCAACAAGACATCCTTTCTACCTAAAAACACACACTCTCAACTCTTAGATCTTTTAAAGTTTTACCCCCGCAAAATTCCCCTATTTTTCCACCACTGAATTCCTCAGTCCTGCTACCAAGGATTTCTTGAATACCACGGGGCTTTTCTCAAGATTTACCCCCACGACCTTCCCTACGTGCCCACTGCTCATCACCTCATTTTTCCCTCAATGTGGTCGTTCTCCACCCCAGAGAGTTTGTCAAGTGTTGCCTCCAAAATGTTCCCCATCTCTCCACTACTCAGTTCCCCATTTTGCCTCCAAAATATTCAATCTGTCCCCTCCACATTGCATCCACTTTTACCCCCAGCGTTTTACTTCCTCTACAATATTGATTCAACTTTTTCCACCCCAAAAATGTCCATTCTCTCCCTTAAACAGCACCTCAGCTTTTCCCTCAAAAATGCCCCAGAGGGAAACTCAGATTCAGCCCCCAAACTCCCATTTGCCTACACAAACAGTTCTTGTGGCCCCTCTCAATTCCCCCAGGCTTTCAGCTCAAGGAAGAACTGGAAGCCTATTCCCTCATCTCCACCCTTGTTTTGCTTTCCTGGAAAACCTTGCGATCCCACACTTTCTCCAAGAGATCTGCTGGGACTACTGGAAGGTTTGCTCTCTCAGAGCGCCAGGGGGCTTTACAGCACTTGTTCCTCTGCATCTTTACCCTTTTATCAGCTTTCCCCTGGAACGGTGTTGTGGGAGAAGCTTGGAACTACCAGAAATGGATTGTGTTCACATTTTTGCCCCACCAGTTTTTATCTGGTTTCAAATTCCTGGAATTACCCTCAAATGTGCCCTAGAACACTGCTGTGAAAGGATCAATGAGAAGAACAGCCGGAAAGCAGAAAACCACCTCCAGCAGCAGCCACAATGATCCCATTTCTCTTCTTACCTGGTCCTGCCAGAGCTCCCAACAGCCATTCCCATTCCAAAACAAGAGCTATGGAAGACATTCCTGCTGTCCGTGAGGGTGAGGCGGCAGTTCTGGATGTTCTTCGCTGTGCAATCAGACAACAAACAGAGTGTAAATGATCCTGGTGGTCCCTTCCACGCCAAACCAGCCCGTGATTCCATGCGTGGATCAGCACCTGTCCCAGCTCCATTCCAGAAACCTCCTCCCACTAACCCAGAACTTTCCTTTTTCTGCTCAACATCAGGGGTTTGCTGCCGAGTGCCCCGGGCAGGGGACGCCTCAGCCTTCCCTGGGACCGCAGCATTCCCTGGGCTGCCTCAGCATCCCCTGCGCTGCTGTTCCACGCCCATCCCGTGGTCCAGCGCCTGCGCGGGCTGCAGTGCCGGGCTCTCCCCACGAGGCGGCAGCACCGGGAGCGAGCAGCCCCGGCCGGTCCCGCTGTCTCGGGGCAGCTGCGCCTTTAACCCGCCCTGAGCCGGCGGGGCCGTGAACACAGCGGGCACAAACCCCACCGCTCCCCTTTATTTCACCCTCAGAGGCACAGGATCGCAGCATTTCCTGGGCTGCAAGGGACCCACAGGGAGCATCGAGTCCAAATCCTGGCCCTGCACCCCAAGAATCCCACCCTGTGCCCGAGAGCCTTGTTCAGACCCAAACTCTTCCCCCAAGATCCTGAAAACACAGCGGGGCTGTGGGAGAAGGATGACCACGGAGGAGGATTTTTTTATACAGATCTCCTTGCACGATCGTTAAATAATATTATTAGACAGTCCAGGAACGCATCCCTGTGCCGGGACAGCCACCCCTGTGCCGGAACACTCATCCCTGGGCCGGAATACCGATCCCCCGCGGCCCCCACCGTCCGCTCGGGGCTGTCCCCGTTCCCCGCTCACCTCCGAGCCCGGAGCACCCGCCCCGGTGCCCCCGGCCCGGCAGCGCTGCTCCCCGGGCTCCCCGCCATTGGCGCTCCTGGCGAAGAAGGGCGGAAGTCACCGATACGGCACCGATGTGGCTATTCGACCTTCTCAAGATGGCGGCCGGAAGGACCCCCCCCCCCCCCCGCGCCGTCTATTCGACTGCCTGAATGCTCCCGCCTGCCCCAGGCGCCGCTGACCCCACAGTCGGTGTCCGCGTAGCGGGAAACGCCTCAGAAAATTGCGCGCAAGCGCTGGGCTGGCGTCGGCGTCGGCGTCGCGTTCAGGCAGCCGAATAGACGCAGCTTGGGGGGGGGGGGGGCCCTTCCCTGCCGCCATATTGAGAAGGTCAGAAAACAGTGCACACGACCGCCATCTTTAGTGTGGCAGTGACGACACTTCCGCCCTTCGCCGCCATCTTGGGTGCTGGCAGAAGCCACTTCCGGTCGAGCCGCCATCTTTAGTGTGGTACACTTAGGGCCCCCGCCGCCCCTCACAAGGGCTTCTGTCTAGTCGGCTGCCTGAATCCGGCCCGGACTCCGACGCCGGCCCCGCGCTTTCCGCGCGATTTTCCGCCGTGCTTCCCGGTGCGAGGACACGGCTGGCGGGGTCAGCCGCGCCGGAGGCGGCCGACGGCTCCGCGACCGGCGGCAGGCATCGGCAGGGACACCTCTCGCAGGGGGCCTACTGCGTCCGCCATCTTGAGTGTGGCGGAAGTGTAAACCACCCTCTGCAAGGTCCTGGCAGATAATAAAATAATAAAATAAAATAAATACTATAATATTCTAATAAAAACGTCACTTAACGCCGTCCCGAGAGCGCGGAACTGCGCCTTCCTTTCCGAGCCGCCTCCTTGAGAGCGACACGCGGGCGGCTCGATTCCGACCGTGCCCGCCCGGTGCCTCCCGCCCGGGTCGCGCTGCGCCTCTGCTGCCCGGCAAAACCGGCCCCGCCGGGCCGCCCCCCGCGCTGTCATTCCCCGCGGTCACCGCCCCGCACGGCGCCCGGCCCTTTCCATAGCTGTGGCCCCGCTCGTGCACGGCCGTGTCCCTTGGCGCTCCGAACCGCCCTTCGCCCCTCCCCTCCGCTGACAGACCCGGCCCCGCTCGCTCCCGCTCCTTGCCACGCTCGGAGCCGGCACCGGGCGGCAGCAGCGCCGGGGCGCCGTGTCGGGGGCGGCAGTGCCGCGCTCTCGCCACCAGGCGGCAGCAGCGCCGCCCAGCTCAGCCCGGGGGCAGGCACAGAGCACAGGGAAAAGCCGGCTCCGGGCGCTCTGCAGCTCCTGCAGCCCGAGCGTCTCGGCTCCTGGGGCCAGGCGCTTGCTGCTTTCCTTCCTACAGAAAAACGCCGGCTCCTTATTCTCAAAACTTGCTGATCTCTATTCCCAGCTTCTTATATTGCTGTATGCGACAGAGTAGACAGAGAGGGCTGGCTTATTTCAAAATGAATTTACATCTAAATCAGTAGCATTTGCCTATAGACGTAAAAGTGAAGAACTTAACAGGTTTTAGTATTCTGCACACAGCCCTCGCTGGGAGGAATGGTAAAAAGTTAAAAACAAATGAAATTTTAAAAGTAGAAAGTTAGAAACAAAGTTACAACGGCAGAAATTTAGAAACAAACAAAGAGGTAAAATACAAGAAACAAACAAATTTCTAAAGGGAGAAAGTTGAAAACAAAGTTAGAAACGAACAAACAAAAAAATTAGAAACAAACAAAATTAGAAAGGTAGAAATTTAGAAACAAAGTCAGAAAGGCAAGTGTTGAGCCTTTGACAGGGTACCCCTCCTTCTCGGACCAGGGTGAAAGAGCAGAGGAGGCTGCTGTTCTGCTAAGTTCTTTATTTCACGGTCTCACAGCTGTCTTGAAGGCAGAGTTCGAATGGGGTTACATGATAAAGCCAAGCAGCAGCAGCAGGCAAAACCAGCTTCTTCTATATGCTCCATACACTCTATTTTTTCTTACAGAAGTGTGGATTCCATTTGTTCATTGACCAGTAAGATTAACACACGATTCTAGTTTTCCTTAAACCCATCCTGGTCTAATTCTAACAGTCGTAAGCCTCACACAAGTGTCACCTGCCCTTGTTCCATAAGGAATCCCTCTACAGACAGGGAGTTGTCACCAGCCCCGTGCTCATGGGCTGCAGGGGACACCTGCACTGAGGAGGAAATGGAAATGGGAAAGAGGGAAATGCAACCTGGTGGGACGCACCTCTGGCACCACATTTCCTCTTCTTCCTGCTGTCCTGGAAAGCCCCAAGTAAATCCAGTCCCTCAGACCCTGCATCCCTGAACACCAGGAGAGCCGGTGTTTTACCCAGATCCCAGTGCCCTGCACGGCTGCGCTGACACGAGCGCAGGCTGACCGCTCCGCCCAGCACCATCCCTCATTCTCCTCCCACGGCTCCCCAAGCGGCCCCAAAGCACCCCAGCGTGTCTGTGCCGGGGCCAGGGCCTGCCCCGAGCCCGACCAGAGGCTGTCACCCGGCCCTGCACCAGCTCCCACCCCTGGCAGAGCTGGGAATGCACTGAGAGCTCGGCTCCCCGGGCTCCCCAGCACCCAAACCGGTCCTCAGACACACAAAAATGCCCAACCTGCCCCTCTGGGCGCAGCCAAACACCACAATTCCACCATCCCCAAGCAACTCTGGCACTTGCCTCTTCACCTCCGCCCATTTCCAGTAGCCGGGGCTAGGACCGGGCTGTCAGAAATAGCATTCCCTAGGCAGTTCATCCCAGCACAGAGGAGAAGAGGAGCCTGTCCCTGACCCACACCATGGGCAGGACAAGGGGGGCCCTAGCTGGCTTTGCCTACTCCAGCACCACAGCTCTTGGTCCCAAAGATGGGGCGAGTTCAGTGGTTTTTCCTGTCCTGAAAGAGAGCAGAAAAGGGAAGTTAATCCCACTGTGGAATCCAAGACTCCTGCATTTCCTATTTCTGCTCTGATTGCTCACCGTGGAGTTTTAGCCATGGAAAAAAAAGGAGAATGACACCATATCAAATAAAAAGTTGATTAATCCACGTAGGGGCTGTGGAGAGGATACAAAGGAGCTTTTCCATGATTTTGGGGCTTGAAGAGGGACTGAATTTCCCTCAAAGCTGGGATGGGCCTGAGGATAATAAAGCAAAGGAGCAGCTTCATCTCTCCCTGGCAGAGAGCTCGGGGCTCCATTATGGATACAAATCAATCCCAGCAGGATTTCAAAGGGTTTCTTTAGGATGTCAGGTCCCTCTTTATCAGATCCCTGCTGGGATTCAGGGCCTGCCTGGTCACGGGGTGCTTTGATAAGGGCTGGATTTAAATCCCAGATCTGAGAACAGACATGAAAGGTCCCTGGGTTTCTAGGGGGTTGAAAAACTCAAGCTGGATTCGCTGCAGAGCTGAAAAATCAGGGTAAGAGAGAGCAAGGAGTGGCCAGCAGGCCCAGGCTCCTGATCACGCCCCTGGGATCCATGGGATCCATAGGATCCACGGCCTCTGGCACGCTGCTCCAGCACCCTGCAGGGTGACTGACAGCCGGGCAGGGGAAGGAGCCACCAGCAACTCTGCCACGTGCACCATCATTCACCTTGCACGTGGCCTAAACAGCTACCAAGCACTGATGGACTGACTGAGCCGAAAATATCGGAGAGATCTCAGTTTGCACTCCAAATTCCCTGCAGCCTGTTCCCTTCCTGATCCATCCCTTCAAGCAGCAAGAGTGGAATTCCTTCCATCGTTGCTCTTTCCCTCCTGTTTTCCACTCAACAAGAAAAAGAGCAGCCACGTGAACAGGAGTAAAAGCCCCAAACCCACAAAAAAGCACATTCTCAGCATCACTAATCCCTGCCAAACTGCCAGGAACCTTCCAAAACTACATCCAAGCTTGGAAACAGGGATCCAGTTGTTTGTTTAAGCAGCTATTGATCCAGTCTCTTCCAGCTAATTAAACTATTCACTATTTAAACTCATTAAGCTGCTCATCCTGCTCCTGGCAGCCAGAGGCAAAGAAGAAATCGTGTCTAGATTAAATGGTGATGGTGAATGTGCCCATCCCAGTCCTTGGAGAGGTTGGAATTGCATCCCTGTTCCTCTGCTCTCTTTTCCTTCCTTTTTCTTGGAGTGATTCCCACCCGGATTCCTCAGCTCCAGCTCTCTGAGCAGCCTCAGGGGGAGCATTTCATCCCCTTGGAGCCAACTCCATTTGTTGCATCCTTCATGCCTCAACCACCCCTAAAAGCAGGCAAGTGCTGATGGGCAGTGCAGCTGCTTCCACTTGGGAATGTTTCCAGTGGAACAGGGAGGGAATTCTGAGAAGCTTCCACCCACTGCACGTTATTGCTGGATAAAAGGTGAGGCAGCAAAGGATCAACAAAGGGAGATTTCAGCAAGACAAAGTCCAGACAGAGAGGCTGCAAGTGTGGCTGGGGCTGCTAAACTGGGAAAACTGCAAGGTCAGGCTGTGGGAACATGGATTATACTGAGGTCTGGAACTGGTGTTGGGAAGAGAGGGAGAAGGAGAAGGAGAAGGAGAAGGAGAAGGAGAAGGAGAAGGAGAAGGAGAAGGAGAAGGAGAAGGAGAAGGAGAAGGAGAAGGAGAAGGAGGAGAAGGAGGAGAAGGAGGAGAAGGAGGAGAAGGAGGAGAAGGAGGAGAAGGAGGAGAAGGAGGAGAAGGAGGAGAAGGAGGAGAAGGAGGAGAAGGAGGAGAAGGAGGAGAAGGAGGAGAAGGGGAAGGAGAAGGAGGAGAAGGAGGAGAAGGAGGAGAAGGGGAAGGAGAAGGAGAAGGGGAAGGAGAAGGAGAAGGGGAAGGAGAAGGAGGAGAAGGAGAAGGAGAAGGAGAAGGAGAAGGAGAAGGAGAAGGAGAAGGAGAAGGAGAAGGAGAAGGAGAAGGAGAAGGAGAAGGAGAAGGAGAAGGAGAAGGAGAAGGAGGAGAAGGAGGAGAAGGAGGAGAAGGAGGAGAAGGAGGAGAAGGAGGAGAAGGAGGAGAAGGAGAAGGAGGAGAAGGAGGAGAAGGAGGAGAAGGAGGAGAAGGGCCCGAAGTAACTGCACAGTGAATTTCCTTACCATGAGCCAGGCTCATTCCCTGAGCTGACCAATATCTCCGAGCTCCCCTTCATGGCACAGCCCTGCCAGTAAAGAACAGAAGTTCCTGCTGCTCCCACTGGAATTCTGTAGCGTGCCTGGCATTCCATACGTTATGCTGCCTGAGAATTCCTGCAGCCGTCCTCGGGAAGAGCAGTTCACTGCCACAGGAGGAACAAGAGGAAAGCAGCTGCCACTCTCGGGTTCTGTGCCCTGTAAAAAGTAAAAGCAGATAAAGATCAAAGCTCCATAAAGCTGGAACCATCTCCAACCTCGGGACAGCACTTCTGTGGGAAAAGCGTAGATGGGCAATTAGGAAGGAGATCATCATGCAAATGGGCAAGGGGGGGGAATTAAATTCTGCTGCTTTCTGATTGAGGCCTGCTTCAATTTGCAGCCTTTATAATATCAGTTTAATGGGACTTTTTGTGCTTTAAAGAGGTTTTTATTAGCTGGGGGTTGTCCCTGCCTGGACTGAGGCACAGCACAATGAGTCTCCTGCCTCCTGAAGCCGTGTCGTTATCCCAGCATCTGAAATTAAAAACCAGCACTCTGGGAAACCTCTCTACTCTGAGGAGAAGTGTGAGGAGCGTTTGGGTCTGTGGAAAGCCTGGAACAGCTCTGAGAGACACCAAACATCCTGTGGATCCCAATAAACAGCAAAACATTCCAGCAGCTCCTTCCAACACCGCCCTTGTAGGGAACTCTGTCACCCCAGTGGGTATTTGTGGGAGTAAGGAAGAAATCCCACTAATGACCTCAGTGTGAACACCTCTGGTTCGTCTGGGGATAAATCTCCTTTATCCTTCTGGGAGAATAAAGGAATCCAATGCTGCCTTAATCCCCTGCTCCTCGGAGTCTGCATTTCCAGAATCCATCTCCTGGCCCAGCATGGGAAGGGTTGTCCAGCGCTGGAACAGCTGCCCAGGGCAGTGGTGGAGTCACCAACCCTGGAAGTGCTCATAAAATACATGGATATGGCACTTGAGTGTTCATAAAATACCTGGGTAAATACATGGGTAAATATAGGGATAAATTCATGGGTAAATACGTGGATAAAAATATGGATAAATGTATATGGATAAACATATATGGATAATCCATGGATAAATATAGGGATAAATATGTAGGGATAAATATGTATGGATAAATACAGACCTTGCTTCCCTGAACACCAGGAGAGCCGGTGTTTTACCCAGATCCCAGTGCCCTGCACGGCTGCGCTGACACGAGCACAGGCCGATCGCTCTGCCCAGCACCATCCCTCATTCTCCTCCCACGGCTCCCCAAGCGGCCCCAAAGCACCCCAGTGTGTCTGTGCCGGGGCCAGGGCCTGCCCCGAGCCCGACCAGAGGCTGTCACCCAGCCCTGCACCAGCTCCCACCCCCAGGTGAGCTGGGAATGCACTGAGAGCTCGGCTCCCCGGGCTCCCCAGCACCCAAACCGGTCCTCAGACACACAGAAATGCCCAACCTGCCCCTCTGGGCACAGCCAAACACCACAATTCCATCATCCCCAAGCAACTCTGGCACTTGCCTCTTCACCTCCGCCCATTTCCAGTAGCCGGGGCTAGGACCGGGCTGTCAGTAATAGCATTCCCTAGGCAGTTCATCCCAGCACAGAGGAGAAGAGGAGCCTGTCCCTGACCCACACCATGGGCAGGACAAGGGGGGCCCTAGCTGGCTTTGCCTACTCCAGCACCAAAGCTCTTGGTCCCAAAGATGGGGCGAGTTCAGTGGTTTTTCCTGTCCTGAAAGAGAGCAGAAAAGGGAAGTTAATCCCACTGTGGAATCCAAGACTCCTGCATTTCCTATTTCTGCTCTGCTTGCTCACCGTGGAGTTTTAGCTATGGAAAAAAAAAGGAGAATGACACCATATCAAATAAAAAGTGCCCTTTTCCAGCATTTTTATTCCAGGCATTAAAAGGATGCTCATTTCTCTTCTAGCATTGTTTCCCTCATTTTAGGAGAACCGTTTTCATCCCAGGCCCCACTCGTCAGTTGTTCGATCCTCTGGCACTGGATTTGGACAAAAGAAGGGACGCACCTGGACTGCAGGAAATCACTGAGAGAAACCCTTCCAAAACGTGACAGAGAAAAACAACAGGAGATGCAGGAAGACACATCCCTCATTTGCACGTCTGGAACGCTTTTCTAAAGACTTCTCTGCATCTGGATGCTCTTTGCTCTTGGCTTTCTTCACAGGAATGCATTTGCTGCTAAACACGTCTCAGACCCTTACCTGATCGGGATAAGGTGGGATGGAGATGAAGACTCCCACAGGGAATAGCCAGGGAGATGCAGGGCCTGGGAACATCAAGGACGGAGAAGAGAAGGAACAGGGATTGTTTTTCTTGTTTAGAGCCAGCAGTGCTGTGAGCTTGGAGAACACACGGCACCGCAGGGATCCAGGGCAGGAGCGGGATAACTGCGGGATAAGGGGAATCTGCTCCCACTCCAGGGCTGTGCCAGTGAAGGAGGGGAATTTTTTAGTGCCTTCATTACACACAAAAACCAAACCCAGCACCACCGAGCTGGACTTTCGTGAGCCGCAAAACAAAGCGGCCCCTGGCCTTTGGGGGAACACAACCTCACCGAGTCACGGAGCCAGGGGATGACACTTGGGAATGATCCTTGCTGCTGCCTGCAGGCAAATCGGATGAGGGAGCCACAGGAGCTGCGGGGTTTCCTGCTCTTCCTGCAACGCCATCGGTCCAGACCAGGAGACCTTTCCTGGAACAGATCTTCCCTGTAAAGGGAGCTACACCAAAGCTCAAGCCCTCATTTAGAGACCCTTGGAAAAGCAAAGGTGAGAGGGGATTACCTGGAGCCCCAGGGGACCGAGGCGCAGGCGATGAAGAAGCAGACAGCAAAGTGCTTCCACTGCTTCTCACTCCAGCAAAGGGAACATCCCTGGAATTTCATGGCCGGCGTCGCTCCCAAACCCCACAGGTGAACCCACACGTACTCCAGGACTGATCTCCTTCAAACTTCCAGCAGCACAGACTCACCGGGAGGAACTGCGATCCAAGGACACACATCAGCAACCGTCTTCCCGCTTGCCCCTCTCTCCACATTTTCCCTTTCCAGCGGGATGCAGGTGCCACCCCCCAGAGGCAGGAAAACTGCCTTGCAATCCGCTACAAAACCTGCCTGGAAAGCCCAGGATGCCCGGAGCCAGCAGCCGTTTCTCCTGGAGCTCCTGCTGACAGGCATTTGAAGCCTGCTGTGCCTCACAGCTGCTTTTCTGCCAAGGGCATTCCCATCTTTTCTTTTTTAGCCCAAAGAAAGGTTTGCAAAGCTGAGTTTTGTGAGAAGCGCTTCATATTTGGATCATTCTTAACTTGGAGTTTCCCTTGGCACCAAAATCAGGGGCTCACCTTTTGCTTGGAGCTTGGCTGAAGTCCTCAGCAATGCCAGGGAATGTGGCCATTGGAGGCTTTGGGCAGATTTGGCTCATCTGCCTTTTTAGGCCTTGTTTCTTTCTCTCAGCCTTCCCACTGGATTGTGGCCTCCGAGGAATACGTAAAATCCCATTCCATTCCTATTCTTTCGGACAATTTTTTGTACCGTCCCTGTACAAAACGAGGCCCCCTGTTCGGATGCTTTTCCCCACCGTTCCCCGGCACTTTTATCTGCCGGTGCATTCCCTGCGTTGCTTGGGCTCTTCCCAGCTCTCTGAGCTCCTTCACAAGGCAGCAGATCGATTTGGCCCAGGAACTAAACCCTCCCGAGGAATTGTCTGATGCCATCTCCGCATTTGACACCTGATCCTTGTGCTCAAAGGATCCCTCTTTCTTCCCTTCAGCCAATTCCAAGGCTCGCTGCCCCCAGCTGCGATCAGGCCCCAGCCTGATCCCTGCAGTCTTCCCTGCCGGGATCCTGCTCAGGAATCCCTGGGCTACAAATGTAAGAATTCATTCTTCCCACCCCTGCCCAGTTCCAAAGGATTTGGTGTCTGCCTTACCCGGCTGGAGCCTGCTTCCAACTCTGTTCTTGCTGCTTCTGCTGCTTTCCAGTTCCCAGGAATTCCACCGACGGAGCGACAGCGTTTTCCAGCTCCGCCAGGATTCCCTCTGCTGCGTTTGGGTGCTGGAAGGATATCAAAACCAGGCTCTCTGGGGCTTTACTATCAGGAAATTACATCCCCGGATTTGTTCATTTCCAAATATTATCTCTTCCCAACAAAGCACTGGGCATCCAAGGAATACAGAAAGTGATGGGCTGACCACTGCTTACTCCTCTGGAATGTCAGAGCTTGGAAAAAAAGGGCACTTGAGGCTTCTCCTGGTGCTGCCCGTGAGGTGTATTCTACTTGAGAGCCCCTTCCCGTGTCTTTCCCTGTATCCACCAAAAAATCCACCCCTTCATTCCCCAGCTGCTTGCTTCCTCCCTCTTTTCCTGTATCCAACAGAATTTTAACAGGTCAATAGTCCCCTCTGCAAGAGCACCTTTCATTCCAAACCTAAGAACAAACGAATCACTTCCCTTCCACCGTCCTTATTAGGATTCCACTGAGAGCAGTGGATGGAAAATGATCCTCTCCTGGTCCCTGCTGGATTCCCGGAGCAGGGATCCTTTCCCTCTTTCCCCCCACCACGGTGCCCTCCTCCCCCTCCCGCCCCACCCCACACCCTTTTCAGGCTTTGTTCCACAGCTTTTGCCTCCAGGCCTCAGATCCTTTCGTTCTCCACGAGCTCCCAGCAGCTCCACAGCCTTTCCTCTCCCATCCCGACCATTTCTCCGGGAATGGAGCTCCGCATTTCAATTGCCTTCTCTTTTCTCTGACTACTCCCACCAATCCAGAAGACCTAAAGCTGACACAAGGAACACTCGGTGCCCACAAATCCAAACCCAGACCCGGCCATCCCCAAACCAGCAACTCCCGGACAATTTGCATTCATTCCAACCTAACACTGAGGACTCACCCAACCCTTCAAAATTCCCAAGAAATATCCTGTTGCCTTCACAGCTCCCAGGGGATTCTGCTTCGTGCTCACACGAAGGATTTGGGACTTCCCTGAAAAAACCCGTGCAGGGCACGCCGGAATCCCCGATCCCGTGAATCCGGGGAGCGTTAAAAGCTCGGTCCAGCCTGGGCCCCCGGAAATTTTTGCCAAGTATCCCCCAAGTCCTCGGGATAACAGAACTCTCTGGTACTGCATTTTTGGCGTTGTAAAGCCTGGAATTCCTTTATTCCTAGTGCTGGGCTCTGCATATGGCTGAGAAAATCCCGGCCTCCACACAGACCCAGATTCCAAACTTTTTGATACATTTCAGCAAGCCGAGAAATTCACCTTCCCTACTTCTTCTTAAGGGCATCCTTCTCTTCCCTTACCCGGCGTGCTCTCTCCCACTGGGGGTGGGTTTTCCCCTTCCCATGCTAATTAGTCCCTACTTCTAGGAGGTTTAGGTAACCTTTCTTCCCTGGGACGGATTTCTTAACACAGCTACCGAGGCTTTGGGAGTCTCCTTTATCTTCTACTTTCTGGATCCATAAATGCCACAATCCAGACGCCCAACTTCAACAAGACATCCTTTCTACCTAAAAACACACACTCTCAACTCTTAGATCTTTTAAAGTTTTACCCCCGCAAAATTCCCCTATTTTTCCACCACTGAATTCCTCAGTCCTGCTACCAAGGATTTCTTGAATACCACGGGGCTTTTCTCAAGATTTACCCCCACGACCTTCCCTACGTGCCCACTGCTCATCACCTCATTTTTCCCTCAATGTGGTCGTTCTCCACCCCAGAGAGTTTGTCAAGTGTTGCCTCCAAAATGTTCCCCATCTCTCCACTACTCAGTTCCCCATTTTGCCTCCAAAATATTCAATCTGTCCCCTCCACATTGCATCCACTTTTACCCCCAGCGTTTTACTTCCTCTACAATATTGATTCAACTTTTTCCACCCCAAAAATGTCCATTCTCTCCCTTAAACAGCACCTCAGCTTTTCCCTCAAAAATGCCCCAGAGGGAAACTCAGATTCAGCCCCCAAACTCCCATTTGCCTACACAAACAGTTCTTGTGGCCCCTCTCAATTCCCCCAGGCTTTCAGCTCAAGGAAGAACTGGAAGCCTATTCCCTCATCTCCACCCTTGTTTTGCTTTCCTGGAAAACCTTGCGATCCCACACTTTCTCCAAGAGATCTGCTGGGAGTACTGGAAGGTTTGCTCTCTCAGAGCGCCAGGGGGCTTTACAGCACTTGTTCCTCTGCATCTTTACCCTTTTATCAGCTTTCCCCTGGAACGGTGTTGTGGGAGAAGCTTGGAACTACCAGAAATGGATTGTGTTCACATTTTTGCCCCACCAGTTTTTATCTGGTTTCAAATTCCTGGAATTACCCTCAAATGTGCCCTAGAACACTGCTGTGAAAGGATCAATGAGAAGAACAGCCGGAAAGCAGAAAACCACCTCCAGCAGCAGCCACAATGATCCCATTTCTCTTCTTACCTGGTCCTGCCAGAGCTCCCAACAGCCATTCCCATTCCAAAACAAGAGCTATGGAAGACATTCCTGCTGTCCGTGAGGGTGAGGCGGCAGTTCTGGATGTTCTTCGCTGTGCAATCAGACAACAAACAGAGTGTAAATGATCCTGGTGGTCCCTTCCACGCCAAACCAGCCCGTGATTCCATGCGTGGATCAGCACCTGTCCCAGCTCCATTCCAGAAACCTCCTCCCACTAACCCAGAACTTTCCTTTTTCTGCTCAACATCAGGGGTTTGCTGCCGAGTGCCCCGGGCAGGGGACGCCTCAGCCTTCCCTGGGACCGCAGCATTCCCTGGGCTGCCTCAGCATCCCCTGCGCTGCTGTTCCACGCCCATCCCGTGGTCCAGCGCCTGCGCGGGCTGCAGTGCCGGGCTCTCCCCACGAGGCGGCAGCACCGGGAGCGAGCAGCCCCGGCCGGTCCCGCTGTCTCGGGGCAGCTGCGCCTTTAACCCGCCCTGAGCCGGCGGGGCCGTGAACACAGCGGGCACAAACCCCACCGCTCCCCTTTATTTCACCCTCAGAGGCACAGGATCGCAGCATTTCCTGGGCTGCAAGGGACCCACAGGGAGCATCGAGTCCAAATCCTGGCCCTGCACCCCAAGAATCCCACCCTGTGCCCGAGAGCCTTGTTCAGACCCAAACTCTTCCCCCAAGATCCTGAAAACACAGCGGGGCTGTGGGAGAAGGATGACCACGGAGGATTTTTTTATACAGATCTCCTTGCACGATCGTTAAATAATATTATTAGACAGTCCAGGAACGCATCCCTGTGCCGGGACAGCCACCCCTGTGCCGGAACACTCATCCCTGGGCCGGAATACCGATCCCCCGCGGCCCCCACCGTCCGCTCGGGGCTGTCCCCGTTCCCCGCTCACCTCCGAGCCCGGAGCACCCGCCCCGGTGCCCCCGGCCCGGCAGCGCTGCTCCCCGGGCTCCCCGCCATTGGCGCTCCTGGCGAAGAAGGGCGGAAGTCACCGATACGGCACCGATGTGGCTATTCGACCTTCTCAAGATGGCGGCCGGAAGGACCCCCCCCCCCCCCCCCCCCGCGCCGTCTATTCGACTGCCTGAATGCTCCCGCCTGCCCCAGGCGCCGCTGACCCCACAGTCGGTGTCCGCGTAGCGGGAAACGCCTCAGAAAATTGCGCGCAAGCGCTGGGCTGGCGTCGGCGTCGGCGTCGGCGTCGCGTTCAGGCAGCCGAATAGACGCAGCTTGGGGGGGGGGGGGGCCTTCCCTGCCGCCATATTGAGAAGGTCAGAAAACAGTGCACACGACCGCCATCTTTAGTGTGGCAGTGACGACACTTCCGCCCTTCGCCGCCATCTTGGGTGCTGGCAGAAGCCACTTCCGGTCGAGCCGCCATCTTTAGTGTGGTACACTTAGGGCCCCCGCCGCCCCTCACAAGGGCTTCTGTCTAGTCGGCTGCCTGAATCCGGCCCGGACTCCGACGCCGGCCCCGCGCTTTCCGCGCGATTTTCCGCCGTGCTTCCCGGTGCGAGGACACGGCTGGCGGGGTCAGCCGCGCCGGAGGCGGCCGACGGCTCCGCGACCGGCGGCAGGCATCGGCAGGGACACCTCTCGCAGGGGGCCTACTGCGTCCGCCATCTTGAGTGTGGCGGAAGTGTAAACCACCCTCTGCAAGGTCCTGGCAGATAATAAAATAATAAAATAAAATAAATACTATAATATTCTAATAAAAACGTCACTTAACGCCGTCCCGAGAGCGCGGAACTGCGCCTTCCTTTCCGAGCCGCCTCCTTGAGAGCGACACGCGGGCGGCTCGATTCCGACCGTGCCCGCCCGGTGCCTCCCGCCCGGGTCGCGCTGCGACCGCGCCTCTGCTGCCCGGCAAAACCGGCCCCGCCGGGCCGCCCCCCGCGCTGTCATTCCCCGCGGTCACCGCCCCGCACGGCGCCCGGCCCTTTCCATAGCTGTGGCCCCGCTCGTGCACGGCCGTGTCCCTTGGCGCTCCGAACCGCCCTTCGCCCCTCCCCTCCGCTGACAGACCCGGCCCCGCTCGCTCCCGCTCCTTGCCACGCTCGGCAGCCACCGAGGCCGCCGCCCTCTCGGCTCAGCCGGCACCGGGCGGCAGCAGCGCCGGGGCGCCGTGTCGGGGGCGGCAGTGCCGCCGTGTCGGGGGCGGCAGTGCCGCCGTGTCGGGGGCGGCAGTGCCGCCGTGTCGGGGGCGGCAGTGCCGCCGTGTCGGGGGCGGCAGTGCCGCCGTGTCGGGGGCGGCAGTGCCGCCGTGTCGGGGGCGGCAGTGCCGCCGTGTCGGGGGCGGCAGTGCCGCCGTGTCGGGGGCGGCAGTGCCGCCGTGTCGGGGGCGGCAGTGCCGCCGTGTCGGGGGCGGCAGTGCCGCCGTGTCGGGGGCGGCAGTGCCGCGCTCTCGCCACCAGGCGGCAGCAGCGCCGCCCAGCTCAGCCCGGGGGCAGGCACAGAGCACAGGGAAAAGCCGGCTCCGGGCGCTCTGCAGCTCCTGCAGCCCGAGCGTCTCGGCTCCTGGGGCCAGGCGCTTGCTGCTTTCCTTCCTACAGAAAAACGCCGGCTCCTTATTCTCAAAACTTGCTGATCTCTATTCCCAGCTTCTTATATTGCTGTATGCGACAGAGTAGACAGAGAGGGCTGGCTTATTTCAAAATGAATTTACATCTAAATCAGTAGCATTTGCCTATAGACGTAAAAGTGAAGAACTTAACAGGTTTTAGTATTCTGCACACAGCCCTCGCTGGGAGGAATGGTAAAAAGTTAAAAACAAATGAAATTTTAAAAGTAGAAAGTTAGAAACAAAGTTACAACGGCAGAAATTTAGAAACAAACAAAGAGGTAAAATACAAGAAACAAACAAATTTCTAAAGGGAGAAAGTTGAAAACAAAGTTAGAAACGAACAAACAAAAAAATTAGAAACAAACAAAATTAGAAAGGTAGAAATTTAGAAACAAAGTCAGAAAGGCAAGTGTTGAGCCTTTGACAGGGTACCCCTCCTTCTCGGACCAGGGTGAAAGAGCAGAGGAGGCTGCTGTTCTGCTAAGTTCTTTATTTCACGGTCTCACAGCTGTCTTGAAGGCAGAGTTCGAATGGGGTTACATGATAAAGCCAAGCAGCAGCAGCAGGCAAAACCAGCTTCTTCTATATGCTCCATACACTCTATTTTTTCTTACAGAAGTGTGGATTCCATTTGTTCATTGACCAGTAAGATTAACACACGATTCTAGTTTTCCTTAAACCCATCCTGGTCTAATTCTAACAGTCGTAAGCCTCACACAAGTGTCACCTGCCCTTGTTCCATAAGGAATCCCTCTACAGACAGGGAGTTGTCACCAGCCCCGTGCTCATGGGCTGCAGGGGACACCTGCACTGAGGAGGAAATGGAAATGGGAAAGAGGGAAATGCAACCTGGTGGGACGCACCTCTGGCACCACATTTCCTCTTCTTCCTGCTGTCCTGGAAAGCCCCAAGTAAATCCAGTCCCTCAGACCCTGCATCCCTGAACACCAGGAGAGCCGGTGTTTTACCCAGATCCCAGTGCCCTGCACGGCTGCGCTGACACGAGCGCAGGCTGACCGCTCCGCCCAGCACCATCCCTCATTCTCCTCCCACGGCTCCCCAAGCGGCCCCAAAGCACCCCAGCGTGTCTGTGCCGGGGCCAGGGCCTGCCCCGAGCCCGACCAGAGGCTGTCACCCGGCCCTGCACCAGCTCCCACCCCTGGCAGAGCTGGGAATGCACTGAGAGCTCGGCTCCCCGGGCTCCCCAGCACCCAAACCGGTCCTCAGACACACAAAAATGCCCAACCTGCCCCTCTGGGCGCAGCCAAACACCACAATTCCACCATCCCCAAGCAACTCTGGCACTTGCCTCTTCACCTCCGCCCATTTCCAGTAGCCGGGGCTAGGACCGGGCTGTCAGAAATAGCATTCCCTAGGCAGTTCATCCCAGCACAGAGGAGAAGAGGAGCCTGTCCCTGACCCACACCATGGGCAGGACAAGGGGGGCCCTAGCTGGCTTTGCCTACTCCAGCACCACAGCTCTTGGTCCCAAAGATGGGGCGAGTTCAGTGGTTTTTCCTGTCCTGAAAGAGAGCAGAAAAGGGAAGTTAATCCCACTGTGGAATCCAAGACTCCTGCATTTCCTATTTCTGCTCTGATTGCTCACCGTGGAGTTTTAGCCATGGAAAAAAAAGGAGAATGACACCATATCAAATAAAAAGTTGATTAATCCACGTAGGGGCTGTGGAGAGGATACAAAGGAGCTTTTCCATGATTTTGGGGCTTGAAGAGGGACTGAATTTCCCTCAAAGCTGGGATGGGCCTGAGGATAATAAAGCAAAGGAGCAGCTTCATCTCTCCCTGGCAGAGAGCTCGGGGCTCCATTATGGATACAAATCAATCCCAGCAGGATTTCAAAGGGTTTCTTTAGGATGTCAGGTCCCTCTTTATCAGATCCCTGCTGGGATTCAGGGCCTGCCTGGTCACGGGGTGCTTTGATAAGGGCTGGATTTAAATCCCAGATCTGAGAACAGACATGAAAGGTCCCTGGGTTTCTAGGGGGTTGAAAAACTCAAGCTGGATTCGCTGCAGAGCTGAAAAATCAGGGTAAGAGAGAGCAAGGAGTGGCCAGCAGGCCCAGGCTCCTGATCACGCCCCTGGGATCCATGGGATCCATAGGATCCACGGCCTCTGGCACGCTGCTCCAGCACCCTGCAGGGTGACTGACAGCCGGGCAGGGGAAGGAGCCACCAGCAACTCTGCCACGTGCACCATCATTCACCTTGCACGTGGCCTAAACAGCTACCAAGCACTGATGGACTGACTGAGCCGAAAATATCGGAGAGATCTCAGTTTGCACTCCAAATTCCCTGCAGCCTGTTCCCTTCCTGATCCATCCCTTCAAGCAGCAAGAGTGGAATTCCTTCCATCGTTGCTCTTTCCCTCCTGTTTTCCACTCAACAAGAAAAAGAGCAGCCACGTGAACAGGAGTAAAAGCCCCAAACCCACAAAAAAGCACATTCTCAGCATCACTAATCCCTGCCAAACTGCCAGGAACCTTCCAAAACTACATCCAAGCTTGGAAACAGGGATCCAGTTGTTTGTTTAAGCAGCTATTGATCCAGTCTCTTCCAGCTAATTAAACTATTCACTATTTAAACTCATTAAGCTGCTCATCCTGCTCCTGGCAGCCAGAGGCAAAGAAGAAATCGTGTCTAGATTAAATGGTGATGGTGAATGTGCCCATCCCAGTCCTTGGAGAGGTTGGAATTGCATCCCTGTTCCTCTGCTCTCTTTTCCTTCCTTTTTCTTGGAGTGATTCCCACCCGGATTCCTCAGCTCCAGCTCTCTGAGCAGCCTCAGGGGGAGCATTTCATCCCCTTGGAGCCAACTCCATTTGTTGCATCCTTCATGCCTCAACCACCCCTAAAAGCAGGCAAGTGCTGATGGGCAGTGCAGCTGCTTCCACTTGGGAATGTTTCCAGTGGAACAGGGAGGGAATTCTGAGAAGCTTCCACCCACTGCACGTTATTGCTGGATAAAAGGTGAGGCAGCAAAGGATCAACAAAGGGAGATTTCAGCAAGACAAAGTCCAGACAGAGAGGCTGCAAGTGTGGCTGGGGCTGCTAAACTGGGAAAACTGCAAGGTCAGGCTGTGGGAACATGGATTATACTGAGGTCTGGAACTGGTGTTGGGAAGAGAGGGAGAAGGAGAAGGAGAAGGAGAAGGAGAAGGAGAAGGAGAAGGAGAAGGAGAAGGAGAAGGAGAAGGAGAAGGAGAAGGAGGAGAAGGAGGAGAAGGAGGAGAAGGAGGAGAAGGAGGAGAAGGAGGAGAAGGAGGAGAAGGAGGAGAAGGAGGAGAAGGAGGAGAAGGAGGAGAAGGAGGAGAAGGAGGAGAAGGAGGAGAAGGAGGAGAAGGAGGAGAAGGAGGAGAAGGGGAAGGAGAAGGAGGAGAAGGAGGAGAAGGAGGAGAAGGGGAAGGAGAAGGAGAAGGGGAAGGAGAAGGAGAAGGGGAAGGAGAAGGAGGAGAAGGAGAAGGAGAAGGAGAAGGAGAAGGAGAAGGAGAAGGAGAAGGAGAAGGAGAAGGAGAAGGAGAAGGAGAAGGAGAAGGAGAAGGAGAAGGAGAAGGAGAAGGAGAAGGAGAAGGAGAAGGAGAAGGAGAAGGAGGAGAAGGAGGAGAAGGAGGAGAAGGAGGAGAAGGAGGAGAAGGAGAAGGAGGAGAAGGAGAAGGAGGAGAAGGAGGAGAAGGAGGAGAAGGAGGAGAAGGGCCCGAAGTAACTGCACAGTGAATTTCCTTACCATGAGCCAGGCTCATTCCCTGAGCTGACCAATATCTCCGAGCTCCCCTTCATGGCACAGCCCTGCCAGTAAAGAACAGAAGTTCCTGCTGCTCCCACTGGAATTCTGTAGCGTGCCTGGCATTCCATACGTTATGCTGCCTGAGAATTCCTGCAGCCGTCCTCGGGAAGAGCAGTTCACTGCCACAGGAGGAACAAGAGGAAAGCAGCTGCCACTCTCGGGTTCTGTGCCCTGTAAAAAGTAAAAGCAGATAAAGATCAAAGCTCCATAAAGCTGGAACCATCTCCAACCTCGGGACAGCACTTCTGTGGGAAAAGCGTAGATGGGCAATTAGGAAGGAGATCATCATGCAAATGGGCAAGGGGGGGGAATTAAATTCTGCTGCTTTCTGATTGAGGCCTGCTTCAATTTGCAGCCTTTATAATATCAGTTTAATGGGACTTTTTGTGCTTTAAAGAGGTTTTTATTAGCTGGGGGTTGTCCCTGCCTGGACTGAGGCACAGCACAATGAGTCTCCTGCCTCCTGAAGCCGTGTCGTTATCCCAGCATCTGAAATTAAAAACCAGCACTCTGGGAAACCTCTCTACTCTGAGGAGAAGTGTGAGGAGCGTTTGGGTCTGTGGAAAGCCTGGAACAGCTCTGAGAGACACCAAACATCCTGTGGATCCCAATAAACAGCAAAACATTCCAGCAGCTCCTTCCAACACCGCCCTTGTAGGGAACTCTGTCACCCCAGTGGGTATTTGTGGGAGTAAGGAAGAAATCCCACTAATGACCTCAGTGTGAACACCTCTGGTTCGTCTGGGGATAAATCTCCTTTATCCTTCTGGGAGAATAAAGGAATCCAATGCTGCCTTAATCCCCTGCTCCTCGGAGTCTGCATTTCCAGAATCCATCTCCTGGCCCAGCATGGGAAGGGTTGTCCAGCGCTGGAACAGCTGCCCAGGGCAGTGGTGGAGTCACCAACCCTGGAAGTGCTCATAAAATACATGGATATGGCACTTGAGTGTTCATAAAATACCTGGGTAAATACATGGGTAAATATAGGGATAAATTCATGGGTAAATACGTGGATAAAAATATGGATAAATGTATATGGATAAACATATATGGATAATCCATGGATAAATATAGGGATAAATATGTAGGGATAAATATGTATGGATAAATACAGACCTTGCTTCCCTGAACACCAGGAGAGCCGGTGTTTTACCCAGATCCCAGTGCCCTGCACGGCTGCGCTGACACGAGCACAGGCCGATCGCTCTGCCCAGCACCATCCCTCATTCTCCTCCCACGGCTCCCCAAGCGGCCCCAAACCACCCCAGCGTGTCTGTGCCGGGGCCAGGGCCTGCCCCGAGCCCGACCAGAGGCTGTCACCCAGCCCTGCACCAGCTCCCACCCCCGGGTGAGCTGGGAATGCACTGAGAGCTCGGCTCCCCGGGCTCCCCAGCACCCAAACCGGTCCTCAGACACACAGAAATGCCCAACCTGCCCCTCTGGGCACAGCCAAACACCACAATTCCATCATCCCCAAGCAACTCTGGCACTTGCCTCTTCACCTCCGCCCATTTCCAGTAGCCGGGGCTAGGACCGGGCTGTCAGTAATAGCATTCCCTAGGCAGTTCATCCCAGCACAGAGGAGAAGAGGAGCCTGTCCCTGACCCACACCATGGGCAGGACAAGGGGGGCCCTAGCTGGCTTTGCCTACTCCAGCACCAAAGCTCTTGGTCCCAAAGATGGGGCGAGTTCAGTGGTTTTTCCTGTCCTGAAAGAGAGCAGAAAAGGGAAGTTAATCCCACTGTGGAATCCAAGACTCCTGCATTTCCTATTTCTGCTCTGCTTGCTCACCGTGGAGTTTTAGCTATGGAAAAAAAAAGGAGAATGACACCATATCAAATAAAAAGTGCCCTTTTCCAGCATTTTTATTCCAGGCATTAAAAGGATGCTCATTTCTCTTCTAGCATTGTTTCCCTCATTTTAGGAGAACCGTTTTCATCCCAGGCCCCACTCGTCAGTTGTTCGATCCTCTGGCACTGGATTTGGACAAAAGAAGGGACGCACCTGGACTGCAGGAAATCACTGAGAGAAACCCTTCCAAAACGTGACAGAGAAAAACAACAGGAGATGCAGGAAGACACATCCCTCATTTGCACGTCTGGAACGCTTTTCTAAAGACTTCTCTGCATCTGGATGCTCTTTGCTCTTGGCTTTCTTCACAGGAATGCATTTGCTGCTAAACACGTCTCAGACCCTTACCTGATCGGGATAAGGTGGGATGGAGATGAAGACTCCCACAGGGAATAGCCAGGGAGATGCAGGGCCTGGGAACATCAAGGACGGAGAAGAGAAGGAACAGGGATTGTTTTTCTTGTTTAGAGCCAGCAGTGCTGTGAGCTTGGAGAACACACGGCACCGCAGGGATCCAGGGCAGGAGCGGGATAACTGCGGGATAAGGGGAATCTGCTCCCACTCCAGGGCTGTGCCAGTGAAGGAGGGGAATTTTTTAGTGCCTTCATTACACACAAAAACCAAACCCAGCACCACCGAGCTGGACTTTCGTGAGCCGCAAAACAAAGCGGCCCCTGGCCTTTGGGGGAACACAACCTCACCGAGTCACGGAGCCAGGGCATGACACTTGGGAATGATCCTTGCTGCTGCCTGCAGGCAAATCGGATGAGGGAGCCACAGGAGCTGCGGGGTTTCCTGCTCTTCCTGCAACGCCATCGGTCCAGACCAGGAGACCTTTCCTGGAACAGATCTTCCCTGTAAAGGGAGCTACACCAAAGCTCAAGCCCTCATTTAGAGACCCTTGGAAAAGCAAAGGTGAGAGGGGATTACCTGGAGCCCCAGGGGACCGAGGCGCAGGCGATGAAGAAGCAGACAGCAAAGTGCTTCCACTGCTTCTCACTCCAGCAAAGGGAACATCCCTGGAATTTCATGGCCGGCGTCGCTCCCAAACCCCACAGGTGAACCCACACGTACTCCAGGACTGATCTCCTTCAAACTTCCAGCAGCACAGACTCACCGGGAGGAACTGCGATCCAAGGACACACATCAGCAACCGTCTTCCCGCTTGCCCCTCTCTCCACATTTTCCCTTTCCAGCGGGATGCAGGTGCCACCCCCCAGAGGCAGGAAAACTGCCTTGCAATCCGCTACAAAACCTGCCTGGAAAGCCCAGGATGCCCGGAGCCAGCAGCCGTTTCTCCTGGAGCTCCTGCTGACAGGCATTTGAAGCCTGCTGTGCCTCACAGCTGCTTTTCTGCCAAGGGCATTCCCATCTTTTCTTTTTTAGCCCAAAGAAAGGTTTGCAAAGCTGAGTTTTGTGAGAAGCGCTTCATATTTGGATCATTCTTAACTTGGAGTTTCCCTTGGCACCAAAATCAGGGGCTCACCTTTTGCTTGGAGCTTGGCTGAAGTCCTCAGCAGTGCCAGGGAATGTGGCCATTGGAGGCTTTGGGCAGATTTGGCTCATCTGCCTTTTTAGGCCTTGTTTCTTTCTCTCAGCCTTCCCACTGGATTGTGGCCTCCGAGGAATACGTAAAATCCCATTCCATTCCTATTCTTTCGGACAATTTTTTGTACCGTCCCTGTACAAAACGAGGCCCCCTGTTCGGATGCTTTTCCCCACCGTTCCCCGGCACTTTTATCTGCCGGTGCATTCCCTGCGTTGCTTGGGCTCTTCCCAGGTCTCTGAGCTCCTTCACAAGGCAGCAGATCGATTTGGCCCAGGAACTAAACCCTCCCGAGGAATTGTCTGATGCCATCTCCGCATTTGACAGCTGATCCTTGTGCTCAAAGGATCCCTCTTTCTTCCCTTCAGCCAATTCCAAGGCTCGCTGCCCCCAGCTGCGATCAGGCCCCAGCCTGATCCCTGCAGTCTTCCCTGCCGGGATCCTGCTCAGGAATCCCTGGGCTACAAATGTAAGAATTCATTCTTCCCACCCCTGCCCAGTTCCAAAGGATTTGGTGTCTGCCTTACCCGGCTGGAGCCTGCTTCCAACTCTGTTCTTGCTGCTTCTGCTGCTTTCCAGTTCCCAGGAATTCCACCGACGGAGCGACAGCGTTTTCCAGCTCCGCCAGGATTCCCTCTGCTGCGTTTGGGTGCTGGAAGGATATCAAAACCAGGCTCTCTGGGGCTTTACTATCAGGAAATTACATCCCCGGATTTGTTCATTTCCAAATATTATCTCTTCCCAACAAAGCACTGGGCATCCAAGGAATACAGAAAGTGATGGGCTGACCACTGCTTACTCCTCTGGAATGTCAGAGCTTGGAAAAAAAGGGCACTTGAGGCTTCTCCTGGTGCTGCCCGTGAGGTGTATTCTACTTGAGAGCCCCTTCCCGTGTCTTTCCCTGTATCCACCAAAAAATCCACCCCTTCATTCCCCAGCTGCTTGCTTCCTCCCTCTTTTCCTGTATCCAACAGAATTTTAACAGGTCAATAGTCCCCTCTGCAAGAGCACCTTTCATTCCAAACCTAAGAACAAACGAATCACTTCCCTTCCACCGTCCTTATTAGGATTCCACTGAGAGCAGTGGATGGAAAATGATCCTCTCCTGGTCCCTGCTGGATTCCCGGAGCAGGGATCCTTTCCCTCTTTCCCCCCACCACGGTGCCCTCCTCCCCCTCCCGCCCCACCCCACACCCTTTTCAGGCTTTGTTCCACAGCTTTTGCCTCCAGGCCTCAGATCCTTTCGTTCTCCACGAGCTCCCAGCAGCTCCACAGCCTTTCCTCTCCCATCCCGACCATTTCTCCGGGAATGGAGCTCCGCATTTCAATTGCCTTCTCTTTTCTCTGACTACTCCCACCAATCCAGAAGACCTAAAGCTGACACAAGGAACACTCGGTGCCCACAAATCCAAACCCAGACCCGGCCATCCCCAAACCAGCAACTCCCGGACAATTTGCATTCATTCCAACCTAACACTGAGGACTCACCCAACCCTTCAAAATTCCCAAGAAATATCCTGTTGCCTTCACAGCTCCCAGGGGATTCTGCTTCGTGCTCACACGAAGGATTTGGGACTTCCCTGAAAAAACCCGTGCAGGGCACGCCGGAATCCCCGATCCCGTGAATCCGGGGAGCGTTAAAAGCTCGGTCCAGCCTGGGCCCCCGGAAATTTTTGCCAAGTATCCCCCAAGTCCTCGGGATAACAGAACTCTCTGGTACTGCATTTTTGGCGTTGTAAAGCCTGGAATTCCTTTATTCCTAGTGCTGGGCTCTGCATATGGCTGAGAAAATCCCGGCCTCCACACAGACCCAGATTCCAAACTTTTTGATACATTTCAGCAAGCCGAGAAATTCACCTTCCCTACTTCTTCTTAAGGGCATCCTTCTCTTCCCTTACCCGGCGTGCTCTCTCCCACTGGGGGTGGGTTTTCCCCTTCCCATGCTAATTAGTCCCTACTTCTAGGAGGTTTAGGTAACCTTTCTTCCCTGGGACGGATTTCTTAACACAGCTACCGAGGCTTTGGGAGTCTCCTTTATCTTCTACTTTCTGGATCCATAAATGCCACAATCCAGACGCCCAACTTCAACAAGACATCCTTTCTACCTAAAAACACACACTCTCAACTCTTAGATCTTTTAAAGTTTTACCCCCGCAAAATTCCCCTATTTTTCCACCACTGAATTCCTCAGTCCTGCTACCAAGGATTTCTTGAATACCACGGGGCTTTTCTCAAGATTTACCCCCACGACCTTCCCTACGTGCCCACTGCTCATCACCTCATTTTTCCCTCAATGTGGTCGTTCTCCACCCCAGAGAGTTTGTCAAGTGTTGCCTCCAAAATGTTCCCCATCTCTCCACTACTCAGTTCCCCATTTTGCCTCCAAAATATTCAATCTGTCCCCTCCACATTGCATCCACTTTTACCCCCAGCGTTTTACTTCCTCTACAATATTGATTCAACTTTTTCCACCCCAAAAATGTCCATTCTCTCCCTTAAACAGCACCTCAGCTTTTCCCTCAAAAATGCCCCAGAGGGAAACTCAGATTCAGCCCCCAAACTCCCATTTGCCTACACAAACAGTTCTTGTGGCCCCTCTCAATTCCCCCAGGCTTTCAGCTCAAGGAAGAACTGGAAGCCTATTCCCTCATCTCCACCCTTGTTTTGCTTTCCTGGAAAACCTTGCGATCCCACACTTTCTCCAAGAGATCTGCTGGGAGTACTGGAAGGTTTGCTCTCTCAGAGCGCCAGGGGGCTTTACAGCACTTGTTCCTCTGCATCTTTACCCTTTTATCAGCTTTCCCCTGGAACGGTGTTGTGGGAGAAGCTTGGAACTACCAGAAATGGATTGTGTTCACATTTTTGCCCCACCAGTTTTTATCTGGTTTCAAATTCCTGGAATTACCCTCAAATGTGCCCTAGAACACTGCTGTGAAAGGATCAATGAGAAGAACAGCCGGAAAGCAGAAAACCACCTCCAGCAGCAGCCACAATGATCCCATTTCTCTTCTTACCTGGTCCTGCCAGAGCTCCCAACAGCCATTCCCATTCCAAAACAAGAGCTATGGAAGACATTCCTGCTGTCCGTGAGGGTGAGGCGGCAGTTCTGGATGTTCTTCGCTGTGCAATCAGACAACAAACAGAGTGTAAATGATCCTGGTGGTCCCTTCCACGCCAAACCAGCCCGTGATTCCATGCGTGGATCAGCACCTGTCCCAGCTCCATTCCAGAAACCTCCTCCCACTAACCCAGAACTTTCCTTTTTCTGCTCAACATCAGGGGTTTGCTGCCGAGTGCCCCGGGCAGGGGACGCCTCAGCCTTCCCTGGGACCGCAGCATTCCCTGGGCTGCCTCAGCATCCCCTGCGCTGCTGTTCCACGCCCATCCCGTGGTCCAGCGCCTGCGCGGGCTGCAGTGCCGGGCTCTCCCCACGAGGCGGCAGCACCGGGAGCGAGCAGCCCCGGCCGGTCCCGCTGTCTCGGGGCAGCTGCGCCTTTAACCCGCCCTGAGCCGGCGGGGCCGTGAACACAGCGGGCACAAACCCCACCGCTCCCCTTTATTTCACCCTCAGAGGCACAGGATCGCAGCATTTCCTGGGCTGCAAGGGACCCACAGGGAGCATCGAGTCCAAATCCTGGCCCTGCACCCCAAGAATCCCACCCTGTGCCCGAGAGCCTTGTTCAGACCCAAACTCTTCCCCCAAGATCCTGAAAACACAGCGGGGCTGTGGGAGAAGGATGACCACGGAGGATTTTTTTATACAGATCTCCTTGCACGATCGTTAAATAATATTATTAGACAGTCCAGGAACGCATCCCTGTGCCGGGACAGCCACCCCTGTGCCGGAACACTCATCCCTGGGCCGGAATACCGATCCCCCGCGGCCCCCACCGTCCGCTCGGGGCTGTCCCCGTTCCCCGCTCACCTCCGAGCCCGGAGCACCCGCCCCGGTGCCCCCGGCCCGGCAGCGCTGCTCCCCGGGCTCCCCGCCATTGGCGCTCCTGGCGAAGAAGGGCGGAAGTCACCGATACGGCACCGATGTGGCTATTCGACCTTCTCAAGATGGCGGCCGGAAGGACCCCCCCCCCCCCCCGGTCCGTCTATTCGACTGCCTGAATGCTCCCGCCTGCCCCAGGCGCCGCTGACCCCACAGTCGGTGTCCGCGTAGCGGGAAACGCCTCAGAAAATTGCGCGCAAGCGCTGGGCTGGCGTCGGCGTCGGCGTCGCGTTCAGGCAGCCGAATAGACGCAGCTTGGGGGGGGGGGGGGGCCCTTCCCTGCCGCCATATTGAGAAGGTCAGAAAACAGTGCACACGACCGCCATCTTTAGTGTGGCAGTGACGACACTTCCGCCCTTCGCCGCCATCTTGGGTGCTGGCAGAAGCCACTTCCGGTCGAGCCGCCATCTTTAGTGTGGTACACTTAGGGCCCCCGCCGCCCCTCACAAGGGCTTCTGTCTAGTCGGCTGCCTGAATCCGGCCCGGACTCCGACGCCGGCCCCGCGCTTTCCGCGCGATTTTCCGCCGTGCTTCCCGGTGCGAGGACACGGCTGGCGGGGTCAGCCGCGCCGGAGGCGGCCGACGGCTCCGCGACCGGCGGCAGGCATCGGCAGGGACACCTCTCGCAGGGGGCCTACTGCGTCCGCCATCTTGAGTGTGGCGGAAGTGTAAACCACCCTCTGCAAGGTCCTGGCAGATAATAAAATAATAAAATAAAATAAATACTATAATATTCTAATAAAAACGTCACTTAACGCCGTCCCGAGAGCGCGGAACTGCGCCTTCCTTTCCGAGCCGCCTCCTTGAGAGCGACACGCGGGCGGCTCGATTCCGACCGTGCCCGCCCGGTGCCTCCCGCCCGGGTCGCGCTGCGACCGCGCCTCTGCTGCCCGGCAAAACCGGCCCCGCCGGGCCGCCCCCCGCGCTGTCATTCCCCGCGGTCACCGCCCCGCACGGCGCCCGGCCCTTTCCATAGCTGTGGCCCCGCTCGTGCACGGCCGTGTCCCTTGGCGCTCCGAACCGCCCTTCGCCCCTCCCCTCCGCTGACAGACCCGGCCCCGCTCGCTCCCGCTCCTTGCCACGCTCGGCAGCCACCGAGGCCGCCGCCCTCTCGGCTCAGCCGGCACCGGGCGGCAGCAGCGCCGGGGCGCCGTGTCGGGGGCGGCAGTGCCGCGCTCTCGCCACCAGGCGGCAGCAGCGCCGCCCAGCTCAGCCCGGGGGCAGGCACAGAGCACAGGGAAAAGCCGGCTCCGGGCGCTCTGCAGCTCCTGCAGCCCGAGCGTCTCGGCTCCTGGGGCCAGGCGCTTGCTGCTTTCCTTCCTACAGAAAAACGCCGGCTCCTTATTCTCAAAACTTGCTGATCTCTATTCCCAGCTTCTTATATTGCTGTATGCGACAGAGTAGACAGAGAGGGCTGGCTTATTTCAAAATGAATTTACATCTAAATCAGTAGCATTTGCCTATAGACGTAAAAGTGAAGAACTTAACAGGTTTTAGTATTCTGCACACAGCCCTCGCTGGGAGGAATGGTAAAAAGTTAAAAACAAATGAAATTTTAAAAGTAGAAAGTTAGAAACAAAGTTACAACGGCAGAAATTTAGAAACAAACAAAGAGGTAAAATACAAGAAACAAACAAATTTCTAAAGGGAGAAAGTTGAAAACAAAGTTAGAAACGAACAAACAAAAAAATTAGAAACAAACAAAATTAGAAAGGTAGAAATTTAGAAACAAAGTCAGAAAGGCAAGTGTTGAGCCTTTGACAGGGTACCCCTCCTTCTCGGACCAGGGTGAAAGAGCAGAGGAGGCTGCTGTTCTGCTAAGTTCTTTATTTCACGGTCTCACAGCTGTCTTGAAGGCAGAGTTCGAATGGGGTTACATGATAAAGCCAAGCAGCAGCAGCAGGCAAAACCAGCTTCTTCTATATGCTCCATACACTCTATTTTTTCTTACAGAAGTGTGGATTCCATTTGTTCATTGACCAGTAAGATTAACACACGATTCTAGTTTTCCTTAAACCCATCCTGGTCTAATTCTAACAGTCGTAAGCCTCACACAAGTGTCACCTGCCCTTGTTCCATAAGGAATCCCTCTACAGACAGGGAGTTGTCACCAGCCCCGTGCTCATGGGCTGCAGGGGACACCTGCACTGAGGAGGAAATGGAAATGGGAAAGAGGGAAATGCAACCTGGTGGGACGCACCTCTGGCACCACATTTCCTCTTCTTCCTGCTGTCCTGGAAAGCCCCAAGTAAATCCAGTCCCTCAGACCCTGCATCCCTGAACACCAGGAGAGCCGGTGTTTTACCCAGATCCCAGTGCCCTGCACGGCTGCGCTGACACGAGCGCAGGCTGACCGCTCCGCCCAGCACCATCCCTCATTCTCCTCCCACGGCTCCCCAAGCGGCCCCAAAGCACCCCAGCGTGTCTGTGCCGGGGCCAGGGCCTGCCCCGAGCCCGACCAGAGGCTGTCACCCGGCCCTGCACCAGCTCCCACCCCTGGCAGAGCTGGGAATGCACTGAGAGCTCGGCTCCCCGGGCTCCCCAGCACCCAAACCGGTCCTCAGACACACAAAAATGCCCAACCTGCCCCTCTGGGCGCAGCCAAACACCACAATTCCACCATCCCCAAGCAACTCTGGCACTTGCCTCTTCACCTCCGCCCATTTCCAGTAGCCGGGGCTAGGACCGGGCTGTCAGAAATAGCATTCCCTAGGCAGTTCATCCCAGCACAGAGGAGAAGAGGAGCCTGTCCCTGACCCACACCATGGGCAGGACAAGGGGGGCCCTAGCTGGCTTTGCCTACTCCAGCACCACAGCTCTTGGTCCCAAAGATGGGGCGAGTTCAGTGGTTTTTCCTGTCCTGAAAGAGAGCAGAAAAGGGAAGTTAATCCCACTGTGGAATCCAAGACTCCTGCATTTCCTATTTCTGCTCTGATTGCTCACCGTGGAGTTTTAGCCATGGAAAAAAAAGGAGAATGACACCATATCAAATAAAAAGTTGATTAATCCACGTAGGGGCTGTGGAGAGGATACAAAGGAGCTTTTCCATGATTTTGGGGCTTGAAGAGGGACTGAATTTCCCTCAAAGCTGGGATGGGCCTGAGGATAATAAAGCAAAGGAGCAGCTTCATCTCTCCCTGGCAGAGAGCTCGGGGCTCCATTATGGATACAAATCAATCCCAGCAGGATTTCAAAGGGTTTCTTTAGGATGTCAGGTCCCTCTTTATCAGATCCCTGCTGGGATTCAGGGCCTGCCTGGTCACGGGGTGCTTTGATAAGGGCTGGATTTAAATCCCAGATCTGAGAACAGACATGAAAGGTCCCTGGGTTTCTAGGGGGTTGAAAAACTCAAGCTGGATTCGCTGCAGAGCTGAAAAATCAGGGTAAGAGAGAGCAAGGAGTGGCCAGCAGGCCCAGGCTCCTGATCACGCCCCTGGGATCCATGGGATCCATAGGATCCACGGCCTCTGGCACGCTGCTCCAGCACCCTGCAGGGTGACTGACAGCCGGGCAGGGGAAGGAGCCACCAGCAACTCTGCCACGTGCACCATCATTCACCTTGCACGTGGCCTAAACAGCTACCAAGCACTGATGGACTGACTGAGCCGAAAATATCGGAGAGATCTCAGTTTGCACTCCAAATTCCCTGCAGCCTGTTCCCTTCCTGATCCATCCCTTCAAGCAGCAAGAGTGGAATTCCTTCCATCGTTGCTCTTTCCCTCCTGTTTTCCACTCAACAAGAAAAAGAGCAGCCACGTGAACAGGAGTAAAAGCCCCAAACCCACAAAAAAGCACATTCTCAGCATCACTAATCCCTGCCAAACTGCCAGGAACCTTCCAAAACTACATCCAAGCTTGGAAACAGGGATCCAGTTGTTTGTTTAAGCAGCTATTGATCCAGTCTCTTCCAGCTAATTAAACTATTCACTATTTAAACTCATTAAGCTGCTCATCCTGCTCCTGGCAGCCAGAGGCAAAGAAGAAATCGTGTCTAGATTAAATGGTGATGGTGAATGTGCCCATCCCAGTCCTTGGAGAGGTTGGAATTGCATCCCTGTTCCTCTGCTCTCTTTTCCTTCCTTTTTCTTGGAGTGATTCCCACCCGGATTCCTCAGCTCCAGCTCTCTGAGCAGCCTCAGGGGGAGCATTTCATCCCCTTGGAGCCAACTCCATTTGTTGCATCCTTCATGCCTCAACCACCCCTAAAAGCAGGCAAGTGCTGATGGGCAGTGCAGCTGCTTCCACTTGGGAATGTTTCCAGTGGAACAGGGAGGGAATTCTGAGAAGCTTCCACCCACTGCACGTTATTGCTGGATAAAAGGTGAGGCAGCAAAGGATCAACAAAGGGAGATTTCAGCAAGACAAAGTCCAGACAGAGAGGCTGCAAGTGTGGCTGGGGCTGCTAAACTGGGAAAACTGCAAGGTCAGGCTGTGGGAACATGGATTATACTGAGGTCTGGAACTGGTGTTGGGAAGAGAGGGAGAAGGAGAAGGAGAAGGAGAAGGAGAAGGAGAAGGAGAAGGAGAAGGAGAAGGAGAAGGAGAAGGAGAAGGAGAAGGAGGAGAAGGAGGAGAAGGAGGAGAAGGAGGAGAAGGAGGAGAAGGAGGAGAAGGAGGAGAAGGAGGAGAAGGAGGAGAAGGAGGAGAAGGAGGAGAAGGAGGAGAAGGGGAAGGAGAAGGAGGAGAAGGAGGAGAAGGAGGAGAAGGGGAAGGAGAAGGAGAAGGGGAAGGAGAAGGAGAAGGGGAAGGAGAAGGAGGAGAAGGAGAAGGAGAAGGAGAAGGAGAAGGAGAAGGAGAAGGAGAAGGAGAAGGAGAAGGAGAAGGAGAAGGAGAAGGAGAAGGAGAAGGAGAAGGAGAAGGAGAAGGAGAAGGAGAAGGAGAAGGAGGAGAAGGAGGAGAAGGAGGAGAAGGAGGAGAAGGAGGAGAAGGAGAAGGAGGAGAAGGAGAAGGAGGAGAAGGAGGAGAAGGAGGAGAAGGAGGAGAAGGGCCCGAAGTAACTGCACAGTGAATTTCCTTACCATGAGCCAGGCTCATTCCCTGAGCTGACCAATATCTCCGAGCTCCCCTTCATGGCACAGCCCTGCCAGTAAAGAACAGAAGTTCCTGCTGCTCCCACTGGAATTCTGTAGCGTGCCTGGCATTCCATACGTTATGCTGCCTGAGAATTCCTGCAGCCGTCCTCGGGAAGAGCAGTTCACTGCCACAGGAGGAACAAGAGGAAAGCAGCTGCCACTCTCGGGTTCTGTGCCCTGTAAAAAGTAAAAGCAGATAAAGATCAAAGCTCCATAAAGCTGGAACCATCTCCAACCTCGGGACAGCACTTCTGTGGGAAAAGCGTAGATGGGCAATTAGGAAGGAGATCATCATGCAAATGGGCAAGGGGGGGGAATTAAATTCTGCTGCTTTCTGATTGAGGCCTGCTTCAATTTGCAGCCTTTATAATATCAGTTTAATGGGACTTTTTGTGCTTTAAAGAGGTTTTTATTAGCTGGGGGTTGTCCCTGCCTGGACTGAGGCACAGCACAATGAGTCTCCTGCCTCCTGAAGCCGTGTCGTTATCCCAGCATCTGAAATTAAAAACCAGCACTCTGGGAAACCTCTCTACTCTGAGGAGAAGTGTGAGGAGCGTTTGGGTCTGTGGAAAGCCTGGAACAGCTCTGAGAGACACCAAACATCCTGTGGATCCCAATAAACAGCAAAACATTCCAGCAGCTCCTTCCAACACCGCCCTTGTAGGGAACTCTGTCACCCCAGTGGGTATTTGTGGGAGTAAGGAAGAAATCCCACTAATGACCTCAGTGTGAACACCTCTGGTTCGTCTGGGGATAAATCTCCTTTATCCTTCTGGGAGAATAAAGGAATCCAATGCTGCCTTAATCCCCTGCTCCTCGGAGTCTGCATTTCCAGAATCCATCTCCTGGCCCAGCATGGGAAGGGTTGTCCAGCGCTGGAACAGCTGCCCAGGGCAGTGGTGGAGTCACCAACCCTGGAAGTGCTCATAAAATACATGGATATGGCACTTGAGTGTTCATAAAATACCTGGGTAAATACATGGGTAAATATAGGGATAAATTCATGGGTAAATACGTGGATAAAAATATGGATAAATGTATATGGATAAACATATATGGATAATCCATGGATAAATATAGGGATAAATATGTAGGGATAAATATGTATGGATAAATACAGACCTTGCTTCCCTGAACACCAGGAGAGCCGGTGTTTTACCCAGATCCCAGTGCCCTGCACGGCTGCGCTGACACGAGCACAGGCCGATCGCTCTGCCCAGCACCATCCCTCATTCTCCTCCCACGGCTCCCCAAGCGGCCCCAAAGCACCCCAGTGTGTCTGTGCCGGGGCCAGGGCCTGCCCCGAGCCCGACCAGAGGCTGTCACCCAGCCCTGCACCAGCTCCCACCCCCAGGTGAGCTGGGAATGCACTGAGAGCTCGGCTCCCCGGGCTCCCCAGCACCCAAACCGGTCCTCAGACACACAGAAATGCCCAACCTGCCCCTCTGGGCACAGCCAAACACCACAATTCCATCATCCCCAAGCAACTCTGGCACTTGCCTCTTCACCTCCGCCCATTTCCAGTAGCCGGGGCTAGGACCGGGCTGTCAGTAATAGCATTCCCTAGGCAGTTCATCCCAGCACAGAGGAGAAGAGGAGCCTGTCCCTGACCCACACCATGGGCAGGACAAGGGGGGCCCTAGCTGGCTTTGCCTACTCCAGCACCAAAGCTCTTGGTCCCAAAGATGGGGCGAGTTCAGTGGTTTTTCCTGTCCTGAAAGAGAGCAGAAAAGGGAAGTTAATCCCACTGTGGAATCCAAGACTCCTGCATTTCCTATTTCTGCTCTGCTTGCTCACCGTGGAGTTTTAGCTATGGAAAAAAAAAGGAGAATGACACCATATCAAATAAAAAGTGCCCTTTTCCAGCATTTTTATTCCAGGCATTAAAAGGATGCTCATTTCTCTTCTAGCATTGTTTCCCTCATTTTAGGAGAACCGTTTTCATCCCAGGCCCCACTCGTCAGTTGTTCGATCCTCTGGCACTGGATTTGGACAAAAGAAGGGACGCACCTGGACTGCAGGAAATCACTGAGAGAAACCCTTCCAAAACGTGACAGAGAAAAACAACAGGAGATGCAGGAAGACACATCCCTCATTTGCACGTCTGGAACGCTTTTCTAAAGACTTCTCTGCATCTGGATGCTCTTTGCTCTTGGCTTTCTTCACAGGAATGCATTTGCTGCTAAACACGTCTCAGACCCTTACCTGATCGGGATAAGGTGGGATGGAGATGAAGACTCCCACAGGGAATAGCCAGGGAGATGCAGGGCCTGGGAACATCAAGGACGGAGAAGAGAAGGAACAGGGATTGTTTTTCTTGTTTAGAGCCAGCAGTGCTGTGAGCTTGGAGAACACACGGCACCGCAGGGATCCAGGGCAGGAGCGGGATAACTGCGGGATAAGGGGAATCTGCTCCCACTCCAGGGCTGTGCCAGTGAAGGAGGGGAATTTTTTAGTGCCTTCATTACACACAAAAACCAAACCCAGCACCACCGAGCTGGACTTTCGTGAGCCGCAAAACAAAGCGGCCCCTGGCCTTTGGGGGAACACAACCTCACCGAGTCACGGAGCCAGGGGATGACACTTGGGAATGATCCTTGCTGCTGCCTGCAGGCAAATCGGATGAGGGAGCCACAGGAGCTGCGGGGTTTCCTGCTCTTCCTGCAACGCCATCGGTCCAGACCAGGAGACCTTTCCTGGAACAGATCTTCCCTGTAAAGGGAGCTACACCAAAGCTCAAGCCCTCATTTAGAGACCCTTGGAAAAGCAAAGGTGAGAGGGGATTACCTGGAGCCCCAGGGGACCGAGGCGCAGGCGATGAAGAAGCAGACAGCAAAGTGCTTCCACTGCTTCTCACTCCAGCAAAGGGAACATCCCTGGAATTTCATGGCCGGCGTCGCTCCCAAACCCCACAGGTGAACCCACACGTACTCCAGGACTGATCTCCTTCAAACTTCCAGCAGCACAGACTCACCGGGAGGAACTGCGATCCAAGGACACACATCAGCAACCGTCTTCCCGCTTGCCCCTCTCTCCACATTTTCCCTTTCCAGCGGGATGCAGGTGCCACCCCCCAGAGGCAGGAAAACTGCCTTGCAATCCGCTACAAAACCTGCCTGGAAAGCCCAGGATGCCCGGAGCCAGCAGCCGTTTCTCCTGGAGCTCCTGCTGACAGGCATTTGAAGCCTGCTGTGCCTCACAGCTGCTTTTCTGCCAAGGGCATTCCCATCTTTTCTTTTTTAGCCCAAAGAAAGGTTTGCAAAGCTGAGTTTTGTGAGAAGCGCTTCATATTTGGATCATTCTTAACTTGGAGTTTCCCTTGGCACCAAAATCAGGGGCTCACCTTTTGCTTGGAGCTTGGCTGAAGTCCTCAGCAATGCCAGGGAATGTGGCCATTGGAGGCTTTGGGCAGATTTGGCTCATCTGCCTTTTTAGGCCTTGTTTCTTTCTCTCAGCCTTCCCACTGGATTGTGGCCTCCGAGGAATACGTAAAATCCCATTCCATTCCTATTCTTTCGGACAATTTTTTGTACCGTCCCTGTACAAAACGAGGCCCCCTGTTCGGATGCTTTTCCCCACCGTTCCCCGGCACTTTTATCTGCCGGTGCATTCCCTGCGTTGCTTGGGCTCTTCCCAGCTCTCTGAGCTCCTTCACAAGGCAGCAGATCGATTTGGCCCAGGAACTAAACCCTCCCGAGGAATTGTCTGATGCCATCTCCGCATTTGACACCTGATCCTTGTGCTCAAAGGATCCCTCTTTCTTCCCTTCAGCCAATTCCAAGGCTCGCTGCCCCCAGCTGCGATCAGGCCCCAGCCTGATCCCTGCAGTCTTCCCTGCCGGGATCCTGCTCAGGAATCCCTGGGCTACAAATGTAAGAATTCATTCTTCCCACCCCTGCCCAGTTCCAAAGGATTTGGTGTCTGCCTTACCCGGCTGGAGCCTGCTTCCAACTCTGTTCTTGCTGCTTCTGCTGCTTTCCAGTTCCCAGGAATTCCACCGACGGAGCGACAGCGTTTTCCAGCTCCGCCAGGATTCCCTCTGCTGCGTTTGGGTGCTGGAAGGATATCAAAACCAGGCTCTCTGGGGCTTTACTATCAGGAAATTACATCCCCGGATTTGTTCATTTCCAAATATTATCTCTTCCCAACAAAGCACTGGGCATCCAAGGAATACAGAAAGTGATGGGCTGACCACTGCTTACTCCTCTGGAATGTCAGAGCTTGGAAAAAAAGGGCACTTGAGGCTTCTCCTGGTGCTGCCCGTGAGGTGTATTCTACTTGAGAGCCCCTTCCCGTGTCTTTCCCTGTATCCACCAAAAAATCCACCCCTTCATTCCCCAGCTGCTTGCTTCCTCCCTCTTTTCCTGTATCCAACAGAATTTTAACAGGTCAATAGTCCCCTCTGCAAGAGCACCTTTCATTCCAAACCTAAGAACAAACGAATCACTTCCCTTCCACCGTCCTTATTAGGATTCCACTGAGAGCAGTGGATGGAAAATGATCCTCTCCTGGTCCCTGCTGGATTCCCGGAGCAGGGATCCTTTCCCTCTTTCCCCCCACCACGGTGCCCTCCTCCCCCTCCCGCCCCACCCCACACCCTTTTCAGGCTTTGTTCCACAGCTTTTGCCTCCAGGCCTCAGATCCTTTCGTTCTCCACGAGCTCCCAGCAGCTCCACAGCCTTTCCTCTCCCATCCCGACCATTTCTCCGGGAATGGAGCTCCGCATTTCAATTGCCTTCTCTTTTCTCTGACTACTCCCACCAATCCAGAAGACCTAAAGCTGACACAAGGAACACTCGGTGCCCACAAATCCAAACCCAGACCCGGCCATCCCCAAACCAGCAACTCCCGGACAATTTGCATTCATTCCAACCTAACACTGAGGACTCACCCAACCCTTCAAAATTCCCAAGAAATATCCTGTTGCCTTCACAGCTCCCAGGGGATTCTGCTTCGTGCTCACACGAAGGATTTGGGACTTCCCTGAAAAAACCCGTGCAGGGCACGCCGGAATCCCCGATCCCGTGAATCCGGGGAGCGTTAAAAGCTCGGTCCAGCCTGGGCCCCCGGAAATTTTTGCCAAGTATCCCCCAAGTCCTCGGGATAACAGAACTCTCTGGTACTGCATTTTTGGCGTTGTAAAGCCTGGAATTCCTTTATTCCTAGTGCTGGGCTCTGCATATGGCTGAGAAAATCCCGGCCTCCACACAGACCCAGATTCCAAACTTTTTGATACATTTCAGCAAGCCGAGAAATTCACCTTCCCTACTTCTTCTTAAGGGCATCCTTCTCTTCCCTTACCCGGCGTGCTCTCTCCCACTGGGGGTGGGTTTTCCCCTTCCCATGCTAATTAGTCCCTACTTCTAGGAGGTTTAGGTAACCTTTCTTCCCTGGGACGGATTTCTTAACACAGCTACCGAGGCTTTGGGAGTCTCCTTTATCTTCTACTTTCTGGATCCATAAATGCCACAATCCAGACGCCCAACTTCAACAAGACATCCTTTCTACCTAAAAACACACACTCTCAACTCTTAGATCTTTTAAAGTTTTACCCCCGCAAAATTCCCCTATTTTTCCACCACTGAATTCCTCAGTCCTGCTACCAAGGATTTCTTGAATACCACGGGGCTTTTCTCAAGATTTACCCCCACGACCTTCCCTACGTGCCCACTGCTCATCACCTCATTTTTCCCTCAATGTGGTCGTTCTCCACCCCAGAGAGTTTGTCAAGTGTTGCCTCCAAAATGTTCCCCATCTCTCCACTACTCAGTTCCCCATTTTGCCTCCAAAATATTCAATCTGTCCCCTCCACATTGCATCCACTTTTACCCCCAGCGTTTTACTTCCTCTACAATATTGATTCAACTTTTTCCACCCCAAAAATGTCCATTCTCTCCCTTAAACAGCACCTCAGCTTTTCCCTCAAAAATGCCCCAGAGGGAAACTCAGATTCAGCCCCCAAACTCCCATTTGCCTACACAAACAGTTCTTGTGGCCCCTCTCAATTCCCCCAGGCTTTCAGCTCAAGGAAGAACTGGAAGCCTATTCCCTCATCTCCACCCTTGTTTTGCTTTCCTGGAAAACCTTGCGATCCCACACTTTCTCCAAGAGATCTGCTGGGAGTACTGGAAGGTTTGCTCTCTCAGAGCGCCAGGGGGCTTTACAGCACTTGTTCCTCTGCATCTTTACCCTTTTATCAGCTTTCCCCTGGAACGGTGTTGTGGGAGAAGCTTGGAACTACCAGAAATGGATTGTGTTCACATTTTTGCCCCACCAGTTTTTATCTGGTTTCAAATTCCTGGAATTACCCTCAAATGTGCCCTAGAACACTGCTGTGAAAGGATCAATGAGAAGAACAGCCGGAAAGCAGAAAACCACCTCCAGCAGCAGCCACAATGATCCCATTTCTCTTCTTACCTGGTCCTGCCAGAGCTCCCAACAGCCATTCCCATTCCAAAACAAGAGCTATGGAAGACATTCCTGCTGTCCGTGAGGGTGAGGCGGCAGTTCTGGATGTTCTTCGCTGTGCAATCAGACAACAAACAGAGTGTAAATGATCCTGGTGGTCCCTTCCACGCCAAACCAGCCCGTGATTCCATGCGTGGATCAGCACCTGTCCCAGCTCCATTCCAGAAACCTCCTCCCACTAACCCAGAACTTTCCTTTTTCTGCTCAACATCAGGGGTTTGCTGCCGAGTGCCCCGGGCAGGGGACGCCTCAGCCTTCCCTGGGACCGCAGCATTCCCTGGGCTGCCTCAGCATCCCCTGCGCTGCTGTTCCACGCCCATCCCGTGGTCCAGCGCCTGCGCGGGCTGCAGTGCCGGGCTCTCCCCACGAGGCGGCAGCACCGGGAGCGAGCAGCCCCGGCCGGTCCCGCTGTCTCGGGGCAGCTGCGCCTTTAACCCGCCCTGAGCCGGCGGGGCCGTGAACACAGCGGGCACAAACCCCACCGCTCCCCTTTATTTCACCCTCAGAGGCACAGGATCGCAGCATTTCCTGGGCTGCAAGGGACCCACAGGGAGCATCGAGTCCAAATCCTGGCCCTGCACCCCAAGAATCCCACCCTGTGCCCGAGAGCCTTGTTCAGACCCAAACTCTTCCCCCAAGATCCTGAAAACACAGCGGGGCTGTGGGAGAAGGATGACCACGGAGGATTTTTTTATACAGATCTCCTTGCACGATCGTTAAATAATATTATTAGACAGTCCAGGAACGCATCCCTGTGCCGGGACAGCCACCCCTGTGCCGGAACACTCATCCCTGGGCCGGAATACCGATCCCCCGCGGCCCCCACCGTCCGCTCGGGGCTGTCCCCGTTCCCCGCTCACCTCCGAGCCCGGAGCACCCGCCCCGGTGCCCCCGGCCCGGCAGCGCTGCTCCCCGGGCTCCCCGCCATTGGCGCTCCTGGCGAAGAAGGGCGGAAGTCACCGATACGGCACCGATGTGGCTATTCGACCTTCTCAAGATGGCGGCCGGAAGGACCCCCCCCCCCCCCCCCCCGCGCCGTCTATTCGACTGCCTGAATGCTCCCGCCTGCCCCAGGCGCCGCTGACCCCACAGTCGGTGTCCGCGTAGCGGGAAACGCCTCAGAAAATTGCGCGCAAGCGCTGGGCTGGCGTCGGCGTCGGCGTCGGCGTCGCGTTCAGGCAGCCGAATAGACGCAGCTTGGGGGGGGGGGGGGCCTTCCCTGCCGCCATATTGAGAAGGTCAGAAAACAGTGCACACGACCGCCATCTTTAGTGTGGCAGTGACGACACTTCCGCCCTTCGCCGCCATCTTGGGTGCTGGCAGAAGCCACTTCCGGTCGAGCCGCCATCTTTAGTGTGGTACACTTAGGGCCCCCGCCGCCCCTCACAAGGGCTTCTGTCTAGTCGGCTGCCTGAATCCGGCCCGGACTCCGACGCCGGCTCCGCGCTTTCCGCGCGATTTTCCGCCGTGCTTCCCGGTGCGAGGACACGGCTGGCGGGGTCAGCCGCGCCGGAGGCGGCCGACGGCTCCGCGACCGGCGGCAGGCATCGGCAGGGACACCTCTCGCAGGGGGCCTACTGCGTCCGCCATCTTGAGTGTGGCGGAAGTGTAAACCACCCTCTGCAAGGTCCTGGCAGATAATAAAATAATAAAATAAAATAAATACTATAATATTCTAATAAAAACGTCACTTAACGCCGTCCCGAGAGCGCGGAACTGCGCCTTCCTTTCCGAGCCGCCTCCTTGAGAGCGACACGCGGGCGGCTCGATTCCGACCGTGCCCGCCCGGTGCCTCCCGCCCGGGTCGCGCTGCGACCGCGCCTCTGCTGCCCGGCAAAACCGGCCCCGCCGGGCCGCCCCCCGCGCTGTCATTCCCCGCGGTCACCGCCCCGCACGGCGCCCGGCCCTTTCCATAGCTGTGGCCCCGCTCGTGCACGGCCGTGTCCCTTGGCGCTCCGAACCGCCCTTCGCCCCTCCCCTCCGCTGACAGACCCGGCCCCGCTCGCTCCCGCTCCTTGCCACGCTCGGCAGCCACCGAGGCCGCCGCCCTCTCGGCTCAGCCGGCACCGGGCGGCAGCAGCGCCGGGGCGCCGTGTCGGGGGCGGCAGTGCCGCGCTCTCGCCACCAGGCGGCAGCAGCGCCGCCCAGCTCAGCCCGGGGGCAGGCACAGAGCACAGGGAAAAGCCGGCTCCGGGCGCTCTGCAGCTCCTGCAGCCCGAGCGTCTCGGCTCCTGGGGCCAGGCGCTTGCTGCTTTCCTTCCTACAGAAAAACGCCGGCTCCTTATTCTCAAAACTTGCTGATCTCTATTCCCAGCTTCTTATATTGCTGTATGCGACAGAGTAGACAGAGAGGGCTGGCTTATTTCAAAATGAATTTACATCTAAATCAGTAGCATTTGCCTATAGACGTAAAAGTGAAGAACTTAACAGGTTTTAGTATTCTGCACACAGCCCTCGCTGGGAGGAATGGTAAAAAGTTAAAAACAAATGAAATTTTAAAAGTAGAAAGTTAGAAACAAAGTTACAACGGCAGAAATTTAGAAACAAACAAAGAGGTAAAATACAAGAAACAAACAAATTTCTAAAGGGAGAAAGTTGAAAACAAAGTTAGAAACGAACAAACAAAAAAATTAGAAACAAACAAAATTAGAAAGGTAGAAATTTAGAAACAAAGTCAGAAAGGCAAGTGTTGAGCCTTTGACAGGGTACCCCTCCTTCTCGGACCAGGGTGAAAGAGCAGAGGAGGCTGCTGTTCTGCTAAGTTCTTTATTTCACGGTCTCACAGCTGTCTTGAAGGCAGAGTTCGAATGGGGTTACATGATAAAGCCAAGCAGCAGCAGCAGGCAAAACCAGCTTCTTCTATATGCTCCATACACTCTATTTTTTCTTACAGAAGTGTGGATTCCATTTGTTCATTGACCAGTAAGATTAACACACGATTCTAGTTTTCCTTAAACCCATCCTGGTCTAATTCTAACAGTCGTAAGCCTCACACAAGTGTCACCTGCCCTTGTTCCATAAGGAATCCCTCTACAGACAGGGAGTTGTCACCAGCCCCGTGCTCATGGGCTGCAGGGGACACCTGCACTGAGGAGGAAATGGAAATGGGAAAGAGGGAAATGCAACCTGGTGGGACGCACCTCTGGCACCACATTTCCTCTTCTTCCTGCTGTCCTGGAAAGCCCCAAGTAAATCCAGTCCCTCAGACCCTGCATCCCTGAACACCAGGAGAGCCGGTGTTTTACCCAGATCCCAGTGCCCTGCACGGCTGCGCTGACACGAGCGCAGGCTGACCGCTCCGCCCAGCACCATCCCTCATTCTCCTCCCACGGCTCCCCAAGCGGCCCCAAAGCACCCCAGCGTGTCTGTGCCGGGGCCAGGGCCTGCCCCGAGCCCGACCAGAGGCTGTCACCCGGCCCTGCACCAGCTCCCACCCCTGGCAGAGCTGGGAATGCACTGAGAGCTCGGCTCCCCGGGCTCCCCAGCACCCAAACCGGTCCTCAGACACACAAAAATGCCCAACCTGCCCCTCTGGGCGCAGCCAAACACCACAATTCCACCATCCCCAAGCAACTCTGGCACTTGCCTCTTCACCTCCGCCCATTTCCAGTAGCCGGGGCTAGGACCGGGCTGTCAGAAATAGCATTCCCTAGGCAGTTCATCCCAGCACAGAGGAGAAGAGGAGCCTGTCCCTGACCCACACCATGGGCAGGACAAGGGGGGCCCTAGCTGGCTTTGCCTACTCCAGCACCACAGCTCTTGGTCCCAAAGATGGGGCGAGTTCAGTGGTTTTTCCTGTCCTGAAAGAGAGCAGAAAAGGGAAGTTAATCCCACTGTGGAATCCAAGACTCCTGCATTTCCTATTTCTGCTCTGATTGCTCACCGTGGAGTTTTAGCCATGGAAAAAAAAGGAGAATGACACCATATCAAATAAAAAGTTGATTAATCCACGTAGGGGCTGTGGAGAGGATACAAAGGAGCTTTTCCATGATTTTGGGGCTTGAAGAGGGACTGAATTTCCCTCAAAGCTGGGATGGGCCTGAGGATAATAAAGCAAAGGAGCAGCTTCATCTCTCCCTGGCAGAGAGCTCGGGGCTCCATTATGGATACAAATCAATCCCAGCAGGATTTCAAAGGGTTTCTTTAGGATGTCAGGTCCCTCTTTATCAGATCCCTGCTGGGATTCAGGGCCTGCCTGGTCACGGGGTGCTTTGATAAGGGCTGGATTTAAATCCCAGATCTGAGAACAGACATGAAAGGTCCCTGGGTTTCTAGGGGGTTGAAAAACTCAAGCTGGATTCGCTGCAGAGCTGAAAAATCAGGGTAAGAGAGAGCAAGGAGTGGCCAGCAGGCCCAGGCTCCTGATCACGCCCCTGGGATCCATGGGATCCATAGGATCCACGGCCTCTGGCACGCTGCTCCAGCACCCTGCAGGGTGACTGACAGCCGGGCAGGGGAAGGAGCCACCAGCAACTCTGCCACGTGCACCATCATTCACCTTGCACGTGGCCTAAACAGCTACCAAGCACTGATGGACTGACTGAGCCGAAAATATCGGAGAGATCTCAGTTTGCACTCCAAATTCCCTGCAGCCTGTTCCCTTCCTGATCCATCCCTTCAAGCAGCAAGAGTGGAATTCCTTCCATCGTTGCTCTTTCCCTCCTGTTTTCCACTCAACAAGAAAAAGAGCAGCCACGTGAACAGGAGTAAAAGCCCCAAACCCACAAAAAAGCACATTCTCAGCATCACTAATCCCTGCCAAACTGCCAGGAACCTTCCAAAACTACATCCAAGCTTGGAAACAGGGATCCAGTTGTTTGTTTAAGCAGCTATTGATCCAGTCTCTTCCAGCTAATTAAACTATTCACTATTTAAACTCATTAAGCTGCTCATCCTGCTCCTGGCAGCCAGAGGCAAAGAAGAAATCGTGTCTAGATTAAATGGTGATGGTGAATGTGCCCATCCCAGTCCTTGGAGAGGTTGGAATTGCATCCCTGTTCCTCTGCTCTCTTTTCCTTCCTTTTTCTTGGAGTGATTCCCACCCGGATTCCTCAGCTCCAGCTCTCTGAGCAGCCTCAGGGGGAGCATTTCATCCCCTTGGAGCCAACTCCATTTGTTGCATCCTTCATGCCTCAACCACCCCTAAAAGCAGGCAAGTGCTGATGGGCAGTGCAGCTGCTTCCACTTGGGAATGTTTCCAGTGGAACAGGGAGGGAATTCTGAGAAGCTTCCACCCACTGCACGTTATTGCTGGATAAAAGGTGAGGCAGCAAAGGATCAACAAAGGGAGATTTCAGCAAGACAAAGTCCAGACAGAGAGGCTGCAAGTGTGGCTGGGGCTGCTAAACTGGGAAAACTGCAAGGTCAGGCTGTGGGAACATGGATTATACTGAGGTCTGGAACTGGTGTTGGGAAGAGAGGGAGAAGGAGAAGGAGAAGGAGAAGGAGAAGGAGAAGGAGAAGGAGAAGGAGAAGGAGAAGGAGAAGGAGAAGGAGAAGGAGAAGGAGAAGGAGAAGGAGAAGGAGAAGGAGAAGGAGAAGGAGAAGGAGAAGAAGGAGGAGAAGGAGGAGAAGGAGGAGAAGGGGAAGGAGAAGGAGAAGGAGGAGAAGGAGAAGGAGAAGAAGGAGAAGGGGAAGGAGAAGGAGAAGGGGAAGGAGAAGGAGGAGAAGGAGAAGGAGAAGGAGAAGGAGAAGGAGAAGGAGAAGGAGAAGGAGAAGGAGGAGAAGGAGGAGAAGGAGGAGAAGGAGAAGGAGGAGAAGGAGAAGGAGGAGAAGGAGGAGAAGGAGGAGAAGGGCCCGAAGTAACTGCACAGTGAATTTCCTTACCATGAGCCAGGCTCATTCCCTGAGCTGACCAATATCTCCGAGCTCCCCTTCATGGCACAGCCCTGCCAGTAAAGAACAGAAGTTCCTGCTGCTCCCACTGGAATTCTGTAGCGTGCCTGGCATTCCATACGTTATGCTGCCTGAGAATTCCTGCAGCCGTCCTCGGGAAGAGCAGTTCACTGCCACAGGAGGAACAAGAGGAAAGCAGCTGCCACTCTCGGGTTCTGTGCCCTGTAAAAAGTAAAAGCAGATAAAGATCAAAGCTCCATAAAGCTGGAACCATCTCCAACCTCGGGACAGCACTTCTGTGGGAAAAGCGTAGATGGGCAATTAGGAAGGAGATCATCATGCAAATGGGCAAGGGGGGGGAATTAAATTCTGCTGCTTTCTGATTGAGGCCTGCTTCAATTTGCAGCCTTTATAATATCAGTTTAATGGGACTTTTTGTGCTTTAAAGAGGTTTTTATTAGCTGGGGGTTGTCCCTGCCTGGACTGAGGCACAGCACAATGAGTCTCCTGCCTCCTGAAGCCGTGTCGTTATCCCAGCATCTGAAATTAAAAACCAGCACTCTGGGAAACCTCTCTACTCTGAGGAGAAGTGTGAGGAGCGTTTGGGTCTGTGGAAAGCCTGGAACAGCTCTGAGAGACACCAAACATCCTGTGGATCCCAATAAACAGCAAAACATTCCAGCAGCTCCTTCCAACACCGCCCTTGTAGGGAACTCTGTCACCCCAGTGGGTATTTGTGGGAGTAAGGAAGAAATCCCACTAATGACCTCAGTGTGAACACCTCTGGTTCGTCTGGGGATAAATCTCCTTTATCCTTCTGGGAGAATAAAGGAATCCAATGCTGCCTTAATCCCCTGCTCCTCGGAGTCTGCATTTCCAGAATCCATCTCCTGGCCCAGCATGGGAAGGGTTGTCCAGCGCTGGAACAGCTGCCCAGGGCAGTGGTGGAGTCACCAACCCTGGAAGTGCTCATAAAATACATGGATATGGCACTTGAGTGTTCATAAAATACCTGGGTAAATACATGGGTAAATATAGGGATAAATTCATGGGTAAATACGTGGATAAAAATATGGATAAATGTATATGGATAAACATATATGGATAATCCATGGATAAATATAGGGATAAATATGTAGGGATAAATATGTATGGATAAATACAGACCTTGCTTCCCTGAACACCAGGAGAGCCGGTGTTTTACCCAGATCCCAGTGCCCTGCACGGCTGCGCTGACACGAGCACAGGCCGATCGCTCTGCCCAGCACCATCCCTCATTCTCCTCCCACGGCTCCCCAAGCGGCCCCAAAGCACCCCAGCGTGTCTGTGCCGGGGCCAGGGCCTGCCCCGAGCCCGACCAGAGGCTGTCACCCAGCCCTGCACCAGCTCCCACCCCCAGGTGAGCTGGGAATGCACTGAGAGCTCGGCTCCCCGGGCTCCCCAGCACCCAAACCGGTCCTCAGACACACAGAAATGCCCAACCTGCCCCTCTGGGCACAGCCAAACACCACAATTCCATCATCCCCAAGCAACTCTGGCACTTGCCTCTTCACCTCCGCCCATTTCCAGTAGCCGGGGCTAGGACCGGGCTGTCAGTAATAGCATTCCCTAGGCAGTTCATCCCAGCACAGAGGAGAAGAGGAGCCTGTCCCTGACCCACACCATGGGCAGGACAAGGGGGGCCCTAGCTGGCTTTGCCTACTCCAGCACCAAAGCTCTTGGTCCCAAAGATGGGGCGAGTTCAGTGGTTTTTCCTGTCCTGAAAGAGAGCAGAAAAGGGAAGTTAATCCCACTGTGGAATCCAAGACTCCTGCATTTCCTATTTCTGCTCTGCTTGCTCACCGTGGAGTTTTAGCTATGGAAAAAAAAAGGAGAATGACACCATATCAAATAAAAAGTGCCCTTTTCCAGCATTTTTATTCCAGGCATTAAAAGGATGCTCATTTCTCTTCTAGCATTGTTTCCCTCATTTTAGGAGAACCGTTTTCATCCCAGGCCCCACTCGTCAGTTGTTCGATCCTCTGGCACTGGATTTGGACAAAAGAAGGGACGCACCTGGACTGCAGGAAATCACTGAGAGAAACCCTTCCAAAACGTGACAGAGAAAAACAACAGGAGATGCAGGAAGACACATCCCTCATTTGCACGTCTGGAACGCTTTTCTAAAGACTTCTCTGCATCTGGATGCTCTTTGCTCTTGGCTTTCTTCACAGGAATGCATTTGCTGCTAAACACGTCTCAGACCCTTACCTGATCGGGATAAGGTGGGATGGAGATGAAGACTCCCACAGGGAATAGCCAGGGAGATGCAGGGCCTGGGAACATCAAGGACGGAGAAGAGAAGGAACAGGGATTGTTTTTCTTGTTTAGAGCCAGCAGTGCTGTGAGCTTGGAGAACACACGGCACCGCAGGGATCCAGGGCAGGAGCGGGATAACTGCGGGATAAGGGGAATCTGCTCCCACTCCAGGGCTGTGCCAGTGAAGGAGGGGAATTTTTTAGTGCCTTCATTACACACAAAAACCAAACCCAGCACCACCGAGCTGGACTTTCGTGAGCCGCAAAACAAAGCGGCCCCTGGCCTTTGGGGGAACACAACCTCACCGAGTCACGGAGCCAGGGGATGACACTTGGGAATGATCCTTGCTGCTGCCTGCAGGCAAATCGGATGAGGGAGCCACAGGAGCTGCGGGGTTTCCTGCTCTTCCTGCAACGCCATCGGTCCAGACCAGGAGACCTTTCCTGGAACAGATCTTCCCTGTAAAGGGAGCTACACCAAAGCTCAAGCCCTCATTTAGAGACCCTTGGAAAAGCAAAGGTGAGAGGGGATTACCTGGAGCCCCAGGGGACCGAGGCGCAGGCGATGAAGAAGCAGACAGCAAAGTGCTTCCACTGCTTCTCACTCCAGCAAAGGGAACATCCCTGGAATTTCATGGCCGGCGTCGCTCCCAAACCCCACAGGTGAACCCACACGTACTCCAGGACTGATCTCCTTCAAACTTCCAGCAGCACAGACTCACCGGGAGGAACTGCGATCCAAGGACACACATCAGCAACCGTCTTCCCGCTTGCCCCTCTCTCCACATTTTCCCTTTCCAGCGGGATGCAGGTGCCACCCCCCAGAGGCAGGAAAACTGCCTTGCAATCCGCTACAAAACCTGCCTGGAAAGCCCAGGATGCCCGGAGCCAGCAGCCGTTTCTCCTGGAGCTCCTGCTGACAGGCATTTGAAGCCTGCTGTGCCTCACAGCTGCTTTTCTGCCAAGGGCATTCCCATCTTTTCTTTTTTAGCCCAAAGAAAGGTTTGCAAAGCTGAGTTTTGTGAGAAGCGCTTCATATTTGGATCATTCTTAACTTGGAGTTTCCCTTGGCACCAAAATCAGGGGCTCACCTTTTGCTTGGAGCTTGGCTGAAGTCCTCAGCAATGCCAGGGAATGTGGCCATTGGAGGCTTTGGGCAGATTTGGCTCATCTGCCTTTTTAGGCCTTGTTTCTTTCTCTCAGCCTTCCCACTGGATTGTGGCCTCCGAGGAATACGTAAAATCCCATTCCATTCCTATTCTTTCGGACAATTTTTTGTACCGTCCCTGTACAAAACGAGGCCCCCTGTTCGGATGCTTTTCCCCACCGTTCCCCGGCACTTTTATCTGCCGGTGCATTCCCTGCGTTGCTTGGGCTCTTCCCAGCTCTCTGAGCTCCTTCACAAGGCAGCAGATCGATTTGGCCCAGGAACTAAACCCTCCCGAGGAATTGTCTGATGCCATCTCCGCATTTGACACCTGATCCTTGTGCTCAAAGGATCCCTCTTTCTTCCCTTCAGCCAATTCCAAGGCTCGCTGCCCCCAGCTGCGATCAGGCCCCAGCCTGATCCCTGCAGTCTTCCCTGCCGGGATCCTGCTCAGGAATCCCTGGGCTACAAATGTAAGAATTCATTCTTCCCACCCCTGCCCAGTTCCAAAGGATTTGGTGTCTGCCTTACCCGGCTGGAGCCTGCTTCCAACTCTGTTCTTGCTGCTTCTGCTGCTTTCCAGTTCCCAGGAATTCCACCGACGGAGCGACAGCGTTTTCCAGCTCCGCCAGGATTCCCTCTGCTGCGTTTGGGTGCTGGAAGGATATCAAAACCAGGCTCTCTGGGGCTTTACTATCAGGAAATTACATCCCCGGATTTGTTCATTTCCAAATATTATCTCTTCCCAACAAAGCACTGGGCATCCAAGGAATACAGAAAGTGATGGGCTGACCACTGCTTACTCCTCTGGAATGTCAGAGCTTGGAAAAAAAGGGCACTTGAGGCTTCTCCTGGTGCTGCCCGTGAGGTGTATTCTACTTGAGAGCCCCTTCCCGTGTCTTTCCCTGTATCCACCAAAAAATCCACCCCTTCATTCCCCAGCTGCTTGCTTCCTCCCTCTTTTCCTGTATCCAACAGAATTTTAACAGGTCAATAGTCCCCTCTGCAAGAGCACCTTTCATTCCAAACCTAAGAACAAACGAATCACTTCCCTTCCACCGTCCTTATTAGGATTCCACTGAGAGCAGTGGATGGAAAATGATCCTCTCCTGGTCCCTGCTGGATTCCCGGAGCAGGGATCCTTTCCCTCTTTCCCCCCACCACGGTGCCCTCCTCCCCCTCCCGCCCCACCCCACACCCTTTTCAGGCTTTGTTCCACAGCTTTTGCCTCCAGGCCTCAGATCCTTTCGTTCTCCACGAGCTCCCAGCAGCTCCACAGCCTTTCCTCTCCCATCCCGACCATTTCTCCGGGAATGGAGCTCCGCATTTCAATTGCCTTCTCTTTTCTCTGACTACTCCCACCAATCCAGAAGACCTAAAGCTGACACAAGGAACACTCGGTGCCCACAAATCCAAACCCAGACCCGGCCATCCCCAAACCAGCAACTCCCGGACAATTTGCATTCATTCCAACCTAACACTGAGGACTCACCCAACCCTTCAAAATTCCCAAGAAATATCCTGTTGCCTTCACAGCTCCCAGGGGATTCTGCTTCGTGCTCACACGAAGGATTTGGGACTTCCCTGAAAAAACCCGTGCAGGGCACGCCGGAATCCCCGATCCCGTGAATCCGGGGAGCGTTAAAAGCTCGGTCCAGCCTGGGCCCCCGGAAATTTTTGCCAAGTATCCCCCAAGTCCTCGGGATAACAGAACTCTCTGGTACTGCATTTTTGGCGTTGTAAAGCCTGGAATTCCTTTATTCCTAGTGCTGGGCTCTGCATATGGCTGAGAAAATCCCGGCCTCCACACAGACCCAGATTCCAAACTTTTTGATACATTTCAGCAAGCCGAGAAATTCACCTTCCCTACTTCTTCTTAAGGGCATCCTTCTCTTCCCTTACCCGGCGTGCTCTCTCCCACTGGGGGTGGGTTTTCCCCTTCCCATGCTAATTAGTCCCTACTTCTAGGAGGTTTAGGTAACCTTTCTTCCCTGGGACGGATTTCTTAACACAGCTACCGAGGCTTTGGGAGTCTCCTTTATCTTCTACTTTCTGGATCCATAAATGCCACAATCCAGACGCCCAACTTCAACAAGACATCCTTTCTACCTAAAAACACACACTCTCAACTCTTAGATCTTTTAAAGTTTTACCCCCGCAAAATTCCCCTATTTTTCCACCACTGAATTCCTCAGTCCTGCTACCAAGGATTTCTTGAATACCACGGGGCTTTTCTCAAGATTTACCCCCACGACCTTCCCTACGTGCCCACTGCTCATCACCTCATTTTTCCCTCAATGTGGTCGTTCTCCACCCCAGAGAGTTTGTCAAGTGTTGCCTCCAAAATGTTCCCCATCTCTCCACTACTCAGTTCCCCATTTTGCCTCCAAAATATTCAATCTGTCCCCTCCACATTGCATCCACTTTTACCCCCAGCGTTTTACTTCCTCTACAATATTGATTCAACTTTTTCCACCCCAAAAATGTCCATTCTCTCCCTTAAACAGCACCTCAGCTTTTCCCTCAAAAATGCCCCAGAGGGAAACTCAGATTCAGCCCCCAAACTCCCATTTGCCTACACAAACAGTTCTTGTGGCCCCTCTCAATTCCCCCAGGCTTTCAGCTCAAGGAAGAACTGGAAGCCTATTCCCTCATCTCCACCCTTGTTTTGCTTTCCTGGAAAACCTTGCGATCCCACACTTTCTCCAAGAGATCTGCTGGGAGTACTGGAAGGTTTGCTCTCTCAGAGCGCCAGGGGGCTTTACAGCACTTGTTCCTCTGCATCTTTACCCTTTTATCAGCTTTCCCCTGGAACGGTGTTGTGGGAGAAGCTTGGAACTACCAGAAATGGATTGTGTTCACATTTTTGCCCCACCAGTTTTTATCTGGTTTCAAATTCCTGGAATTACCCTCAAATGTGCCCTAGAACACTGCTGTGAAAGGATCAATGAGAAGAACAGCCGGAAAGCAGAAAACCACCTCCAGCAGCAGCCACAATGATCCCATTTCTCTTCTTACCTGGTCCTGCCAGAGCTCCCAACAGCCATTCCCATTCCAAAACAAGAGCTATGGAAGACATTCCTGCTGTCCGTGAGGGTGAGGCGGCAGTTCTGGATGTTCTTCGCTGTGCAATCAGACAACAAACAGAGTGTAAATGATCCTGGTGGTCCCTTCCACGCCAAACCAGCCCGTGATTCCATGCGTGGATCAGCACCTGTCCCAGCTCCATTCCAGAAACCTCCTCCCACTAACCCAGAACTTTCCTTTTTCTGCTCAACATCAGGGGTTTGCTGCCGAGTGCCCCGGGCAGGGGACGCCTCAGCCTTCCCTGGGACCGCAGCATTCCCTGGGCTGCCTCAGCCGCCCATCCCGTGGTCCAGCGCCTGCGCGGGCTGCAGTGCCGGGCTCTCCCCACGAGGCGGCAGCACCGGGAGCGAGCAGCCCCGGCCGGTCCCGCTGTCTCGGGGCAGCTGCGCCTTTAACCCGCCCTGAGCCGGCGGGGCCGTGAACACAGCGGGCACAAACCCCACCGCTCCCCTTTATTTCACCCTCAGAGGCACAGGATCGCAGCATTTCCTGGGCTGCAAGGGACCCACAGGGAGCATCGAGTCCAAATCCTGGCCCTGCACCCCAAGAATCCCACCCTGTGCCCGAGAGCCTTGTTCAGACCCAAACTCTTCCCCCAAGATCCTGAAAACACAGCGGGGCTGTGGGAGAAGGATGACCACGGAGGATTTTTTTATACAGATCTCCTTGCACGATCGTTAAATAATATTATTAGACAGTCCAGGAACGCATCCCTGTGCCGGGACAGCCACCCCTGTGCCGGAACACTCATCCCTGGGCCGGAATACCGATCCCCCGCGGCCCCCACCGTCCGCTCGGGGCTGTCCCCGTTCCCCGCTCACCTCCGAGCCCGGAGCACCCGCCCCGGTGCCCCCGGCCCGGCAGCGCTGCTCCCCGGGCTCCCCGCCATTGGCGCTCCTGGCGAAGAAGGGCGGAAGTCACCGATACGGCACCGATGTGGCTATTCGACCTTCTCAAGATGGCGGCCGGAAGGACCCCCCCCCCCCCCCGCTCCGTCTATTCGACTGCCTGAATGCTCCCGCCTGCCCCAGGCGCCGCTGACCCCACAGTCGGTGTCCGCGTAGCGGGAAACGCCTCAGAAAATTGCGCGCAAGCGCTGGGCTGGCGTCGGCGTCGGCGTCGCGGGCGTCGGCGTCGGCGTCGCGTTCAGGCAGCCGAATAGACGCAGCTTGGGGGGGGGGGGGGCCCTTCCCTGCCGCCATATTGAGAAGGTCAGAAAACAGTGCACACGACCGCCATCTTTAGTGTGGCAGTGACGACACTTCCGCCCTTCGCCGCCATCTTGGGTGCTGGCAGAAGCCACTTCCGGTCGAGCCGCCATCTTTAGTGTGGTACACTTAGGGCCCCCGCCGCCCCTCACAAGGGCTTCTGTCTAGTCGGCTGCCTGAATCCGGCCCGGACTCCGACGCCGGCCCCGCGCTTTCCGCGCGATTTTCCGCCGTGCTTCCCGGTGCGAGGACACGGCTGGCGGGGTCAGCCGCGCCGGAGGCGGCCGACGGCTCCGCGACCGGCGGCAGGCATCGGCAGGGACACCTCTCGCAGGGGGCCTACTGCGTCCGCCATCTTGAGTGTGGCGGAAGTGTAAACCACCCTCTGCAAGGTCCTGGCAGATAATAAAATAATAAAATAAAATAAATACTATAATATTCTAATAAAAACGTCACTTAACGCCGTCCCGAGAGCGCGGAACTGCGCCTTCCTTTCCGAGCCGCCTCCTTGAGAGCGACACGCGGGCGGCTCGATTCCGACCGTGCCCGCCCGGTGCCTCCCGCCCGGGTCGCGCTGCGACCGCGCCTCTGCTGCCCGGCAAAACCGGCCCCGCCGGGCCGCCCCCCGCGCTGTCATTCCCCGCGGTCACCGCCCCGCACGGCGCCCGGCCCTTTCCATAGCTGTGGCCCCGCTCGTGCACGGCCGTGTCCCTTGGCGCTCCGAACCGCCCTTCGCCCCTCCCCTCCGCTGACAGACCCGGCCCCGCTCGCTCCCGCTCCTTGCCACGCTCGGCAGCCACCGAGGCCGCCGCCCTCTCGGCTCAGCCGGCACCGGGCGGCAGCAGCGCCGGGGCGCCGTGTCGGGGGCGGCAGTGCCGCGCTCTCGCCACCAGGCGGCAGCAGCGCCGCCCAGCTCAGCCCGGGGGCAGGCACAGAGCACAGGGAAAAGCCGGCTCCGGGCGCTCTGCAGCTCCTGCAGCCCGAGCGTCTCGGCTCCTGGGGCCAGGCGCTTGCTGCTTTCCTTCCTACAGAAAAACGCCGGCTCCTTATTCTCAAAACTTGCTGATCTCTATTCCCAGCTTCTTATATTGCTGTATGCGACAGAGTAGACAGAGAGGGCTGGCTTATTTCAAAATGAATTTACATCTAAATCAGTAGCATTTGCCTATAGACGTAAAAGTGAAGAACTTAACAGGTTTTAGTATTCTGCACACAGCCCTCGCTGGGAGGAATGGTAAAAAGTTAAAAACAAATGAAATTTTAAAAGTAGAAAGTTAGAAACAAAGTTACAACGGCAGAAATTTAGAAACAAACAAAGAGGTAAAATACAAGAAACAAACAAATTTCTAAAGGGAGAAAGTTGAAAACAAAGTTAGAAACGAACAAACAAAAAAATTAGAAACAAACAAAATTAGAAAGGTAGAAATTTAGAAACAAAGTCAGAAAGGCAAGTGTTGAGCCTTTGACAGGGTACCCCTCCTTCTCGGACCAGGGTGAAAGAGCAGAGGAGGCTGCTGTTCTGCTAAGTTCTTTATTTCACGGTCTCACAGCTGTCTTGAAGGCAGAGTTCGAATGGGGTTACATGATAAAGCCAAGCAGCAGCAGCAGGCAAAACCAGCTTCTTCTATATGCTCCATACACTCTATTTTTTCTTACAGAAGTGTGGATTCCATTTGTTCATTGACCAGTAAGATTAACACACGATTCTAGTTTTCCTTAAACCCATCCTGGTCTAATTCTAACAGTCGTAAGCCTCACACAAGTGTCACCTGCCCTTGTTCCATAAGGAATCCCTCTACAGACAGGGAGTTGTCACCAGCCCCGTGCTCATGGGCTGCAGGGGACACCTGCACTGAGGAGGAAATGGAAATGGGAAAGAGGGAAATGCAACCTGGTGGGACGCACCTCTGGCACCACATTTCCTCTTCTTCCTGCTGTCCTGGAAAGCCCCAAGTAAATCCAGTCCCTCAGACCCTGCATCCCTGAACACCAGGAGAGCCGGTGTTTTACCCAGATCCCAGTGCCCTGCACGGCTGCGCTGACACGAGCGCAGGCTGACCGCTCCGCCCAGCACCATCCCTCATTCTCCTCCCACGGCTCCCCAAGCGGCCCCAAAGCACCCCAGCGTGTCTGTGCCGGGGCCAGGGCCTGCCCCGAGCCCGACCAGAGGCTGTCACCCGGCCCTGCACCAGCTCCCACCCCTGGCAGAGCTGGGAATGCACTGAGAGCTCGGCTCCCCGGGCTCCCCAGCACCCAAACCGGTCCTCAGACACACAAAAATGCCCAACCTGCCCCTCTGGGCGCAGCCAAACACCACAATTCCACCATCCCCAAGCAACTCTGGCACTTGCCTCTTCACCTCCGCCCATTTCCAGTAGCCGGGGCTAGGACCGGGCTGTCAGAAATAGCATTCCCTAGGCAGTTCATCCCAGCACAGAGGAGAAGAGGAGCCTGTCCCTGACCCACACCATGGGCAGGACAAGGGGGGCCCTAGCTGGCTTTGCCTACTCCAGCACCACAGCTCTTGGTCCCAAAGATGGGGCGAGTTCAGTGGTTTTTCCTGTCCTGAAAGAGAGCAGAAAAGGGAAGTTAATCCCACTGTGGAATCCAAGACTCCTGCATTTCCTATTTCTGCTCTGATTGCTCACCGTGGAGTTTTAGCCATGGAAAAAAAAGGAGAATGACACCATATCAAATAAAAAGTTGATTAATCCACGTAGGGGCTGTGGAGAGGATACAAAGGAGCTTTTCCATGATTTTGGGGCTTGAAGAGGGACTGAATTTCCCTCAAAGCTGGGATGGGCCTGAGGATAATAAAGCAAAGGAGCAGCTTCATCTCTCCCTGGCAGAGAGCTCGGGGCTCCATTATGGATACAAATCAATCCCAGCAGGATTTCAAAGGGTTTCTTTAGGATGTCAGGTCCCTCTTTATCAGATCCCTGCTGGGATTCAGGGCCTGCCTGGTCACGGGGTGCTTTGATAAGGGCTGGATTTAAATCCCAGATCTGAGAACAGACATGAAAGGTCCCTGGGTTTCTAGGGGGTTGAAAAACTCAAGCTGGATTCGCTGCAGAGCTGAAAAATCAGGGTAAGAGAGAGCAAGGAGTGGCCAGCAGGCCCAGGCTCCTGATCACGCCCCTGGGATCCATGGGATCCATAGGATCCACGGCCTCTGGCACGCTGCTCCAGCACCCTGCAGGGTGACTGACAGCCGGGCAGGGGAAGGAGCCACCAGCAACTCTGCCACGTGCACCATCATTCACCTTGCACGTGGCCTAAACAGCTACCAAGCACTGATGGACTGACTGAGCCGAAAATATCGGAGAGATCTCAGTTTGCACTCCAAATTCCCTGCAGCCTGTTCCCTTCCTGATCCATCCCTTCAAGCAGCAAGAGTGGAATTCCTTCCATCGTTGCTCTTTCCCTCCTGTTTTCCACTCAACAAGAAAAAGAGCAGCCACGTGAACAGGAGTAAAAGCCCCAAACCCACAAAAAAGCACATTCTCAGCATCACTAATCCCTGCCAAACTGCCAGGAACCTTCCAAAACTACATCCAAGCTTGGAAACAGGGATCCAGTTGTTTGTTTAAGCAGCTATTGATCCAGTCTCTTCCAGCTAATTAAACTATTCACTATTTAAACTCATTAAGCTGCTCATCCTGCTCCTGGCAGCCAGAGGCAAAGAAGAAATCGTGTCTAGATTAAATGGTGATGGTGAATGTGCCCATCCCAGTCCTTGGAGAGGTTGGAATTGCATCCCTGTTCCTCTGCTCTCTTTTCCTTCCTTTTTCTTGGAGTGATTCCCACCCGGATTCCTCAGCTCCAGCTCTCTGAGCAGCCTCAGGGGGAGCATTTCATCCCCTTGGAGCCAACTCCATTTGTTGCATCCTTCATGCCTCAACCACCCCTAAAAGCAGGCAAGTGCTGATGGGCAGTGCAGCTGCTTCCACTTGGGAATGTTTCCAGTGGAACAGGGAGGGAATTCTGAGAAGCTTCCACCCACTGCACGTTATTGCTGGATAAAAGGTGAGGCAGCAAAGGATCAACAAAGGGAGATTTCAGCAAGACAAAGTCCAGACAGAGAGGCTGCAAGTGTGGCTGGGGCTGCTAAACTGGGAAAACTGCAAGGTCAGGCTGTGGGAACATGGATTATACTGAGGTCTGGAACTGGTGTTGGGAAGAGAGGGAGAAGGAGAAGGAGAAGGAGAAGGAGAAGGAGAAGGAGAAGGAGAAGGAGAAGGAGAAGGAGAAGGAGAAGGAGGAGAAGGAGGAGAAGGAGGAGAAGGAGGAGAAGGAGGAGAAGGAGGAGAAGGAGGAGAAGGAGGAGAAGGAGGAGAAGGAGGAGAAGGAGGAGAAGGAGGAGAAGGGGAAGGAGAAGGAGGAGAAGGAGGAGAAGGAGGAGAAGGGGAAGGAGAAGGAGAAGGGGAAGGAGAAGGAGAAGGGGAAGGAGAAGGAGGAGAAGGAGAAGGAGAAGGAGAAGGAGAAGGAGAAGGAGAAGGAGAAGGAGAAGGAGAAGGAGAAGGAGAAGGAGAAGGAGAAGGAGAAGGAGAAGGAGAAGGAGAAGGAGAAGGAGAAGGAGGAGAAGGAGGAGAAGGAGGAGAAGGAGGAGAAGGAGAAGGAGGAGAAGGAGAAGGAGGAGAAGGAGGAGAAGGAGGAGAAGGAGGAGAAGGGCCCGAAGTAACTGCACAGTGAATTTCCTTACCATGAGCCAGGCTCATTCCCTGAGCTGACCAATATCTCCGAGCTCCCCTTCATGGCACAGCCCTGCCAGTAAAGAACAGAAGTTCCTGCTGCTCCCACTGGAATTCTGTAGCGTGCCTGGCATTCCATACGTTATGCTGCCTGAGAATTCCTGCAGCCGTCCTCGGGAAGAGCAGTTCACTGCCACAGGAGGAACAAGAGGAAAGCAGCTGCCACTCTCGGGTTCTGTGCCCTGTAAAAAGTAAAAGCAGATAAAGATCAAAGCTCCATAAAGCTGGAACCATCTCCAACCTCGGGACAGCACTTCTGTGGGAAAAGCGTAGATGGGCAATTAGGAAGGAGATCATCATGCAAATGGGCAAGGGGGGGGAATTAAATTCTGCTGCTTTCTGATTGAGGCCTGCTTCAATTTGCAGCCTTTATAATATCAGTTTAATGGGACTTTTTGTGCTTTAAAGAGGTTTTTATTAGCTGGGGGTTGTCCCTGCCTGGACTGAGGCACAGCACAATGAGTCTCCTGCCTCCTGAAGCCGTGTCGTTATCCCAGCATCTGAAATTAAAAACCAGCACTCTGGGAAACCTCTCTACTCTGAGGAGAAGTGTGAGGAGCGTTTGGGTCTGTGGAAAGCCTGGAACAGCTCTGAGAGACACCAAACATCCTGTGGATCCCAATAAACAGCAAAACATTCCAGCAGCTCCTTCCAACACCGCCCTTGTAGGGAACTCTGTCACCCCAGTGGGTATTTGTGGGAGTAAGGAAGAAATCCCACTAATGACCTCAGTGTGAACACCTCTGGTTCGTCTGGGGATAAATCTCCTTTATCCTTCTGGGAGAATAAAGGAATCCAATGCTGCCTTAATCCCCTGCTCCTCGGAGTCTGCATTTCCAGAATCCATCTCCTGGCCCAGCATGGGAAGGGTTGTCCAGCGCTGGAACAGCTGCCCAGGGCAGTGGTGGAGTCACCAACCCTGGAAGTGCTCATAAAATACATGGATATGGCACTTGAGTGTTCATAAAATACCTGGGTAAATACATGGGTAAATATAGGGATAAATTCATGGGTAAATACGTGGATAAAAATATGGATAAATGTATATGGATAAACATATATGGATAATCCATGGATAAATATAGGGATAAATATGTAGGGATAAATATGTATGGATAAATACAGACCTTGCTTCCCTGAACACCAGGAGAGCCGGTGTTTTACCCAGATCCCAGTGCCCTGCACGGCTGCGCTGACACGAGCACAGGCCGATCGCTCTGCCCAGCACCATCCCTCATTCTCCTCCCACGGCTCCCCAAGCGGCCCCAAAGCACCCCAGTGTGTCTGTGCCGGGGCCAGGGCCTGCCCCGAGCCCGACCAGAGGCTGTCACCCAGCCCTGCACCAGCTCCCACCCCCAGGTGAGCTGGGAATGCACTGAGAGCTCGGCTCCCCGGGCTCCCCAGCACCCAAACCGGTCCTCAGACACACAGAAATGCCCAACCTGCCCCTCTGGGCACAGCCAAACACCACAATTCCATCATCCCCAAGCAACTCTGGCACTTGCCTCTTCACCTCCGCCCATTTCCAGTAGCCGGGGCTAGGACCGGGCTGTCAGTAATAGCATTCCCTAGGCAGTTCATCCCAGCACAGAGGAGAAGAGGAGCCTGTCCCTGACCCACACCATGGGCAGGACAAGGGGGGCCCTAGCTGGCTTTGCCTACTCCAGCACCAAAGCTCTTGGTCCCAAAGATGGGGCGAGTTCAGTGGTTTTTCCTGTCCTGAAAGAGAGCAGAAAAGGGAAGTTAATCCCACTGTGGAATCCAAGACTCCTGCATTTCCTATTTCTGCTCTGCTTGCTCACCGTGGAGTTTTAGCTATGGAAAAAAAAAGGAGAATGACACCATATCAAATAAAAAGTGCCCTTTTCCAGCATTTTTATTCCAGGCATTAAAAGGATGCTCATTTCTCTTCTAGCATTGTTTCCCTCATTTTAGGAGAACCGTTTTCATCCCAGGCCCCACTCGTCAGTTGTTCGATCCTCTGGCACTGGATTTGGACAAAAGAAGGGACGCACCTGGACTGCAGGAAATCACTGAGAGAAACCCTTCCAAAACGTGACAGAGAAAAACAACAGGAGATGCAGGAAGACACATCCCTCATTTGCACGTCTGGAACGCTTTTCTAAAGACTTCTCTGCATCTGGATGCTCTTTGCTCTTGGCTTTCTTCACAGGAATGCATTTGCTGCTAAACACGTCTCAGACCCTTACCTGATCGGGATAAGGTGGGATGGAGATGAAGACTCCCACAGGGAATAGCCAGGGAGATGCAGGGCCTGGGAACATCAAGGACGGAGAAGAGAAGGAACAGGGATTGTTTTTCTTGTTTAGAGCCAGCAGTGCTGTGAGCTTGGAGAACACACGGCACCGCAGGGATCCAGGGCAGGAGCGGGATAACTGCGGGATAAGGGGAATCTGCTCCCACTCCAGGGCTGTGCCAGTGAAGGAGGGGAATTTTTTAGTGCCTTCATTACACACAAAAACCAAACCCAGCACCACCGAGCTGGACTTTCGTGAGCCGCAAAACAAAGCGGCCCCTGGCCTTTGGGGGAACACAACCTCACCGAGTCACGGAGCCAGGGGATGACACTTGGGAATGATCCTTGCTGCTGCCTGCAGGCAAATCGGATGAGGGAGCCACAGGAGCTGCGGGGTTTCCTGCTCTTCCTGCAACGCCATCGGTCCAGACCAGGAGACCTTTCCTGGAACAGATCTTCCCTGTAAAGGGAGCTACACCAAAGCTCAAGCCCTCATTTAGAGACCCTTGGAAAAGCAAAGGTGAGAGGGGATTACCTGGAGCCCCAGGGGACCGAGGCGCAGGCGATGAAGAAGCAGACAGCAAAGTGCTTCCACTGCTTCTCACTCCAGCAAAGGGAACATCCCTGGAATTTCATGGCCGGCGTCGCTCCCAAACCCCACAGGTGAACCCACACGTACTCCAGGACTGATCTCCTTCAAACTTCCAGCAGCACAGACTCACCGGGAGGAACTGCGATCCAAGGACACACATCAGCAACCGTCTTCCCGCTTGCCCCTCTCTCCACATTTTCCCTTTCCAGCGGGATGCAGGTGCCACCCCCCAGAGGCAGGAAAACTGCCTTGCAATCCGCTACAAAACCTGCCTGGAAAGCCCAGGATGCCCGGAGCCAGCAGCCGTTTCTCCTGGAGCTCCTGCTGACAGGCATTTGAAGCCTGCTGTGCCTCACAGCTGCTTTTCTGCCAAGGGCATTCCCATCTTTTCTTTTTTAGCCCAAAGAAAGGTTTGCAAAGCTGAGTTTTGTGAGAAGCGCTTCATATTTGGATCATTCTTAACTTGGAGTTTCCCTTGGCACCAAAATCAGGGGCTCACCTTTTGCTTGGAGCTTGGCTGAAGTCCTCAGCAATGCCAGGGAATGTGGCCATTGGAGGCTTTGGGCAGATTTGGCTCATCTGCCTTTTTAGGCCTTGTTTCTTTCTCTCAGCCTTCCCACTGGATTGTGGCCTCCGAGGAATACGTAAAATCCCATTCCATTCCTATTCTTTCGGACAATTTTTTGTACCGTCCCTGTACAAAACGAGGCCCCCTGTTCGGATGCTTTTCCCCACCGTTCCCCGGCACTTTTATCTGCCGGTGCATTCCCTGCGTTGCTTGGGCTCTTCCCAGCTCTCTGAGCTCCTTCACAAGGCAGCAGATCGATTTGGCCCAGGAACTAAACCCTCCCGAGGAATTGTCTGATGCCATCTCCGCATTTGACACCTGATCCTTGTGCTCAAAGGATCCCTCTTTCTTCCCTTCAGCCAATTCCAAGGCTCGCTGCCCCCAGCTGCGATCAGGCCCCAGCCTGATCCCTGCAGTCTTCCCTGCCGGGATCCTGCTCAGGAATCCCTGGGCTACAAATGTAAGAATTCATTCTTCCCACCCCTGCCCAGTTCCAAAGGATTTGGTGTCTGCCTTACCCGGCTGGAGCCTGCTTCCAACTCTGTTCTTGCTGCTTCTGCTGCTTTCCAGTTCCCAGGAATTCCACCGACGGAGCGACAGCGTTTTCCAGCTCCGCCAGGATTCCCTCTGCTGCGTTTGGGTGCTGGAAGGATATCAAAACCAGGCTCTCTGGGGCTTTACTATCAGGAAATTACATCCCCGGATTTGTTCATTTCCAAATATTATCTCTTCCCAACAAAGCACTGGGCATCCAAGGAATACAGAAAGTGATGGGCTGACCACTGCTTACTCCTCTGGAATGTCAGAGCTTGGAAAAAAAGGGCACTTGAGGCTTCTCCTGGTGCTGCCCGTGAGGTGTATTCTACTTGAGAGCCCCTTCCCGTGTCTTTCCCTGTATCCACCAAAAAATCCACCCCTTCATTCCCCAGCTGCTTGCTTCCTCCCTCTTTTCCTGTATCCAACAGAATTTTAACAGGTCAATAGTCCCCTCTGCAAGAGCACCTTTCATTCCAAACCTAAGAACAAACGAATCACTTCCCTTCCACCGTCCTTATTAGGATTCCACTGAGAGCAGTGGATGGAAAATGATCCTCTCCTGGTCCCTGCTGGATTCCCGGAGCAGGGATCCTTTCCCTCTTTCCCCCCACCACGGTGCCCTCCTCCCCCTCCCGCCCCACCCCACACCCTTTTCAGGCTTTGTTCCACAGCTTTTGCCTCCAGGCCTCAGATCCTTTCGTTCTCCACGAGCTCCCAGCAGCTCCACAGCCTTTCCTCTCCCATCCCGACCATTTCTCCGGGAATGGAGCTCCGCATTTCAATTGCCTTCTCTTTTCTCTGACTACTCCCACCAATCCAGAAGACCTAAAGCTGACACAAGGAACACTCGGTGCCCACAAATCCAAACCCAGACCCGGCCATCCCCAAACCAGCAACTCCCGGACAATTTGCATTCATTCCAACCTAACACTGAGGACTCACCCAACCCTTCAAAATTCCCAAGAAATATCCTGTTGCCTTCACAGCTCCCAGGGGATTCTGCTTCGTGCTCACACGAAGGATTTGGGACTTCCCTGAAAAAACCCGTGCAGGGCACGCCGGAATCCCCGATCCCGTGAATCCGGGGAGCGTTAAAAGCTCGGTCCAGCCTGGGCCCCCGGAAATTTTTGCCAAGTATCCCCCAAGTCCTCGGGATAACAGAACTCTCTGGTACTGCATTTTTGGCGTTGTAAAGCCTGGAATTCCTTTATTCCTAGTGCTGGGCTCTGCATATGGCTGAGAAAATCCCGGCCTCCACACAGACCCAGATTCCAAACTTTTTGATACATTTCAGCAAGCCGAGAAATTCACCTTCCCTACTTCTTCTTAAGGGCATCCTTCTCTTCCCTTACCCGGCGTGCTCTCTCCCACTGGGGGTGGGTTTTCCCCTTCCCATGCTAATTAGTCCCTACTTCTAGGAGGTTTAGGTAACCTTTCTTCCCTGGGACGGATTTCTTAACACAGCTACCGAGGCTTTGGGAGTCTCCTTTATCTTCTACTTTCTGGATCCATAAATGCCACAATCCAGACGCCCAACTTCAACAAGACATCCTTTCTACCTAAAAACACACACTCTCAACTCTTAGATCTTTTAAAGTTTTACCCCCGCAAAATTCCCCTATTTTTCCACCACTGAATTCCTCAGTCCTGCTACCAAGGATTTCTTGAATACCACGGGGCTTTTCTCAAGATTTACCCCCACGACCTTCCCTACGTGCCCACTGCTCATCACCTCATTTTTCCCTCAATGTGGTCGTTCTCCACCCCAGAGAGTTTGTCAAGTGTTGCCTCCAAAATGTTCCCCATCTCTCCACTACTCAGTTCCCCATTTTGCCTCCAAAATATTCAATCTGTCCCCTCCACATTGCATCCACTTTTACCCCCAGCGTTTTACTTCCTCTACAATATTGATTCAACTTTTTCCACCCCAAAAATGTCCATTCTCTCCCTTAAACAGCACCTCAGCTTTTCCCTCAAAAATGCCCCAGAGGGAAACTCAGATTCAGCCCCCAAACTCCCATTTGCCTACACAAACAGTTCTTGTGGCCCCTCTCAATTCCCCCAGGCTTTCAGCTCAAGGAAGAACTGGAAGCCTATTCCCTCATCTCCACCCTTGTTTTGCTTTCCTGGAAAACCTTGCGATCCCACACTTTCTCCAAGAGATCTGCTGGGAGTACTGGAAGGTTTGCTCTCTCAGAGCGCCAGGGGGCTTTACAGCACTTGTTCCTCTGCATCTTTACCCTTTTATCAGCTTTCCCCTGGAACGGTGTTGTGGGAGAAGCTTGGAACTACCAGAAATGGATTGTGTTCACATTTTTGCCCCACCAGTTTTTATCTGGTTTCAAATTCCTGGAATTACCCTCAAATGTGCCCTAGAACACTGCTGTGAAAGGATCAATGAGAAGAACAGCCGGAAAGCAGAAAACCACCTCCAGCAGCAGCCACAATGATCCCATTTCTCTTCTTACCTGGTCCTGCCAGAGCTCCCAACAGCCATTCCCATTCCAAAACAAGAGCTATGGAAGACATTCCTGCTGTCCGTGAGGGTGAGGCGGCAGTTCTGGATGTTCTTCGCTGTGCAATCAGACAACAAACAGAGTGTAAATGATCCTGGTGGTCCCTTCCACGCCAAACCAGCCCGTGATTCCATGCGTGGATCAGCACCTGTCCCAGCTCCATTCCAGAAACCTCCTCCCACTAACCCAGAACTTTCCTTTTTCTGCTCAACATCAGGGGTTTGCTGCCGAGTGCCCCGGGCAGGGGACGCCTCAGCCTTCCCTGGGACCGCAGCATTCCCTGGGCTGCCTCAGCATCCCCTGCGCTGCTGTTCCACGCCCATCCCGTGGTCCAGCGCCTGCGCGGGCTGCAGTGCCGGGCTCTCCCCACGAGGCGGCAGCACCGGGAGCGAGCAGCCCCGGCCGGTCCCGCTGTCTCGGGGCAGCTGCGCCTTTAACCCGCCCTGAGCCGGCGGGGCCGTGAACACAGCGGGCACAAACCCCACCGCTCCCCTTTATTTCACCCTCAGAGGCACAGGATCGCAGCATTTCCTGGGCTGCAAGGGACCCACAGGGAGCATCGAGTCCAAATCCTGGCCCTGCACCCCAAGAATCCCACCCTGTGCCCGAGAGCCTTGTTCAGACCCAAACTCTTCCCCCAAGATCCTGAAAACACAGCGGGGCTGTGGGAGAAGGATGACCACGGAGGATTTTTTTATACAGATCTCCTTGCACGATCGTTAAATAATATTATTAGACAGTCCAGGAACGCATCCCTGTGCCGGGACAGCCACCCCTGTGCCGGAACACTCATCCCTGGGCCGGAATACCGATCCCCCGCGGCCCCCACCGTCCGCTCGGGGCTGTCCCCGTTCCCCGCTCACCTCCGAGCCCGGAGCACCCGCCCCGGTGCCCCCGGCCCGGCAGCGCTGCTCCCCGGGCTCCCCGCCATTGGCGCTCCTGGCGAAGAAGGGCGGAAGTCACCGATACGGCACCGATGTGGCTATTCGACCTTCTCAAGATGGCGGCCGGAAGGACCCCCCCCCCCCCCCCCCCCCGCGCCGTCTATTCGACTGCCTGAATGCTCCCGCCTGCCCCAGGCGCCGCTGACCCCACAGTCGGTGTCCGCGTAGCGGGAAACGCCTCAGAAAATTGCGCGCAAGCGCTGGGCTGGCGTCGGCGTCGGCGTCGGCGTCGCGTTCAGGCAGCCGAATAGACGCAGCTTGGGGGGGGGGGGCCTTCCCTGCCGCCATATTGAGAAGGTCAGAAAACAGTGCACACGACCGCCATCTTTAGTGTGGCAGTGACGACACTTCCGCCCTTCGCCGCCATCTTGGGTGCTGGCAGAAGCCACTTCCGGTCGAGCCGCCATCTTTAGTGTGGTACACTTAGGGCCCCCGCCGCCCCTCACAAGGGCTTCTGTCTAGTCGGCTGCCTGAATCCGGCCCGGACTCCGACGCCGGCCCCGCGCTTTCCGCGCGATTTTCCGCCGTGCTTCCCGGTGCGAGGACACGGCTGGCGGGGTCAGCCGCGCCGGAGGCGGCCGACGGCTCCGCGACCGGCGGCAGGCATCGGCAGGGACACCTCTCGCAGGGGGCCTACTGCGTCCGCCATCTTGAGTGTGGCGGAAGTGTAAACCACCCTCTGCAAGGTCCTGGCAGATAATAAAATAATAAAATAAAATAAATACTATAATATTCTAATAAAAACGTCACTTAACGCCGTCCCGAGAGCGCGGAACTGCGCCTTCCTTTCCGAGCCGCCTCCTTGAGAGCGACACGCGGGCGGCTCGATTCCGACCGTGCCCGCCCGGTGCCTCCCGCCCGGGTCGCGCTGCGACCGCGCCTCTGCTGCCCGGCAAAACCGGCCCCGCCGGGCCGCCCCCCGCGCTGTCATTCCCCGCGGTCACCGCCCCGCACGGCGCCCGGCCCTTTCCATAGCTGTGGCCCCGCTCGTGCACGGCCGTGTCCCTTGGCGCTCCGAACCGCCCTTCGCCCCTCCCCTCCGCTGACAGACCCGGCCCCGCTCGCTCCCGCTCCTTGCCACGCTCGGCAGCCACCGAGGCCGCCGCCCTCTCGGCTCAGCCGGCACCGGGCGGCAGCAGCGCCGGGGCGCCGTGTCGGGGGCGGCAGTGCCGCCGTGTCGGGGGCGGCAGTGCCGCCGTGTCGGGGGCGGCAGTGCCGCCGTGTCGGGGGCGGCAGTGCCGCCGTGTCGGGGGCGGCAGTGCCGCCGTGTCGGGGGCGGCAGTGCCGCCGTGTCGGGGGCGGCAGTGCCGCCGTGTCGGGGGCGGCAGTGCCGCCGTGTCGGGGGCGGCAGTGCCGCGCTCTCGCCACCAGGCGGCAGCAGCGCCGCCCAGCTCAGCCCGGGGGCAGGCACAGAGCACAGGGAAAAGCCGGCTCCGGGCGCTCTGCAGCTCCTGCAGCCCGAGCGTCTCGGCTCCTGGGGCCAGGCGCTTGCTGCTTTCCTTCCTACAGAAAAACGCCGGCTCCTTATTCTCAAAACTTGCTGATCTCTATTCCCAGCTTCTTATATTGCTGTATGCGACAGAGTAGACAGAGAGGGCTGGCTTATTTCAAAATGAATTTACATCTAAATCAGTAGCATTTGCCTATAGACGTAAAAGTGAAGAACTTAACAGGTTTTAGTATTCTGCACACAGCCCTCGCTGGGAGGAATGGTAAAAAGTTAAAAACAAATGAAATTTTAAAAGTAGAAAGTTAGAAACAAAGTTACAACGGCAGAAATTTAGAAACAAACAAAGAGGTAAAATACAAGAAACAAACAAATTTCTAAAGGGAGAAAGTTGAAAACAAAGTTAGAAACGAACAAACAAAAAAATTAGAAACAAACAAAATTAGAAAGGTAGAAATTTAGAAACAAAGTCAGAAAGGCAAGTGTTGAGCCTTTGACAGGGTACCCCTCCTTCTCGGACCAGGGTGAAAGAGCAGAGGAGGCTGCTGTTCTGCTAAGTTCTTTATTTCACGGTCTCACAGCTGTCTTGAAGGCAGAGTTCGAATGGGGTTACATGATAAAGCCAAGCAGCAGCAGCAGGCAAAACCAGCTTCTTCTATATGCTCCATACACTCTATTTTTTCTTACAGAAGTGTGGATTCCATTTGTTCATTGACCAGTAAGATTAACACACGATTCTAGTTTTCCTTAAACCCATCCTGGTCTAATTCTAACAGTCGTAAGCCTCACACAAGTGTCACCTGCCCTTGTTCCATAAGGAATCCCTCTACAGACAGGGAGTTGTCACCAGCCCCGTGCTCATGGGCTGCAGGGGACACCTGCACTGAGGAGGAAATGGAAATGGGAAAGAGGGAAATGCAACCTGGTGGGACGCACCTCTGGCACCACATTTCCTCTTCTTCCTGCTGTCCTGGAAAGCCCCAAGTAAATCCAGTCCCTCAGACCCTGCATCCCTGAACACCAGGAGAGCCGGTGTTTTACCCAGATCCCAGTGCCCTGCACGGCTGCGCTGACACGAGCGCAGGCTGACCGCTCCGCCCAGCACCATCCCTCATTCTCCTCCCACGGCTCCCCAAGCGGCCCCAAAGCACCCCAGCGTGTCTGTGCCGGGGCCAGGGCCTGCCCCGAGCCCGACCAGAGGCTGTCACCCGGCCCTGCACCAGCTCCCACCCCTGGCAGAGCTGGGAATGCACTGAGAGCTCGGCTCCCCGGGCTCCCCAGCACCCAAACCGGTCCTCAGACACACAAAAATGCCCAACCTGCCCCTCTGGGCGCAGCCAAACACCACAATTCCACCATCCCCAAGCAACTCTGGCACTTGCCTCTTCACCTCCGCCCATTTCCAGTAGCCGGGGCTAGGACCGGGCTGTCAGAAATAGCATTCCCTAGGCAGTTCATCCCAGCACAGAGGAGAAGAGGAGCCTGTCCCTGACCCACACCATGGGCAGGACAAGGGGGGCCCTAGCTGGCTTTGCCTACTCCAGCACCACAGCTCTTGGTCCCAAAGATGGGGCGAGTTCAGTGGTTTTTCCTGTCCTGAAAGAGAGCAGAAAAGGGAAGTTAATCCCACTGTGGAATCCAAGACTCCTGCATTTCCTATTTCTGCTCTGATTGCTCACCGTGGAGTTTTAGCCATGGAAAAAAAAGGAGAATGACACCATATCAAATAAAAAGTTGATTAATCCACGTAGGGGCTGTGGAGAGGATACAAAGGAGCTTTTCCATGATTTTGGGGCTTGAAGAGGGACTGAATTTCCCTCAAAGCTGGGATGGGCCTGAGGATAATAAAGCAAAGGAGCAGCTTCATCTCTCCCTGGCAGAGAGCTCGGGGCTCCATTATGGATACAAATCAATCCCAGCAGGATTTCAAAGGGTTTCTTTAGGATGTCAGGTCCCTCTTTATCAGATCCCTGCTGGGATTCAGGGCCTGCCTGGTCACGGGGTGCTTTGATAAGGGCTGGATTTAAATCCCAGATCTGAGAACAGACATGAAAGGTCCCTGGGTTTCTAGGGGGTTGAAAAACTCAAGCTGGATTCGCTGCAGAGCTGAAAAATCAGGGTAAGAGAGAGCAAGGAGTGGCCAGCAGGCCCAGGCTCCTGATCACGCCCCTGGGATCCATGGGATCCATAGGATCCACGGCCTCTGGCACGCTGCTCCAGCACCCTGCAGGGTGACTGACAGCCGGGCAGGGGAAGGAGCCACCAGCAACTCTGCCACGTGCACCATCATTCACCTTGCACGTGGCCTAAACAGCTACCAAGCACTGATGGACTGACTGAGCCGAAAATATCGGAGAGATCTCAGTTTGCACTCCAAATTCCCTGCAGCCTGTTCCCTTCCTGATCCATCCCTTCAAGCAGCAAGAGTGGAATTCCTTCCATCGTTGCTCTTTCCCTCCTGTTTTCCACTCAACAAGAAAAAGAGCAGCCACGTGAACAGGAGTAAAAGCCCCAAACCCACAAAAAAGCACATTCTCAGCATCACTAATCCCTGCCAAACTGCCAGGAACCTTCCAAAACTACATCCAAGCTTGGAAACAGGGATCCAGTTGTTTGTTTAAGCAGCTATTGATCCAGTCTCTTCCAGCTAATTAAACTATTCACTATTTAAACTCATTAAGCTGCTCATCCTGCTCCTGGCAGCCAGAGGCAAAGAAGAAATCGTGTCTAGATTAAATGGTGATGGTGAATGTGCCCATCCCAGTCCTTGGAGAGGTTGGAATTGCATCCCTGTTCCTCTGCTCTCTTTTCCTTCCTTTTTCTTGGAGTGATTCCCACCCGGATTCCTCAGCTCCAGCTCTCTGAGCAGCCTCAGGGGGAGCATTTCATCCCCTTGGAGCCAACTCCATTTGTTGCATCCTTCATGCCTCAACCACCCCTAAAAGCAGGCAAGTGCTGATGGGCAGTGCAGCTGCTTCCACTTGGGAATGTTTCCAGTGGAACAGGGAGGGAATTCTGAGAAGCTTCCACCCACTGCACGTTATTGCTGGATAAAAGGTGAGGCAGCAAAGGATCAACAAAGGGAGATTTCAGCAAGACAAAGTCCAGACAGAGAGGCTGCAAGTGTGGCTGGGGCTGCTAAACTGGGAAAACTGCAAGGTCAGGCTGTGGGAACATGGATTATACTGAGGTCTGGAACTGGTGTTGGGAAGAGAGGGAGAAGGAGAAGGAGAAGGAGAAGGAGAAGGAGAAGGAGAAGGAGAAGGAGAAGGAGAAGGAGAAGGAGAAGGAGAAGGAGGAGAAGGAGGAGAAGGAGGAGAAGGAGGAGAAGGAGGAGAAGGAGGAGAAGGAGGAGAAGGAGGAGAAGGAGGAGAAGGAGGAGAAGGAGGAGAAGGAGGAGAAGGAGGAGAAGGGGAAGGAGAAGGAGGAGAAGGAGGAGAAGGAGGAGAAGGGGAAGGAGAAGGAGAAGGGGAAGGAGAAGGAGAAGGGGAAGGAGAAGGAGGAGAAGGAGAAGGAGAAGGAGAAGGAGAAGGAGAAGGAGAAGGAGAAGGAGAAGGAGAAGGAGAAGGAGAAGGAGAAGGAGAAGGAGAAGGAGAAGGAGAAGGAGAAGGAGGAGAAGGAGGAGAAGGAGGAGAAGGAGGAGAAGGAGGAGAAGGAGGAGAAGGAGAAGGAGGAGAAGGAGAAGGAGGAGAAGGAGGAGAAGGAGGAGAAGGAGGAGAAGGGCCCGAAGTAACTGCACAGTGAATTTCCTTACCATGAGCCAGGCTCATTCCCTGAGCTGACCAATATCTCCGAGCTCCCCTTCATGGCACAGCCCTGCCAGTAAAGAACAGAAGTTCCTGCTGCTCCCACTGGAATTCTGTAGCGTGCCTGGCATTCCATACGTTATGCTGCCTGAGAATTCCTGCAGCCGTCCTCGGGAAGAGCAGTTCACTGCCACAGGAGGAACAAGAGGAAAGCAGCTGCCACTCTCGGGTTCTGTGCCCTGTAAAAAGTAAAAGCAGATAAAGATCAAAGCTCCATAAAGCTGGAACCATCTCCAACCTCGGGACAGCACTTCTGTGGGAAAAGCGTAGATGGGCAATTAGGAAGGAGATCATCATGCAAATGGGCAAGGGGGGGGAATTAAATTCTGCTGCTTTCTGATTGAGGCCTGCTTCAATTTGCAGCCTTTATAATATCAGTTTAATGGGACTTTTTGTGCTTTAAAGAGGTTTTTATTAGCTGGGGGTTGTCCCTGCCTGGACTGAGGCACAGCACAATGAGTCTCCTGCCTCCTGAAGCCGTGTCGTTATCCCAGCATCTGAAATTAAAAACCAGCACTCTGGGAAACCTCTCTACTCTGAGGAGAAGTGTGAGGAGCGTTTGGGTCTGTGGAAAGCCTGGAACAGCTCTGAGAGACACCAAACATCCTGTGGATCCCAATAAACAGCAAAACATTCCAGCAGCTCCTTCCAACACCGCCCTTGTAGGGAACTCTGTCACCCCAGTGGGTATTTGTGGGAGTAAGGAAGAAATCCCACTAATGACCTCAGTGTGAACACCTCTGGTTCGTCTGGGGATAAATCTCCTTTATCCTTCTGGGAGAATAAAGGAATCCAATGCTGCCTTAATCCCCTGCTCCTCGGAGTCTGCATTTCCAGAATCCATCTCCTGGCCCAGCATGGGAAGGGTTGTCCAGCGCTGGAACAGCTGCCCAGGGCAGTGGTGGAGTCACCAACCCTGGAAGTGCTCATAAAATACATGGATATGGCACTTGAGTGTTCATAAAATACCTGGGTAAATACATGGGTAAATATAGGGATAAATTCATGGGTAAATACGTGGATAAAAATATGGATAAATGTATATGGATAAACATATATGGATAATCCATGGATAAATATAGGGATAAATATGTAGGGATAAATATGTATGGATAAATACAGACCTTGCTTCCCTGAACACCAGGAGAGCCGGTGTTTTACCCAGATCCCAGTGCCCTGCACGGCTGCGCTGACACGAGCACAGGCCGATCGCTCTGCCCAGCACCATCCCTCATTCTCCTCCCACGGCTCCCCAAGCGGCCCCAAACCACCCCAGCGTGTCTGTGCCGGGGCCAGGGCCTGCCCCGAGCCCGACCAGAGGCTGTCACCCAGCCCTGCACCAGCTCCCACCCCCGGGTGAGCTGGGAATGCACTGAGAGCTCGGCTCCCCGGGCTCCCCAGCACCCAAACCGGTCCTCAGACACACAGAAATGCCCAACCTGCCCCTCTGGGCACAGCCAAACACCACAATTCCATCATCCCCAAGCAACTCTGGCACTTGCCTCTTCACCTCCGCCCATTTCCAGTAGCCGGGGCTAGGACCGGGCTGTCAGTAATAGCATTCCCTAGGCAGTTCATCCCAGCACAGAGGAGAAGAGGAGCCTGTCCCTGACCCACACCATGGGCAGGACAAGGGGGGCCCTAGCTGGCTTTGCCTACTCCAGCACCAAAGCTCTTGGTCCCAAAGATGGGGCGAGTTCAGTGGTTTTTCCTGTCCTGAAAGAGAGCAGAAAAGGGAAGTTAATCCCACTGTGGAATCCAAGACTCCTGCATTTCCTATTTCTGCTCTGCTTGCTCACCGTGGAGTTTTAGCTATGGAAAAAAAAAGGAGAATGACACCATATCAAATAAAAAGTGCCCTTTTCCAGCATTTTTATTCCAGGCATTAAAAGGATGCTCATTTCTCTTCTAGCATTGTTTCCCTCATTTTAGGAGAACCGTTTTCATCCCAGGCCCCACTCGTCAGTTGTTCGATCCTCTGGCACTGGATTTGGACAAAAGAAGGGACGCACCTGGACTGCAGGAAATCACTGAGAGAAACCCTTCCAAAACGTGACAGAGAAAAACAACAGGAGATGCAGGAAGACACATCCCTCATTTGCACGTCTGGAACGCTTTTCTAAAGACTTCTCTGCATCTGGATGCTCTTTGCTCTTGGCTTTCTTCACAGGAATGCATTTGCTGCTAAACACGTCTCAGACCCTTACCTGATCGGGATAAGGTGGGATGGAGATGAAGACTCCCACAGGGAATAGCCAGGGAGATGCAGGGCCTGGGAACATCAAGGACGGAGAAGAGAAGGAACAGGGATTGTTTTTCTTGTTTAGAGCCAGCAGTGCTGTGAGCTTGGAGAACACACGGCACCGCAGGGATCCAGGGCAGGAGCGGGATAACTGCGGGATAAGGGGAATCTGCTCCCACTCCAGGGCTGTGCCAGTGAAGGAGGGGAATTTTTTAGTGCCTTCATTACACACAAAAACCAAACCCAGCACCACCGAGCTGGACTTTCGTGAGCCGCAAAACAAAGCGGCCCCTGGCCTTTGGGGGAACACAACCTCACCGAGTCACGGAGCCAGGGCATGACACTTGGGAATGATCCTTGCTGCTGCCTGCAGGCAAATCGGATGAGGGAGCCACAGGAGCTGCGGGGTTTCCTGCTCTTCCTGCAACGCCATCGGTCCAGACCAGGAGACCTTTCCTGGAACAGATCTTCCCTGTAAAGGGAGCTACACCAAAGCTCAAGCCCTCATTTAGAGACCCTTGGAAAAGCAAAGGTGAGAGGGGATTACCTGGAGCCCCAGGGGACCGAGGCGCAGGCGATGAAGAAGCAGACAGCAAAGTGCTTCCACTGCTTCTCACTCCAGCAAAGGGAACATCCCTGGAATTTCATGGCCGGCGTCGCTCCCAAACCCCACAGGTGAACCCACACGTACTCCAGGACTGATCTCCTTCAAACTTCCAGCAGCACAGACTCACCGGGAGGAACTGCGATCCAAGGACACACATCAGCAACCGTCTTCCCGCTTGCCCCTCTCTCCACATTTTCCCTTTCCAGCGGGATGCAGGTGCCACCCCCCAGAGGCAGGAAAACTGCCTTGCAATCCGCTACAAAACCTGCCTGGAAAGCCCAGGATGCCCGGAGCCAGCAGCCGTTTCTCCTGGAGCTCCTGCTGACAGGCATTTGAAGCCTGCTGTGCCTCACAGCTGCTTTTCTGCCAAGGGCATTCCCATCTTTTCTTTTTTAGCCCAAAGAAAGGTTTGCAAAGCTGAGTTTTGTGAGAAGCGCTTCATATTTGGATCATTCTTAACTTGGAGTTTCCCTTGGCACCAAAATCAGGGGCTCACCTTTTGCTTGGAGCTTGGCTGAAGTCCTCAGCAGTGCCAGGGAATGTGGCCATTGGAGGCTTTGGGCAGATTTGGCTCATCTGCCTTTTTAGGCCTTGTTTCTTTCTCTCAGCCTTCCCACTGGATTGTGGCCTCCGAGGAATACGTAAAATCCCATTCCATTCCTATTCTTTCGGACAATTTTTTGTACCGTCCCTGTACAAAACGAGGCCCCCTGTTCGGATGCTTTTCCCCACCGTTCCCCGGCACTTTTATCTGCCGGTGCATTCCCTGCGTTGCTTGGGCTCTTCCCAGGTCTCTGAGCTCCTTCACAAGGCAGCAGATCGATTTGGCCCAGGAACTAAACCCTCCCGAGGAATTGTCTGATGCCATCTCCGCATTTGACAGCTGATCCTTGTGCTCAAAGGATCCCTCTTTCTTCCCTTCAGCCAATTCCAAGGCTCGCTGCCCCCAGCTGCGATCAGGCCCCAGCCTGATCCCTGCAGTCTTCCCTGCCGGGATCCTGCTCAGGAATCCCTGGGCTACAAATGTAAGAATTCATTCTTCCCACCCCTGCCCAGTTCCAAAGGATTTGGTGTCTGCCTTACCCGGCTGGAGCCTGCTTCCAACTCTGTTCTTGCTGCTTCTGCTGCTTTCCAGTTCCCAGGAATTCCACCGACGGAGCGACAGCGTTTTCCAGCTCCGCCAGGATTCCCTCTGCTGCGTTTGGGTGCTGGAAGGATATCAAAACCAGGCTCTCTGGGGCTTTACTATCAGGAAATTACATCCCCGGATTTGTTCATTTCCAAATATTATCTCTTCCCAACAAAGCACTGGGCATCCAAGGAATACAGAAAGTGATGGGCTGACCACTGCTTACTCCTCTGGAATGTCAGAGCTTGGAAAAAAAGGGCACTTGAGGCTTCTCCTGGTGCTGCCCGTGAGGTGTATTCTACTTGAGAGCCCCTTCCCGTGTCTTTCCCTGTATCCACCAAAAAATCCACCCCTTCATTCCCCAGCTGCTTGCTTCCTCCCTCTTTTCCTGTATCCAACAGAATTTTAACAGGTCAATAGTCCCCTCTGCAAGAGCACCTTTCATTCCAAACCTAAGAACAAACGAATCACTTCCCTTCCACCGTCCTTATTAGGATTCCACTGAGAGCAGTGGATGGAAAATGATCCTCTCCTGGTCCCTGCTGGATTCCCGGAGCAGGGATCCTTTCCCTCTTTCCCCCCACCACGGTGCCCTCCTCCCCCTCCCGCCCCACCCCACACCCTTTTCAGGCTTTGTTCCACAGCTTTTGCCTCCAGGCCTCAGATCCTTTCGTTCTCCACGAGCTCCCAGCAGCTCCACAGCCTTTCCTCTCCCATCCCGACCATTTCTCCGGGAATGGAGCTCCGCATTTCAATTGCCTTCTCTTTTCTCTGACTACTCCCACCAATCCAGAAGACCTAAAGCTGACACAAGGAACACTCGGTGCCCACAAATCCAAACCCAGACCCGGCCATCCCCAAACCAGCAACTCCCGGACAATTTGCATTCATTCCAACCTAACACTGAGGACTCACCCAACCCTTCAAAATTCCCAAGAAATATCCTGTTGCCTTCACAGCTCCCAGGGGATTCTGCTTCGTGCTCACACGAAGGATTTGGGACTTCCCTGAAAAAACCCGTGCAGGGCACGCCGGAATCCCCGATCCCGTGAATCCGGGGAGCGTTAAAAGCTCGGTCCAGCCTGGGCCCCCGGAAATTTTTGCCAAGTATCCCCCAAGTCCTCGGGATAACAGAACTCTCTGGTACTGCATTTTTGGCGTTGTAAAGCCTGGAATTCCTTTATTCCTAGTGCTGGGCTCTGCATATGGCTGAGAAAATCCCGGCCTCCACACAGACCCAGATTCCAAACTTTTTGATACATTTCAGCAAGCCGAGAAATTCACCTTCCCTACTTCTTCTTAAGGGCATCCTTCTCTTCCCTTACCCGGCGTGCTCTCTCCCACTGGGGGTGGGTTTTCCCCTTCCCATGCTAATTAGTCCCTACTTCTAGGAGGTTTAGGTAACCTTTCTTCCCTGGGACGGATTTCTTAACACAGCTACCGAGGCTTTGGGAGTCTCCTTTATCTTCTACTTTCTGGATCCATAAATGCCACAATCCAGACGCCCAACTTCAACAAGACATCCTTTCTACCTAAAAACACACACTCTCAACTCTTAGATCTTTTAAAGTTTTACCCCCGCAAAATTCCCCTATTTTTCCACCACTGAATTCCTCAGTCCTGCTACCAAGGATTTCTTGAATACCACGGGGCTTTTCTCAAGATTTACCCCCACGACCTTCCCTACGTGCCCACTGCTCATCACCTCATTTTTCCCTCAATGTGGTCGTTCTCCACCCCAGAGAGTTTGTCAAGTGTTGCCTCCAAAATGTTCCCCATCTCTCCACTACTCAGTTCCCCATTTTGCCTCCAAAATATTCAATCTGTCCCCTCCACATTGCATCCACTTTTACCCCCAGCGTTTTACTTCCTCTACAATATTGATTCAACTTTTTCCACCCCAAAAATGTCCATTCTCTCCCTTAAACAGCACCTCAGCTTTTCCCTCAAAAATGCCCCAGAGGGAAACTCAGATTCAGCCCCCAAACTCCCATTTGCCTACACAAACAGTTCTTGTGGCCCCTCTCAATTCCCCCAGGCTTTCAGCTCAAGGAAGAACTGGAAGCCTATTCCCTCATCTCCACCCTTGTTTTGCTTTCCTGGAAAACCTTGCGATCCCACACTTTCTCCAAGAGATCTGCTGGGAGTACTGGAAGGTTTGCTCTCTCAGAGCGCCAGGGGGCTTTACAGCACTTGTTCCTCTGCATCTTTACCCTTTTATCAGCTTTCCCCTGGAACGGTGTTGTGGGAGAAGCTTGGAACTACCAGAAATGGATTGTGTTCACATTTTTGCCCCACCAGTTTTTATCTGGTTTCAAATTCCTGGAATTACCCTCAAATGTGCCCTAGAACACTGCTGTGAAAGGATCAATGAGAAGAACAGCCGGAAAGCAGAAAACCACCTCCAGCAGCAGCCACAATGATCCCATTTCTCTTCTTACCTGGTCCTGCCAGAGCTCCCAACAGCCATTCCCATTCCAAAACAAGAGCTATGGAAGACATTCCTGCTGTCCGTGAGGGTGAGGCGGCAGTTCTGGATGTTCTTCGCTGTGCAATCAGACAACAAACAGAGTGTAAATGATCCTGGTGGTCCCTTCCACGCCAAACCAGCCCGTGATTCCATGCGTGGATCAGCACCTGTCCCAGCTCCATTCCAGAAACCTCCTCCCACTAACCCAGAACTTTCCTTTTTCTGCTCAACATCAGGGGTTTGCTGCCGAGTGCCCCGGGCAGGGGACGCCTCAGCCTTCCCTGGGACCGCAGCATTCCCTGGGCTGCCTCAGCATCCCCTGCGCTGCTGTTCCACGCCCATCCCGTGGTCCAGCGCCTGCGCGGGCTGCAGTGCCGGGCTCTCCCCACGAGGCGGCAGCACCGGGAGCGAGCAGCCCCGGCCGGTCCCGCTGTCTCGGGGCAGCTGCGCCTTTAACCCGCCCTGAGCCGGCGGGGCCGTGAACACAGCGGGCACAAACCCCACCGCTGCCCTTTATTTCACCCTCAGAGGCACAGGATCGCAGCATTTCCTGGGCTGCAAGGGACCCACAGGGAGCATCGAGTCCAAATCCTGGCCCTGCACCCCAAGAATCCCACCCTGTGCCCGAGAGCCTTGTTCAGACCCAAACTCTTCCCCCAAGATCCTGAAAACACAGCGGGGCTGTGGGAGAAGGATGACCACGGAGGATTTTTTTATACAGATCTCCTTGCACGATCGTTAAATAATATTATTAGACAGTCCAGGAACGCATCCCTGTGCCGGGACAGCCACCCCTGTGCCGGAACACTCATCCCTGGGCCGGAATACCGATCCCCCGCGGCCCCCACCGTCCGCTCGGGGCTGTCCCCGTTCCCCGCTCACCTCCGAGCCCGGAGCACCCGCCCCGGTGCCCCCGGCCCGGCAGCGCTGCTCCCCGGGCTCCCCGCCATTGGCGCTCCTGGCGAAGAAGGGCGGAAGTCACCGATACGGCACCGATGTGGCTATTCGACCTTCTCAAGATGGCGGCCGGAAGGACCCCCCCCCCCCCCCCCCGCGCCGTCTATTCGACTGCCTGAATGCTCCCGCCTGCCCCAGGCGCCGCTGACCCCACAGTCGGTGTCCGCGTAGCGGGAAACGCCTCAGAAAATTGCGCGCAAGCGCTGGGCTGGCGTCGGCGTCGGCGTCGGCGTCGCGTTCAGGCAGCCGAATAGACGCAGCTTGGGGGGGGGGGGCCTTCCCTGCCGCCATATTGAGAAGGTCAGAAAACAGTGCACACGATCGCCATCTTTAGTGTGGCAGTGACGACACTTCCGCCCTTCGCCGCCATCTTGGGTGCTGGCAGAAGCCACTTCCGGTCGAGCCGCCATCTTTAGTGTGGTACACTTAGGGCCCCCGCCGCCCCTCACAAGGGCTTCTGTCTAGTCGGCTGCCTGAATCCGGCCCGGACTCCGACGCCGGCCCCGCGCTTTCCGCGCGATTTTCCGCCGTGCTTCCCGGTGCGAGGACACGGCTGGCGGGGTCAGCCGCGCCGGAGGCGGCCGACGGCTCCGCGACCGGCGGCAGGCATCGGCAGGGACACCTCTCGCAGGGGGCCTACTGCGTCCGCCATCTTGAGTGTGGCGGAAGTGTAAACCACCCTCTGCAAGGTCCTGGCAGATAATAAAATAATAAAATAAAATAAATACTATAATATTCTAATAAAAACGTCACTTAACGCCGTCCCGAGAGCGCGGAACTGCGCCTTCCTTTCCGAGCCGCCTCCTTGAGAGCGACACGCGGGCGGCTCGATTCCGACCGTGCCCGCCCGGTGCCTCCCGCCCGGGTCGCGCTGCGACCGCGCCTCTGCTGCCCGGCAAAACCGGCCCCGCCGGGCCGCCCCCCGCGCTGTCATTCCCCGCGGTCACCGCCCCGCACGGCGCCCGGCCCTTTCCATAGCTGTGGCCCCGCTCGTGCACGGCCGTGTCCCTTGGCGCTCCGAACCGCCCTTCGCCCCTCCCCTCCGCTGACAGACCCGGCCCCGCTCGCTCCCGCTCCTTGCCACGCTCGGCAGCCACCGAGGCCGCCGCCCTCTCGGCTCAGCCGGCACCGGGCGGCAGCAGCGCCGGGGCGCCGTGTCGGGGGCGGCAGTGCCGCCGTGTCGGGGGCGGCAGTGCCGCCGTGTCGGGGGCGGCAGTGCCGCCGTGTCGGGGGCGGCAGTGCCGCCGTGTCGGGGGCGGCAGTGCCGCCGTGTCGGGGGCGGCAGTGCCGCCGTGTCGGGGGCGGCAGTGCCGCCGTGTCGGGGGCGGCAGTGCCGCCGTGTCGGGGGCGGCAGTGCCGCCGTGTCGGGGGCGGCAGTGCCGCCGTGTCGGGGGCGGCAGTGCCGCCGTGTCGGGGGCGGCAGTGCCGCCGTGTCGGGGGCGGCAGTGCCGCCGTGTCGGGGGCGGCAGTGCCGCCGTGTCGGGGGCGGCAGTGCCGCGCTCTCGCCACCAGGCGGCAGCAGCGCCGCCCAGCTCAGCCCGGGGGCAGGCACAGAGCACAGGGAAAAGCCGGCTCCGGGCGCTCTGCAGCTCCTGCAGCCCGAGCGTCTCGGCTCCTGGGGCCAGGCGCTTGCTGCTTTCCTTCCTACAGAAAAACGCCGGCTCCTTATTCTCAAAACTTGCTGATCTCTATTCCCAGCTTCTTATATTGCTGTATGCGACAGAGTAGACAGAGAGGGCTGGCTTATTTCAAAATGAATTTACATCTAAATCAGTAGCATTTGCCTATAGACGTAAAAGTGAAGAACTTAACAGGTTTTAGTATTCTGCACACAGCCCTCGCTGGGAGGAATGGTAAAAAGTTAAAAACAAATGAAATTTTAAAAGTAGAAAGTTAGAAACAAAGTTACAACGGCAGAAATTTAGAAACAAACAAAGAGGTAAAATACAAGAAACAAACAAATTTCTAAAGGGAGAAAGTTGAAAACAAAGTTAGAAACGAACAAACAAAAAAATTAGAAACAAACAAAATTAGAAAGGTAGAAATTTAGAAACAAAGTCAGAAAGGCAAGTGTTGAGCCTTTGACAGGGTACCCCTCCTTCTCGGACCAGGGTGAAAGAGCAGAGGAGGCTGCTGTTCTGCTAAGTTCTTTATTTCACGGTCTCACAGCTGTCTTGAAGGCAGAGTTCGAATGGGGTTACATGATAAAGCCAAGCAGCAGCAGCAGGCAAAACCAGCTTCTTCTATATGCTCCATACACTCTATTTTTTCTTACAGAAGTGTGGATTCCATTTGTTCATTGACCAGTAAGATTAACACACGATTCTAGTTTTCCTTAAACCCATCCTGGTCTAATTCTAACAGTCGTAAGCCTCACACAAGTGTCACCTGCCCTTGTTCCATAAGGAATCCCTCTACAGACAGGGAGTTGTCACCAGCCCCGTGCTCATGGGCTGCAGGGGACACCTGCACTGAGGAGGAAATGGAAATGGGAAAGAGGGAAATGCAACCTGGTGGGACGCACCTCTGGCACCACATTTCCTCTTCTTCCTGCTGTCCTGGAAAGCCCCAAGTAAATCCAGTCCCTCAGACCCTGCATCCCTGAACACCAGGAGAGCCGGTGTTTTACCCAGATCCCAGTGCCCTGCACGGCTGCGCTGACACGAGCGCAGGCTGACCGCTCCGCCCAGCACCATCCCTCATTCTCCTCCCACGGCTCCCCAAGCGGCCCCAAAGCACCCCAGCGTGTCTGTGCCGGGGCCAGGGCCTGCCCCGAGCCCGACCAGAGGCTGTCACCCGGCCCTGCACCAGCTCCCACCCCTGGCAGAGCTGGGAATGCACTGAGAGCTCGGCTCCCCGGGCTCCCCAGCACCCAAACCGGTCCTCAGACACACAAAAATGCCCAACCTGCCCCTCTGGGCGCAGCCAAACACCACAATTCCACCATCCCCAAGCAACTCTGGCACTTGCCTCTTCACCTCCGCCCATTTCCAGTAGCCGGGGCTAGGACCGGGCTGTCAGAAATAGCATTCCCTAGGCAGTTCATCCCAGCACAGAGGAGAAGAGGAGCCTGTCCCTGACCCACACCATGGGCAGGACAAGGGGGGCCCTAGCTGGCTTTGCCTACTCCAGCACCACAGCTCTTGGTCCCAAAGATGGGGCGAGTTCAGTGGTTTTTCCTGTCCTGAAAGAGAGCAGAAAAGGGAAGTTAATCCCACTGTGGAATCCAAGACTCCTGCATTTCCTATTTCTGCTCTGATTGCTCACCGTGGAGTTTTAGCCATGGAAAAAAAAGGAGAATGACACCATATCAAATAAAAAGTTGATTAATCCACGTAGGGGCTGTGGAGAGGATACAAAGGAGCTTTTCCATGATTTTGGGGCTTGAAGAGGGACTGAATTTCCCTCAAAGCTGGGATGGGCCTGAGGATAATAAAGCAAAGGAGCAGCTTCATCTCTCCCTGGCAGAGAGCTCGGGGCTCCATTATGGATACAAATCAATCCCAGCAGGATTTCAAAGGGTTTCTTTAGGATGTCAGGTCCCTCTTTATCAGATCCCTGCTGGGATTCAGGGCCTGCCTGGTCACGGGGTGCTTTGATAAGGGCTGGATTTAAATCCCAGATCTGAGAACAGACATGAAAGGTCCCTGGGTTTCTAGGGGGTTGAAAAACTCAAGCTGGATTCGCTGCAGAGCTGAAAAATCAGGGTAAGAGAGAGCAAGGAGTGGCCAGCAGGCCCAGGCTCCTGATCACGCCCCTGGGATCCATGGGATCCATAGGATCCACGGCCTCTGGCACGCTGCTCCAGCACCCTGCAGGGTGACTGACAGCCGGGCAGGGGAAGGAGCCACCAGCAACTCTGCCACGTGCACCATCATTCACCTTGCACGTGGCCTAAACAGCTACCAAGCACTGATGGACTGACTGAGCCGAAAATATCGGAGAGATCTCAGTTTGCACTCCAAATTCCCTGCAGCCTGTTCCCTTCCTGATCCATCCCTTCAAGCAGCAAGAGTGGAATTCCTTCCATCGTTGCTCTTTCCCTCCTGTTTTCCACTCAACAAGAAAAAGAGCAGCCACGTGAACAGGAGTAAAAGCCCCAAACCCACAAAAAAGCACATTCTCAGCATCACTAATCCCTGCCAAACTGCCAGGAACCTTCCAAAACTACATCCAAGCTTGGAAACAGGGATCCAGTTGTTTGTTTAAGCAGCTATTGATCCAGTCTCTTCCAGCTAATTAAACTATTCACTATTTAAACTCATTAAGCTGCTCATCCTGCTCCTGGCAGCCAGAGGCAAAGAAGAAATCGTGTCTAGATTAAATGGTGATGGTGAATGTGCCCATCCCAGTCCTTGGAGAGGTTGGAATTGCATCCCTGTTCCTCTGCTCTCTTTTCCTTCCTTTTTCTTGGAGTGATTCCCACCCGGATTCCTCAGCTCCAGCTCTCTGAGCAGCCTCAGGGGGAGCATTTCATCCCCTTGGAGCCAACTCCATTTGTTGCATCCTTCATGCCTCAACCACCCCTAAAAGCAGGCAAGTGCTGATGGGCAGTGCAGCTGCTTCCACTTGGGAATGTTTCCAGTGGAACAGGGAGGGAATTCTGAGAAGCTTCCACCCACTGCACGTTATTGCTGGATAAAAGGTGAGGCAGCAAAGGATCAACAAAGGGAGATTTCAGCAAGACAAAGTCCAGACAGAGAGGCTGCAAGTGTGGCTGGGGCTGCTAAACTGGGAAAACTGCAAGGTCAGGCTGTGGGAACATGGATTATACTGAGGTCTGGAACTGGTGTTGGGAAGAGAGGGAGAAGGAGAAGGAGAAGGAGAAGGAGAAGGAGAAGGAGAAGGAGAAGGAGAAGGAGAAGGAGAAGGAGAAGGAGAAGGAGAAGGAGAAGGAGGAGAAGGAGGAGAAGGAGGAGAAGGAGGAGAAGGAGGAGAAGGAGGAGAAGGAGGAGAAGGAGGAGAAGGAGGAGAAGGAGGAGAAGGGGAAGGAGAAGGAGGAGAAGGAGGAGAAGGAGGAGAAGGGGAAGGAGAAGGAGAAGGGGAAGGAGAAGGAGAAGGGGAAGGAGAAGGAGGAGAAGGAGAAGGAGAAGGAGAAGGAGAAGGAGAAGGAGAAGGAGAAGGAGAAGGAGAAGGAGAAGGAGAAGGAGAAGGAGAAGGAGAAGGAGAAGGAGAAGGAGAAGGAGAAGGAGAAGGAGAAGGAGAAGGAGAAGGAGGAGAAGGAGGAGAAGGAGGAGAAGGAGGAGAAGGAGGAGAAGGAGGAGAAGGAGAAGGAGGAGAAGGAGAAGGAGGAGAAGGAGGAGAAGGAGGAGAAGGAGGAGAAGGGCCCGAAGTAACTGCACAGTGAATTTCCTTACCATGAGCCAGGCTCATTCCCTGAGCTGACCAATATCTCCGAGCTCCCCTTCATGGCACAGCCCTGCCAGTAAAGAACAGAAGTTCCTGCTGCTCCCACTGGAATTCTGTAGCGTGCCTGGCATTCCATACGTTATGCTGCCTGAGAATTCCTGCAGCCGTCCTCGGGAAGAGCAGTTCACTGCCACAGGAGGAACAAGAGGAAAGCAGCTGCCACTCTCGGGTTCTGTGCCCTGTAAAAAGTAAAAGCAGATAAAGATCAAAGCTCCATAAAGCTGGAACCATCTCCAACCTCGGGACAGCACTTCTGTGGGAAAAGCGTAGATGGGCAATTAGGAAGGAGATCATCATGCAAATGGGCAAGGGGGGGGAATTAAATTCTGCTGCTTTCTGATTGAGGCCTGCTTCAATTTGCAGCCTTTATAATATCAGTTTAATGGGACTTTTTGTGCTTTAAAGAGGTTTTTATTAGCTGGGGGTTGTCCCTGCCTGGACTGAGGCACAGCACAATGAGTCTCCTGCCTCCTGAAGCCGTGTCGTTATCCCAGCATCTGAAATTAAAAACCAGCACTCTGGGAAACCTCTCTACTCTGAGGAGAAGTGTGAGGAGCGTTTGGGTCTGTGGAAAGCCTGGAACAGCTCTGAGAGACACCAAACATCCTGTGGATCCCAATAAACAGCAAAACATTCCAGCAGCTCCTTCCAACACCGCCCTTGTAGGGAACTCTGTCACCCCAGTGGGTATTTGTGGGAGTAAGGAAGAAATCCCACTAATGACCTCAGTGTGAACACCTCTGGTTCGTCTGGGGATAAATCTCCTTTATCCTTCTGGGAGAATAAAGGAATCCAATGCTGCCTTAATCCCCTGCTCCTCGGAGTCTGCATTTCCAGAATCCATCTCCTGGCCCAGCATGGGAAGGGTTGTCCAGCGCTGGAACAGCTGCCCAGGGCAGTGGTGGAGTCACCAACCCTGGAAGTGCTCATAAAATACATGGATATGGCACTTGAGTGTTCATAAAATACCTGGGTAAATACATGGGTAAATATAGGGATAAATTCATGGGTAAATACGTGGATAAAAATATGGATAAATGTATATGGATAAACATATATGGATAATCCATGGATAAATATAGGGATAAATATGTAGGGATAAATATGTATGGATAAATACAGACCTTGCTTCCCTGAACACCAGGAGAGCCGGTGTTTTACCCAGATCCCAGTGCCCTGCACGGCTGCGCTGACACGAGCACAGGCCGATCGCTCTGCCCAGCACCATCCCTCATTCTCCTCCCACGGCTCCCCAAGCGGCCCCAAAGCACCCCAGCGTGTCTGTGCCGGGGCCAGGGCCTGCCCCGAGCCCGACCAGAGGCTGTCACCCAGCCCTGCACCAGCTCCCACCCCCAGGTGAGCTGGGAATGCACTGAGAGCTCGGCTCCCCGGGCTCCCCAGCACCCAAACCGGTCCTCAGACACACAGAAATGCCCAACCTGCCCCTCTGGGCACAGCCAAACACCACAATTCCATCATCCCCAAGCAACTCTGGCACTTGCCTCTTCACCTCCGCCCATTTCCAGTAGCCGGGGCTAGGACCGGGCTGTCAGTAATAGCATTCCCTAGGCAGTTCATCCCAGCACAGAGGAGAAGAGGAGCCTGTCCCTGACCCACACCATGGGCAGGACAAGGGGGGCCCTAGCTGGCTTTGCCTACTCCAGCACCAAAGCTCTTGGTCCCAAAGATGGGGCGAGTTCAGTGGTTTTTCCTGTCCTGAAAGAGAGCAGAAAAGGGAAGTTAATCCCACTGTGGAATCCAAGACTCCTGCATTTCCTATTTCTGCTCTGCTTGCTCACCGTGGAGTTTTAGCTATGGAAAAAAAAAGGAGAATGACACCATATCAAATAAAAAGTGCCCTTTTCCAGCATTTTTATTCCAGGCATTAAAAGGATGCTCATTTCTCTTCTAGCATTGTTTCCCTCATTTTAGGAGAACCGTTTTCATCCCAGGCCCCACTCGTCAGTTGTTCGATCCTCTGGCACTGGATTTGGACAAAAGAAGGGACGCACCTGGACTGCAGGAAATCACTGAGAGAAACCCTTCCAAAACGTGACAGAGAAAAACAACAGGAGATGCAGGAAGACACATCCCTCATTTGCACGTCTGGAACGCTTTTCTAAAGACTTCTCTGCATCTGGATGCTCTTTGCTCTTGGCTTTCTTCACAGGAATGCATTTGCTGCTAAACACGTCTCAGACCCTTACCTGATCGGGATAAGGTGGGATGGAGATGAAGACTCCCACAGGGAATAGCCAGGGAGATGCAGGGCCTGGGAACATCAAGGACGGAGAAGAGAAGGAACAGGGATTGTTTTTCTTGTTTAGAGCCAGCAGTGCTGTGAGCTTGGAGAACACACGGCACCGCAGGGATCCAGGGCAGGAGCGGGATAACTGCGGGATAAGGGGAATCTGCTCCCACTCCAGGGCTGTGCCAGTGAAGGAGGGGAATTTTTTAGTGCCTTCATTACACACAAAAACCAAACCCAGCACCACCGAGCTGGACTTTCGTGAGCCGCAAAACAAAGCGGCCCCTGGCCTTTGGGGGAACACAACCTCACCGAGTCACGGAGCCAGGGCATGACACTTGGGAATGATCCTTGCTGCTGCCTGCAGGCAAATCGGATGAGGGAGCCACAGGAGCTGCGGGGTTTCCTGCTCTTCCTGCAACGCCATCGGTCCAGACCAGGAGACCTTTCCTGGAACAGATCTTCCCTGTAAAGGGAGCTACACCAAAGCTCAAGCCCTCATTTAGAGACCCTTGGAAAAGCAAAGGTGAGAGGGGATTACCTGGAGCCCCAGGGGACCGAGGCGCAGGCGATGAAGAAGCAGACAGCAAAGTGCTTCCACTGCTTCTCACTCCAGCAAAGGGAACATCCCTGGAATTTCATGGCCGGCGTCGCTCCCAAACCCCACAGGTGAACCCACACGTACTCCAGGACTGATCTCCTTCAAACTTCCAGCAGCACAGACTCACCGGGAGGAACTGCGATCCAAGGACACACATCAGCAACCGTCTTCCCGCTTGCCCCTCTCTCCACATTTTCCCTTTCCAGCGGGATGCAGGTGCCACCCCCCAGAGGCAGGAAAACTGCCTTGCAATCCGCTACAAAACCTGCCTGGAAAGCCCAGGATGCCCGGAGCCAGCAGCCGTTTCTCCTGGAGCTCCTGCTGACAGGCATTTGAAGCCTGCTGTGCCTCACAGCTGCTTTTCTGCCAAGGGCATTCCCATCTTTTCTTTTTTAGCCCAAAGAAAGGTTTGCAAAGCTGAGTTTTGTGAGAAGCGCTTCATATTTGGATCATTCTTAACTTGGAGTTTCCCTTGGCACCAAAATCAGGGGCTCACCTTTTGCTTGGAGCTTGGCTGAAGTCCTCAGCAATGCCAGGGAATGTGGCCATTGGAGGCTTTGGGCAGATTTGGCTCATCTGCCTTTTTAGGCCTTGTTTCTTTCTCTCAGCCTTCCCACTGGATTGTGGCCTCCGAGGAATACGTAAAATCCCATTCCATTCCTATTCTTTCGGACAATTTTTTGTACCGTCCCTGTACAAAACGAGGCCCCCTGTTCGGATGCTTTTCCCCACCGTTCCCCGGCACTTTTATCTGCCGGTGCATTCCCTGCGTTGCTTGGGCTCTTCCCAGGTCTCTGAGCTCCTTCACAAGGCAGCAGATCGATTTGGCCCAGGAACTAAACCCTCCCGAGGAATTGTCTGATGCCATCTCCGCATTTGACACCTGATCCTTGTGCTCAAAGGATCCCTCTTTCTTCCCTTCAGCCAATTCCAAGGCTCGCTGCCCCCAGCTGCGATCAGGCCCCAGCCTGATCCCTGCAGTCTTCCCTGCCGGGATCCTGCTCAGGAATCCCTGGGCTACAAATGTAAGAATTCATTCTTCCCACCCCTGCCCAGTTCCAAAGGATTTGGTGTCTGCCTTACCCGGCTGGAGCCTGCTTCCAACTCTGTTCTTGCTGCTTCTGCTGCTTTCCAGTTCCCAGGAATTCCACCGACGGAGCGACAGCGTTTTCCAGCTCCGCCAGGATTCCCTCTGCTGCGTTTGGGTGCTGGAAGGATATCAAAACCAGGCTCTCTGGGGCTTTACTATCAGGAAATTACATCCCCGGATTTGTTCATTTCCAAATATTATCTCTTCCCAACAAAGCACTGGGCATCCAAGGAATACAGAAAGTGATGGGCTGACCACTGCTTACTCCTCTGGAATGTCAGAGCTTGGAAAAAAAGGGCACTTGAGGCTTCTCCTGGTGCTGCCCGTGAGGTGTATTCTACTTGAGAGCCCCTTCCCGTGTCTTTCCCTGTATCCACCAAAAAATCCACCCCTTCATTCCCCAGCTGCTTGCTTCCTCCCTCTTTTCCTGTATCCAACAGAATTTTAACAGGTCAATAGTCCCCTCTGCAAGAGCACCTTTCATTCCAAACCTAAGAACAAACGAATCACTTCCCTTCCACCGTCCTTATTAGGATGCCACTGAGAGCAGTGGATGGAAAATGATCTTCTCCTGGTCCCTGCTGGATTCCCGGAGCAGGGATCCTTTCCCTCTTTCCCCCCACCACGGTGCCCTCCTCCCCCTCCCGCCCCACCCCACACCCTTTTCAGGCTTTGTTCCACAGCTTTTGCCTCCAGGCCTCAGATCCTTTCGTTCTCCACGAGCTCCCAGCAGCTCCACAGCCTTCCCGCTCCCATCCCGACCATTTCTCCGGGAATGGAGCTCCGCATTTCAATTGCCTTCTCTTTTCTCTGACAATTCCTACCAATCCAGAAGACCTAAAGCTGACACAAGGAACACTCGGTGCCCACAAATCCAAACCCAGACCCGGCCATCCCCAAACCAGCAACTCCCGGACAATTTGCATTCATTCCAACCTAACACTGAGGACTCACCCAACCCTTCAAAATTCCCAAGAAATATCCTGTTGCCTTCACAGCTCCCAGGGGATTCTGCTTCGTGCTCACACGAAGGATTTGGGACTTCCCTGAAAAAACCCGTGCAGGGCACGCCGGAATCCCCGATCCCGTGAATCCGGGGAGCGTTAAAAGCTCGGTCCAGCCTGGGCCCCCGGAAATTTTTGCCAAGTATCCCCCAAGTCCTCGGGATAACAGAACTCTCTGGTACTGCATTTTTGGCGTTGTAAAGCCTGGAATTCCTTTATTCCTAGTGCTGGGCTCTGCATATGGCTGAGAAAATCCCGGCCTCCACACAGACCCAGATTCCAAACTTTTTGATACATTTCAGCAAGCCGAGAAATTCACCTTCCCTACTTCTTCTTAAGGGCATCCTTCTCTTCCCTTACCCGGCGTGCTCTCTCCCACTGGGGGTGGGTTTTCCCCTTCCCATGCTAATTAGTCCCTACTTCTAGGAGGTTTAGGTAACCTTTCTTCCCTGGGACGGATTTCTTAACACAGCTACCGAGGCTTTGGGAGTCTCCTTTATCTTCTACTTTCTGGATCCATAAATGCCACAATCCAGACGCCCAACTTCAACAAGACATCCTTTCTACCTAAAAACACACACTCTCAACTCTTAGATCTTTTAAAGTTTTACCCCCGCAAAATTCCCCTATTTTTCCACCACTGAATTCCTCAGTCCTGCTACCAAGGATTTCTTGAATACCACGGGGCTTTTCTCAAGATTTACCCCCACGACCTTCCCTACGTGCCCACTGCTCATCACCTCATTTTTCCCTCAATGTGGTCGTTCTCCACCCCAGAGAGTTTGTCAAGTGTTGCCTCCAAAATGTTCCCCATCTCTCCACTACTCAGTTCCCCATTTTGCCTCCAAAATATTCAATCTGTCCCCTCCACATTGCATCCACTTTTACCCCCAGCGTTTTACTTCCTCTACAATATTGATTCAACTTTTTCCACCCCAAAAATGTCCATTCTCTCCCTTAAACAGCACCTCAGCTTTTCCCTCAAAAATGCCCCAGAGGGAAACTCAGATTCAGCCCCCAAACTCCCATTTGCCTACACAAACAGTTCTTGTGGCCCCTCTCAATTCCCCCAGGCTTTCAGCTCAAGGAAGAACTGGAAGCCTATTCCCTCATCTCCACCCTTGTTTTGCTTTCCTGGAAAACCTTGCGATCCCACACTTTCTCCAAGAGATCTGCTGGGACTACTGGAAGGTTTGCTCTCTCAGAGCGCCAGGGGGCTTTACAGCACTTGTTCCTCTGCATCTTTACCCTTTTATCAGCTTTCCCCTGGAACGGTGTTGTGGGAGAAGCTTGGAACTACCAGAAATGGATTGTGTTCACATTTTTGCCCCACCAGTTTTTATCTGGTTTCAAATTCCTGGAATTACCCTCAAATGTGCCCTAGAACACTGCTGTGAAAGGATCAATGAGAAGAACAGCCGGAAAGCAGAAAACCACCTCCAGCAGCAGCCACAATGATCCCATTTCTCTTCTTACCTGGTCCTGCCAGAGCTCCCAACAGCCATTCCCATTCCAAAACAAGAGCTATGGAAGACATTCCTGCTGTCCGTGAGGGTGAGGCGGCAGTTCTGGATGTTCTTCGCTGTGCAATCAGACAACAAACAGAGTGTAAATGATCCTGGTGGTCCCTTCCACGCCAAACCAGCCCGTGATTCCATGCGTGGATCAGCACCTGTCCCAGCTCCATTCCAGAAACCTCCTCCCACTAACCCAGAACTTTCCTTTTTCTGCTCAACATCAGGGGTTTGCTGCCGAGTGCCCCGGGCAGGGGACGCCTCAGCCTTCCCTGGGACCGCAGCATTCCCTGGGCTGCCTCAGCATCCCCTGCGCTGCTGTTCCACGCCCATCCCGTGGTCCAGCGCCTGCGCGGGCTGCAGTGCCGGGCTCTCCCCACGAGGCGGCAGCACCGGGAGCGAGCAGCCCCGGCCGGTCCCGCTGTCTCGGGGCAGCTGCGCCTTTAACCCGCCCTGAGCCGGCGGGGCCGTGAATACAGCGGGCACAAACCCCACCGCTGCCCTTTATTTCACCCTCAGAGGCACAGGATCGCAGCATTTCCTGGGCTGCAAGGGACCCACAGGGAGCATCGAGTCCAAATCCTGGCCCTGCACCCCAAGAATCCCACCCTGTGCCCGAGAGCCTTGTTCAGACCCAAACTCTTCCCCCAAGATCCTGAAAACACAGCGGGGCTGTGGGAGAAGGATGACCACGGAGGATTTTTTTATACAGATCTCCTTGCACGATCGTTAAATAATATTATTAGACAGTCCAGGAACGCATCCCTGTGCCGGGACAGCCACCCCTGTGCCGGAACACTCATCCCTGGGCCGGAATACCGATCCCCCGCGGCCCCCACCGTCCGCTCGGGGCTGTCCCCGTTCCCCGCTCACCTCCGAGCCCGGAGCACCCGCCCCGGTGCCCCCGGCCCGGCAGCGCTGCTCCCCGGGCTCCCCGCCATTGGCGCTCCTGGCGAAGAAGGGCGGAAGTCACCGATACGGCACCGATGTGGCTATTCGACCTTCTCAAGATGGCGGCCGGAAGGACCCCCCCCCCCCCCCCCCGCGCCGTCTATTCGACTGCCTGAATGCTCCCGCCTGCCCCAGGCGCCGCTGACCCCACAGTCGGTGTCCGCGTAGCGGGAAACGCCTCAGAAAATTGCGCGCAAGCGCTGGGCTGGCGTCGGCGTCGGCGTCGGCGTCGCGTTCAGGCAGCCGAATAGACGCAGCTTGGGGGGGGGGGCCTTCCCTGCCGCCATATTGAGAAGGTCAGAAAACAGTGCACACGACCGCCATCTTTAGTGTGGCAGTGACGACACTTCCGCCCTTCGCCGCCATCTTGGGTGCTGGCAGAAGCCACTTCCGGTCGAGCCGCCATCTTTAGTGTGGTACACTTAGGGCCCCCGCCGCCCCTCACAAGGGCTTCTGTCTAGTCGGCTGCCTGAATCCGGCCCGGACTCCGACGCCGGCCCCGCGCTTTCCGCGCGATTTTCCGCCGTGCTTCCCGGTGCGAGGACACGGCTGGCGGGGTCAGCCGCGCCGGAGGCGGCCGACGGCTCCGCGACCGGCGGCAGGCATCGGCAGGGACACCTCTCGCAGGGGGCCTACTGCGTCCGCCATCTTGAGTGTGGCGGAAGTGTAAACCACCCTCTGCAAGGTCCTGGCAGATAATAAAATAATAAAATAAAATAAATACTATAATATTCTAATAAAAACGTCACTTAACGCCGTCCCGAGAGCGCGGAACTGCGCCTTCCTTTCCGAGCCGCCTCCTTGAGAGCGACACGCGGGCGGCTCGATTCCGACCGTGCCCGCCCGGTGCCTCCCGCCCGGGTCGCGCTGCGACCGCGCCTCTGCTGCCCGGCAAAACCGGCCCCGCCGGGCCGCCCCCCGCGCTGTCATTCCCCGCGGTCACCGCCCCGCACGGCGCCCGGCCCTTTCCATAGCTGTGGCCCCGCTCGTGCACGGCCGTGTCCCTTGGCGCTCCGAACCGCCCTTCGCCCCTCCCCTCCGCTGACAGACCCGGCCCCGCTCGCTCCCGCTCCTTGCCACGCTCGGCAGCCACCGAGGCCGCCGCCCTCTCGGCTCAGCCGGCACCGGGCGGCAGCAGCGCCGGGGCGCCGTGTCGGGGGCGGCAGTGCCGCCGTGTCGGGGGCGGCAGTGCCGCCGTGTCGGGGGCGGCAGTGCCGCCGTGTCGGGGGCGGCAGTGCCGCCGTGTCGGGGGCGGCAGTGCCGCCGTGTCGGGGGCGGCAGTGCCGCCGTGTCGGGGGCGGCAGTGCCGCCGTGTCGGGGGCGGCAGTGCCGCCGTGTCGGGGGCGGCAGTGCCGCCGTGTCGGGGGCGGCAGTGCCGCCGTGTCGGGGGCGGCAGTGCCGCCGTGTCGGGGGCGGCAGTGCCGCCGTGTCGGGGGCGGCAGTGCCGCCGTGTCGGGGGCGGCAGTGCCGCCGTGTCGGGGGCGGCAGTGCCGCCGTGTCGGGGGCGGCAGTGCCGCGCTCTCGCCACCAGGCGGCAGCAGCGCCGCCCAGCTCAGCCCGGGGGCAGGCACAGAGCACAGGGAAAAGCCGGCTCCGGGCGCTCTGCAGCTCCTGCAGCCCGAGCGTCTCGGCTCCTGGGGCCAGGCGCTTGCTGCTTTCCTTCCTACAGAAAAACGCCGGCTCCTTATTCTCAAAACTTGCTGATCTCTATTCCCAGCTTCTTATATTGCTGTATGCGACAGAGTAGACAGAGAGGGCTGGCTTATTTCAAAATGAATTTACATCTAAATCAGTAGCATTTGCCTATAGACGTAAAAGTGAAGAACTTAACAGGTTTTAGTATTCTGCACACAGCCCTCGCTGGGAGGAATGGTAAAAAGTTAAAAACAAATGAAATTTTAAAAGTAGAAAGTTAGAAACAAAGTTACAACGGCAGAAATTTAGAAACAAACAAAGAGGTAAAATACAAGAAACAAACAAATTTCTAAAGGGAGAAAGTTGAAAACAAAGTTAGAAACGAACAAACAAAAAAATTAGAAACAAACAAAATTAGAAAGGTAGAAATTTAGAAACAAAGTCAGAAAGGCAAGTGTTGAGCCTTTGACAGGGTACCCCTCCTTCTCGGACCAGGGTGAAAGAGCAGAGGAGGCTGCTGTTCTGCTAAGTTCTTTATTTCACGGTCTCACAGCTGTCTTGAAGGCAGAGTTCGAATGGGGTTACATGATAAAGCCAAGCAGCAGCAGCAGGCAAAACCAGCTTCTTCTATATGCTCCATACACTCTATTTTTTCTTACAGAAGTGTGGATTCCATTTGTTCATTGACCAGTAAGATTAACACACGATTCTAGTTTTCCTTAAACCCATCCTGGTCTAATTCTAACAGTCGTAAGCCTCACACAAGTGTCACCTGCCCTTGTTCCATAAGGAATCCCTCTACAGACAGGGAGTTGTCACCAGCCCCGTGCTCATGGGCTGCAGGGGACACCTGCACTGAGGAGGAAATGGAAATGGGAAAGAGGGAAATGCAACCTGGTGGGACGCACCTCTGGCACCACATTTCCTCTTCTTCCTGCTGTCCTGGAAAGCCCCAAGTAAATCCAGTCCCTCAGACCCTGCATCCCTGAACACCAGGAGAGCCGGTGTTTTACCCAGATCCCAGTGCCCTGCACGGCTGCGCTGACACGAGCGCAGGCTGACCGCTCCGCCCAGCACCATCCCTCATTCTCCTCCCACGGCTCCCCAAGCGGCCCCAAAGCACCCCAGCGTGTCTGTGCCGGGGCCAGGGCCTGCCCCGAGCCCGACCAGAGGCTGTCACCCGGCCCTGCACCAGCTCCCACCCCTGGCAGAGCTGGGAATGCACTGAGAGCTCGGCTCCCCGGGCTCCCCAGCACCCAAACCGGTCCTCAGACACACAAAAATGCCCAACCTGCCCCTCTGGGCGCAGCCAAACACCACAATTCCACCATCCCCAAGCAACTCTGGCACTTGCCTCTTCACCTCCGCCCATTTCCAGTAGCCGGGGCTAGGACCGGGCTGTCAGAAATAGCATTCCCTAGGCAGTTCATCCCAGCACAGAGGAGAAGAGGAGCCTGTCCCTGACCCACACCATGGGCAGGACAAGGGGGGCCCTAGCTGGCTTTGCCTACTCCAGCACCACAGCTCTTGGTCCCAAAGATGGGGCGAGTTCAGTGGTTTTTCCTGTCCTGAAAGAGAGCAGAAAAGGGAAGTTAATCCCACTGTGGAATCCAAGACTCCTGCATTTCCTATTTCTGCTCTGATTGCTCACCGTGGAGTTTTAGCCATGGAAAAAAAAGGAGAATGACACCATATCAAATAAAAAGTTGATTAATCCACGTAGGGGCTGTGGAGAGGATACAAAGGAGCTTTTCCATGATTTTGGGGCTTGAAGAGGGACTGAATTTCCCTCAAAGCTGGGATGGGCCTGAGGATAATAAAGCAAAGGAGCAGCTTCATCTCTCCCTGGCAGAGAGCTCGGGGCTCCATTATGGATACAAATCAATCCCAGCAGGATTTCAAAGGGTTTCTTTAGGATGTCAGGTCCCTCTTTATCAGATCCCTGCTGGGATTCAGGGCCTGCCTGGTCACGGGGTGCTTTGATAAGGGCTGGATTTAAATCCCAGATCTGAGAACAGACATGAAAGGTCCCTGGGTTTCTAGGGGGTTGAAAAACTCAAGCTGGATTCGCTGCAGAGCTGAAAAATCAGGGTAAGAGAGAGCAAGGAGTGGCCAGCAGGCCCAGGCTCCTGATCACGCCCCTGGGATCCATGGGATCCATAGGATCCACGGCCTCTGGCACGCTGCTCCAGCACCCTGCAGGGTGACTGACAGCCGGGCAGGGGAAGGAGCCACCAGCAACTCTGCCACGTGCACCATCATTCACCTTGCACGTGGCCTAAACAGCTACCAAGCACTGATGGACTGACTGAGCCGAAAATATCGGAGAGATCTCAGTTTGCACTCCAAATTCCCTGCAGCCTGTTCCCTTCCTGATCCATCCCTTCAAGCAGCAAGAGTGGAATTCCTTCCATCGTTGCTCTTTCCCTCCTGTTTTCCACTCAACAAGAAAAAGAGCAGCCACGTGAACAGGAGTAAAAGCCCCAAACCCACAAAAAAGCACATTCTCAGCATCACTAATCCCTGCCAAACTGCCAGGAACCTTCCAAAACTACATCCAAGCTTGGAAACAGGGATCCAGTTGTTTGTTTAAGCAGCTATTGATCCAGTCTCTTCCAGCTAATTAAACTATTCACTATTTAAACTCATTAAGCTGCTCATCCTGCTCCTGGCAGCCAGAGGCAAAGAAGAAATCGTGTCTAGATTAAATGGTGATGGTGAATGTGCCCATCCCAGTCCTTGGAGAGGTTGGAATTGCATCCCTGTTCCTCTGCTCTCTTTTCCTTCCTTTTTCTTGGAGTGATTCCCACCCGGATTCCTCAGCTCCAGCTCTCTGAGCAGCCTCAGGGGGAGCATTTCATCCCCTTGGAGCCAACTCCATTTGTTGCATCCTTCATGCCTCAACCACCCCTAAAAGCAGGCAAGTGCTGATGGGCAGTGCAGCTGCTTCCACTTGGGAATGTTTCCAGTGGAACAGGGAGGGAATTCTGAGAAGCTTCCACCCACTGCACGTTATTGCTGGATAAAAGGTGAGGCAGCAAAGGATCAACAAAGGGAGATTTCAGCAAGACAAAGTCCAGACAGAGAGGCTGCAAGTGTGGCTGGGGCTGCTAAACTGGGAAAACTGCAAGGTCAGGCTGTGGGAACATGGATTATACTGAGGTCTGGAACTGGTGTTGGGAAGAGAGGGAGAAGGAGAAGGAGAAGGAGAAGGAGAAGGAGAAGGAGAAGGAGAAGGAGAAGGAGAAGGAGAAGGAGAAGGAGAAGGAGAAGGAGAAGGAGAAGGAGAAGGAGAAGGAGAAGGAGAAGGAGAAGGAGAAGGAGGAGAAGGAGGAGAAGGGGAAGGAGAAGGAGAAGGGGAAGGAGAAGGAGGAGAAGGAGAAGAAGGAGAAGGGGAAGGAGAAGGAGAAGGGGAAGGAGAAGGAGGAGAAGGAGAAGGAGAAGGAGAAGGAGAAGAAGGAGAAGGAGAAGGAGAAGGAGAAGGAGAAGGAGAAGGAGAAGGAGGAGAAGGAGGAGAAGGAGGAGAAGGAGAAGGAGGAGAAGGAGAAGGAGGAGAAGGAGGAGAAGGAGGAGAAGGAGGAGAAGGAGGAGAAGGGCCCGAAGTAACTGCACAGTGAATTTCCTTACCATGAGCCAGGCTCATTCCCTGAGCTGACCAATATCTCCGAGCTCCCCTTCATGGCACAGCCCTGCCAGTAAAGAACAGAAGTTCCTGCTGCTCCCACTGGAATTCTGTAGCGTGCCTGGCATTCCATACGTTATGCTGCCTGAGAATTCCTGCAGCCGTCCTCGGGAAGAGCAGTTCACTGCCACAGGAGGAACAAGAGGAAAGCAGCTGCCACTCTCGGGTTCTGTGCCCTGTAAAAAGTAAAAGCAGATAAAGATCAAAGCTCCATAAAGCTGGAACCATCTCCAACCTCGGGACAGCACTTCTGTGGGAAAAGCGTAGATGGGCAATTAGGAAGGAGATCATCATGCAAATGGGCAAGGGGGGGGAATTAAATTCTGCTGCTTTCTGATTGAGGCCTGCTTCAATTTGCAGCCTTTATAATATCAGTTTAATGGGACTTTTTGTGCTTTAAAGAGGTTTTTATTAGCTGGGGGTTGTCCCTGCCTGGACTGAGGCACAGCACAATGAGTCTCCTGCCTCCTGAAGCCGTGTCGTTATCCCAGCATCTGAAATTAAAAACCAGCACTCTGGGAAACCTCTCTACTCTGAGGAGAAGTGTGAGGAGCGTTTGGGTCTGTGGAAAGCCTGGAACAGCTCTGAGAGACACCAAACATCCTGTGGATCCCAATAAACAGCAAAACATTCCAGCAGCTCCTTCCAACACCGCCCTTGTAGGGAACTCTGTCACCCCAGTGGGTATTTGTGGGAGTAAGGAAGAAATCCCACTAATGACCTCAGTGTGAACACCTCTGGTTCGTCTGGGGATAAATCTCCTTTATCCTTCTGGGAGAATAAAGGAATCCAATGCTGCCTTAATCCCCTGCTCCTCGGAGTCTGCATTTCCAGAATCCATCTCCTGGCCCAGCATGGGAAGGGTTGTCCAGCGCTGGAACAGCTGCCCAGGGCAGTGGTGGAGTCACCAACCCTGGAAGTGCTCATAAAATACATGGATATGGCACTTGAGTGTTCATAAAATACCTGGGTAAATACATGGGTAAATATAGGGATAAATTCATGGGTAAATACGTGGATAAAAATATGGATAAATGTATATGGATAAACATATATGGATAATCCATGGATAAATATAGGGATAAATATGTAGGGATAAATATGTATGGATAAATACAGACCTTGCTTCCCTGAACACCAGGAGAGCCGGTGTTTTACCCAGATCCCAGTGCCCTGCACGGCTGCGCTGACACGAGCACAGGCCGATCGCTCTGCCCAGCACCATCCCTCATTCTCCTCCCACGGCTCCCCAAGCGGCCCCAAAGCACCCCAGTGTGTCTGTGCCGGGGCCAGGGCCTGCCCCGAGCCCGACCAGAGGCTGTCACCCAGCCCTGCACCAGCTCCCACCCCCAGGTGAGCTGGGAATGCACTGAGAGCTCGGCTCCCCGGGCTCCCCAGCACCCAAACCGGTCCTCAGACACACAGAAATGCCCAACCTGCCCCTCTGGGCACAGCCAAACACCACAATTCCATCATCCCCAAGCAACTCTGGCACTTGCCTCTTCACCTCCGCCCATTTCCAGTAGCCGGGGCTAGGACCGGGCTGTCAGTAATAGCATTCCCTAGGCAGTTCATCCCAGCACAGAGGAGAAGAGGAGCCTGTCCCTGACCCACACCATGGGCAGGACAAGGGGGGCCCTAGCTGGCTTTGCCTACTCCAGCACCAAAGCTCTTGGTCCCAAAGATGGGGCGAGTTCAGTGGTTTTTCCTGTCCTGAAAGAGAGCAGAAAAGGGAAGTTAATCCCACTGTGGAATCCAAGACTCCTGCATTTCCTATTTCTGCTCTGCTTGCTCACCGTGGAGTTTTAGCTATGGAAAAAAAAAGGAGAATGACACCATATCAAATAAAAAGTGCCCTTTTCCAGCATTTTTATTCCAGGCATTAAAAGGATGCTCATTTCTCTTCTAGCATTGTTTCCCTCATTTTAGGAGAACCGTTTTCATCCCAGGCCCCACTCGTCAGTTGTTCGATCCTCTGGCACTGGATTTGGACAAAAGAAGGGACGCACCTGGACTGCAGGAAATCACTGAGAGAAACCCTTCCAAAACGTGACAGAGAAAAACAACAGGAGATGCAGGAAGACACATCCCTCATTTGCACGTCTGGAACGCTTTTCTAAAGACTTCTCTGCATCTGGATGCTCTTTGCTCTTGGCTTTCTTCACAGGAATGCATTTGCTGCTAAACACGTCTCAGACCCTTACCTGATCGGGATAAGGTGGGATGGAGATGAAGACTCCCACAGGGAATAGCCAGGGAGATGCAGGGCCTGGGAACATCAAGGACGGAGAAGAGAAGGAACAGGGATTGTTTTTCTTGTTTAGAGCCAGCAGTGCTGTGAGCTTGGAGAACACACGGCACCGCAGGGATCCAGGGCAGGAGCGGGATAACTGCGGGATAAGGGGAATCTGCTCCCACTCCAGGGCTGTGCCAGTGAAGGAGGGGAATTTTTTAGTGCCTTCATTACACACAAAAACCAAACCCAGCACCACCGAGCTGGACTTTCGTGAGCCGCAAAACAAAGCGGCCCCTGGCCTTTGGGGGAACACAACCTCACCGAGTCACGGAGCCAGGGCATGACACTTGGGAATGATCCTTGCTGCTGCCTGCAGGCAAATCGGATGAGGGAGCCACAGGAGCTGCGGGGTTTCCTGCTCTTCCTGCAACGCCATCGGTCCAGACCAGGAGACCTTTCCTGGAACAGATCTTCCCTGTAAAGGGAGCTACACCAAAGCTCAAGCCCTCATTTAGAGACCCTTGGAAAAGCAAAGGTGAGAGGGGATTACCTGGAGCCCCAGGGGACCGAGGCGCAGGCGATGAAGAAGCAGACAGCAAAGTGCTTCCACTGCTTCTCACTCCAGCAAAGGGAACATCCCTGGAATTTCATGGCCGGCGTCGCTCCCAAACCCCACAGGTGAACCCACACGTACTCCAGGACTGATCTCCTTCAAACTTCCAGCAGCACAGACTCACCGGGAGGAACTGCGATCCAAGGACACACATCAGCAACCGTCTTCCCGCTTGCCCCTCTCTCCACATTTTCCCTTTCCAGCGGGATGCAGGTGCCACCCCCCAGAGGCAGGAAAACTGCCTTGCAATCCGCTACAAAACCTGCCTGGAAAGCCCAGGATGCCCGGAGCCAGCAGCCGTTTCTCCTGGAGCTCCTGCTGACAGGCATTTGAAGCCTGCTGTGCCTCACAGCTGCTTTTCTGCCAAGGGCATTCCCATCTTTTCTTTTTTAGCCCAAAGAAAGGTTTGCAAAGCTGAGTTTTGTGAGAAGCGCTTCATATTTGGATCATTCTTAACTTGGAGTTTCCCTTGGCACCAAAATCAGGGGCTCACCTTTTGCTTGGAGCTTGGCTGAAGTCCTCAGCAATGCCAGGGAATGTGGCCATTGGAGGCTTTGGGCAGATTTGGCTCATCTGCCTTTTTAGGCCTTGTTTCTTTCTCTCAGCCTTCCCACTGGATTGTGGCCTCCGAGGAATACGTAAAATCCCATTCCATTCCTATTCTTTCGGACAATTTTTTGTACCGTCCCTGTACAAAACGAGGCCCCCTGTTCGGATGCTTTTCCCCACCGTTCCCCGGCACTTTTATCTGCCGGTGCATTCCCTGCGTTGCTTGGGCTCTTCCCAGGTCTCTGAGCTCCTTCACAAGGCAGCAGATCGATTTGGCCCAGGAACTAAACCCTCCCGAGGAATTGTCTGATGCCATCTCCGCATTTGACACCTGATCCTTGTGCTCAAAGGATCCCTCTTTCTTCCCTTCAGCCAATTCCAAGGCTCGCTGCCCCCAGCTGCGATCAGGCCCCAGCCTGATCCCTGCAGTCTTCCCTGCCGGGATCCTGCTCAGGAATCCCTGGGCTACAAATGTAAGAATTCATTCTTCCCACCCCTGCCCAGTTCCAAAGGATTTGGTGTCTGCCTTACCCGGCTGGAGCCTGCTTCCAACTCTGTTCTTGCTGCTTCTGCTGCTTTCCAGTTCCCAGGAATTCCACCGACGGAGCGACAGCGTTTTCCAGCTCCGCCAGGATTCCCTCTGCTGCGTTTGGGTGCTGGAAGGATATCAAAACCAGGCTCTCTGGGGCTTTACTATCAGGAAATTACATCCCCGGATTTGTTCATTTCCAAATATTATCTCTTCCCAACAAAGCACTGGGCATCCAAGGAATACAGAAAGTGATGGGCTGACCACTGCTTACTCCTCTGGAATGTCAGAGCTTGGAAAAAAAGGGCACTTGAGGCTTCTCCTGGTGCTGCCCGTGAGGTGTATTCTACTTGAGAGCCCCTTCCCGTGTCTTTCCCTGTATCCACCAAAAAATCCACCCCTTCATTCCCCAGCTGCTTGCTTCCTCCCTCTTTTCCTGTATCCAACAGAATTTTAACAGGTCAATAGTCCCCTCTGCAAGAGCACCTTTCATTCCAAACCTAAGAACAAACGAATCACTTCCCTTCCACCGTCCTTATTAGGATGCCACTGAGAGCAGTGGATGGAAAATGATCTTCTCCTGGTCCCTGCTGGATTCCCGGAGCAGGGATCCTTTCCCTCTTTCCCCCCACCACGGTGCCCTCCTCCCCCTCCCGCCCCACCCCACACCCTTTTCAGGCTTTGTTCCACAGCTTTTGCCTCCAGGCCTCAGATCCTTTCGTTCTCCACGAGCTCCCAGCAGCTCCACAGCCTTCCCGCTCCCATCCTGACCATTTCTCCGGGAATGGAGCTCCGCATTTCAATTGCCTTCTCTTTTCTCTGACAATTCCTACCAATCCAGAAGACCTAAAGCTGACACAAGGAACACTCGGTGCCCACAAATCCAAACCCAGACCCGGCCATCCCCAAACCAGCAACTCCCGGACAATTTGCATTCATTCCAACCTAACACTGAGGACTCACCCAACCCTTCAAAATTCCCAAGAAATATCCTGTTGCCTTCACAGCTCCCAGGGGATTCTGCTTCGTGCTCACACGAAGGATTTGGGACTTCCCTGAAAAAACCCGTGCAGGGCACGCCGGAATCCCCGATCCCGTGAATCCGGGGAGCGTTAAAAGCTCGGTCCAGCCTGGGCCCCCGGAAATTTTTGCCAAGTATCCCCCAAGTCCTCGGGATAACAGAACTCTCTGGTACTGCATTTTTGGCGTTGTAAAGCCTGGAATTCCTTTATTCCTAGTGCTGGGCTCTGCATATGGCTGAGAAAATCCCGGCCTCCACACAGACCCAGATTCCAAACTTTTTGATACATTTCAGCAAGCCGAGAAATTCACCTTCCCTACTTCTTCTTAAGGGCATCCTTCTCTTCCCTTACCCGGCGTGCTCTCTCCCACTGGGGGTGGGTTTTCCCCTTCCCATGCTAATTAGTCCCTACTTCTAGGAGGTTTAGGTAACCTTTCTTCCCTGGGACGGATTTCTTAACACAGCTACCGAGGCTTTGGGAGTCTCCTTTATCTTCTACTTTCTGGATCCATAAATGCCACAATCCAGACGCCCAACTTCAACAAGACATCCTTTCTACCTAAAAACACACACTCTCAACTCTTAGATCTTTTAAAGTTTTACCCCCGCAAAATTCCCCTATTTTTCCACCACTGAATTCCTCAGTCCTGCTACCAAGGATTTCTTGAATACCACGGGGCTTTTCTCAAGATTTACCCCCACGACCTTCCCTACGTGCCCACTGCTCATCACCTCATTTTTCCCTCAATGTGGTCGTTCTCCACCCCAGAGAGTTTGTCAAGTGTTGCCTCCAAAATGTTCCCCATCTCTCCACTACTCAGTTCCCCATTTTGCCTCCAAAATATTCAATCTGTCCCCTCCACATTGCATCCACTTTTACCCCCAGCGTTTTACTTCCTCTACAATATTGATTCAACTTTTTCCACCCCAAAAATGTCCATTCTCTCCCTTAAACAGCACCTCAGCTTTTCCCTCAAAAATGCCCCAGAGGGAAACTCAGATTCAGCCCCCAAACTCCCATTTGCCTACACAAACAGTTCTTGTGGCCCCTCTCAATTCCCCCAGGCTTTCAGCTCAAGGAAGAACTGGAAGCCTATTCCCTCATCTCCACCCTTGTTTTGCTTTCCTGGAAAACCTTGCGATCCCACACTTTCTCCAAGAGATCTGCTGGGACTACTGGAAGGTTTGCTCTCTCAGAGCGCCAGGGGGCTTTACAGCACTTGTTCCTCTGCATCTTTACCCTTTTATCAGCTTTCCCCTGGAACGGTGTTGTGGGAGAAGCTTGGAACTACCAGAAATGGATTGTGTTCACATTTTTGCCCCACCAGTTTTTATCTGGTTTCAAATTCCTGGAATTACCCTCAAATGTGCCCTAGAACACTGCTGTGAAAGGATCAATGAGAAGAACAGCCGGAAAGCAGAAAACCACCTCCAGCAGCAGCCACAATGATCCCATTTCTCTTCTTACCTGGTCCTGCCAGAGCTCCCAACAGCCATTCCCATTCCAAAACAAGAGCTATGGAAGACATTCCTGCTGTCCGTGAGGGTGAGGCGGCAGTTCTGGATGTTCTTCGCTGTGCAATCAGACAACAAACAGAGTGTAAATGATCCTGGTGGTCCCTTCCACGCCAAACCAGCCCGTGATTCCATGCGTGGATCAGCACCTGTCCCAGCTCCATTCCAGAAACCTCCTCCCACTAACCCAGAACTTTCCTTTTTCTGCTCAACATCAGGGGTTTGCTGCCGAGTGCCCCGGGCAGGGGACGCCTCAGCCTTCCCTGGGACCGCAGCATTCCCTGGGCTGCCTCAGCATCCCCTGCGCTGCTGTTCCACGCCCATCCCGTGGTCCAGCGCCTGCGCGGGCTGCAGTGCCGGGCTCTCCCCACGAGGCGGCAGCACCGGGAGCGAGCAGCCCCGGCCGGTCCCGCTGTCTCGGGGCAGCTGCGCCTTTAACCCGCCCTGAGCCGGCGGGGCCGTGAATACAGCGGGCACAAACCCCACCGCTGCCCTTTATTTCACCCTCAGAGGCACAGGATCGCAGCATTTCCTGGGCTGCAAGGGACCCACAGGGAGCATCGAGTCCAAATCCTGGCCCTGCACCCCAAGAATCCCACCCTGTGCCCGAGAGCCTTGTTCAGACCCAAACTCTTCCCCCAAGATCCTGAAAACACAGCGGGGCTGTGGGAGAAGGATGACCACGGAGGATTTTTTTATACAGATCTCCTTGCACGATCGTTAAATAATATTATTAGACAGTCCAGGAACGCATCCCTGTGCCGGGACAGCCACCCCTGTGCCGGAACACTCATCCCTGGGCCGGAATACCGATCCCCCGCGGCCCCCACCGTCCGCTCGGGGCTGTCCCCGTTCCCCGCTCACCTCCGAGCCCGGAGCACCCGCCCCGGTGCCCCCGGCCCGGCAGCGCTGCTCCCCGGGCTCCCCGCCATTGGCGCTCCTGGCGAAGAAGGGCGGAAGTCACCGATACGGCACCGATGTGGCTATTCGACCTTCTCAAGATGGCGGCCGGAAGGACCCCCCCCCCCCCCCCCCCGCGCCGTCTATTCGACTGCCTGAATGCTCCCGCCTGCCCCAGGCGCCGCTGACCCCACAGTCGGTGTCCGCGTAGCGGGAAACGCCTCAGAAAATTGCGCGCAAGCGCTGGGCTGGCGTCGGCGTCGGCGTCGGCGTCGCGTTCAGGCAGCCGAATAGACGCAGCTTGGGGGGGGGGGCCTTCCCTGCCGCCATATTGAGAAGGTCAGAAAACAGTGCACACGACCGCCATCTTTAGTGTGGCAGTGACGACACTTCCGCCCTTCGCCGCCATCTTGGGTGCTGGCAGAAGCCACTTCCGGTCGAGCCGCCATCTTTAGTGTGGTACACTTAGGGCCCCCGCCGCCCCTCACAAGGGCTTCTGTCTAGTCGGCTGCCTGAATCCGGCCCGGACTCCGACGCCGGCCCCGCGCTTTCCGCGCGATTTTCCGCCGTGCTTCCCGGTGCGAGGACACGGCTGGCGGGGTCAGCCGCGCCGGAGGCGGCCGACGGCTCCGCGACCGGCGGCAGGCATCGGCAGGGACACCTCTCGCAGGGGGCCTACTGCGTCCGCCATCTTGAGTGTGGCGGAAGTGTAAACCACCCTCTGCAAGGTCCTGGCAGATAATAAAATAATAAAATAAAATAAATACTATAATATTCTAATAAAAACGTCACTTAACGCCGTCCCGAGAGCGCGGAACTGCGCCTTCCTTTCCGAGCCGCCTCCTTGAGAGCGACACGCGGGCGGCTCGATTCCGACCGTGCCCGCCCGGTGCCTCCCGCCCGGGTCGCGCTGCGACCGCGCCTCTGCTGCCCGGCAAAACCGGCCCCGCCGGGCCGCCCCCCGCGCTGTCATTCCCCGCGGTCACCGCCCCGCACGGCGCCCGGCCCTTTCCATAGCTGTGGCCCCGCTCGTGCACGGCCGTGTCCCTTGGCGCTCCGAACCGCCCTTCGCCCCTCCCCTCCGCTGACAGACCCGGCCCCGCTCGCTCCCGCTCCTTGCCACGCTCGGCAGCCACCGAGGCCGCCGCCCTCTCGGCTCAGCCGGCACCGGGCGGCAGCAGCGCCGGGGCGCCGTGTCGGGGGCGGCAGTGCCGCGCTCTCGCCACCAGGCGGCAGCAGCGCCGCCCAGCTCAGCCCGGGGGCAGGCACAGAGCACAGGGAAAAGCCGGCTCCGGGCGCTCTGCAGCTCCTGCAGCCCGAGCGTCTCGGCTCCTGGGGCCAGGCGCTTGCTGCTTTCCTTCCTACAGAAAAACGCCGGCTCCTTATTCTCAAAACTTGCTGATCTCTATTCCCAGCTTCTTATATTGCTGTATGCGACAGAGTAGACAGAGAGGGCTGGCTTATTTCAAAATGAATTTACATCTAAATCAGTAGCATTTGCCTATAGACGTAAAAGTGAAGAACTTAACAGGTTTTAGTATTCTGCACACAGCCCTCGCTGGGAGGAATGGTAAAAAGTTAAAAACAAATGAAATTTTAAAAGTAGAAAGTTAGAAACAAAGTTACAACGGCAGAAATTTAGAAACAAACAAAGAGGTAAAATACAAGAAACAAACAAATTTCTAAAGGGAGAAAGTTGAAAACAAAGTTAGAAACGAACAAACAAAAAAATTAGAAACAAACAAAATTAGAAAGGTAGAAATTTAGAAACAAAGTCAGAAAGGCAAGTGTTGAGCCTTTGACAGGGTACCCCTCCTTCTCGGACCAGGGTGAAAGAGCAGAGGAGGCTGCTGTTCTGCTAAGTTCTTTATTTCACGGTCTCACAGCTGTCTTGAAGGCAGAGTTCGAATGGGGTTACATGATAAAGCCAAGCAGCAGCAGCAGGCAAAACCAGCTTCTTCTATATGCTCCATACACTCTATTTTTTCTTACAGAAGTGTGGATTCCATTTGTTCATTGACCAGTAAGATTAACACACGATTCTAGTTTTCCTTAAACCCATCCTGGTCTAATTCTAACAGTCGTAAGCCTCACACAAGTGTCACCTGCCCTTGTTCCATAAGGAATCCCTCTACAGACAGGGAGTTGTCACCAGCCCCGTGCTCATGGGCTGCAGGGGACACCTGCACTGAGGAGGAAATGGAAATGGGAAAGAGGGAAATGCAACCTGGTGGGACGCACCTCTGGCACCACATTTCCTCTTCTTCCTGCTGTCCTGGAAAGCCCCAAGTAAATCCAGTCCCTCAGACCCTGCATCCCTGAACACCAGGAGAGCCGGTGTTTTACCCAGATCCCAGTGCCCTGCACGGCTGCGCTGACACGAGCGCAGGCTGACCGCTCTGCCCAGCACCATCCCTCATTCTCCTCCCACGGCTCCCCAAGCGGCCCCAAAGCACCCCAGCGTGTCTGTGCCGGGGCCAGGGCCTGCCCCGAGCCCGACCAGAGGCTGTCACCCGGCCCTGCACCAGCTCCCACCCCTGGCAGAGCTGGGAATGCACTGAGAGCTCGGCTCCCCGGGCTCCCCAGCACCCAAACCGGTCCTCAGACACACAAAAATGCCCAACCTGCCCCTCTGGGCGCAGCCAAACACCACAATTCCACCATCCCCAAGCAACTCTGGCACTTGCCTCTTCACCTCCGCCCATTTCCAGTAGCCGGGGCTAGGACCGGGCTGTCAGAAATAGCATTCCCTAGGCAGTTCATCCCAGCACAGAGGAGAAGAGGAGCCTGTCCCTGACCCACACCATGGGCAGGACAAGGGGGGCCCTAGCTGGCTTTGCCTACTCCAGCACCACAGCTCTTGGTCCCAAAGATGGGGCGAGTTCAGTGGTTTTTCCTGTCCTGAAAGAGAGCAGAAAAGGGAAGTTAATCCCACTGTGGAATCCAAGACTCCTGCATTTCCTATTTCTGCTCTGATTGCTCACCGTGGAGTTTTAGCCATGGAAAAAAAAGGAGAATGACACCATATCAAATAAAAAGTTGATTAATCCACGTAGGGGCTGTGGAGAGGATACAAAGGAGCTTTTCCATGATTTTGGGGCTTGAAGAGGGACTGAATTTCCCTCAAAGCTGGGATGGGCCTGAGGATAATAAAGCAAAGGAGCAGCTTCATCTCTCCCTGGCAGAGAGCTCGGGGCTCCATTATGGATACAAATCAATCCCAGCAGGATTTCAAAGGGTTTCTTTAGGATGTCAGGTCCCTCTTTATCAGATCCCTGCTGGGATTCAGGGCCTGCCTGGTCACGGGGTGCTTTGATAAGGGCTGGATTTAAATCCCAGATCTGAGAACAGACATGAAAGGTCCCTGGGTTTCTAGGGGGTTGAAAAACTCAAGCTGGATTCGCTGCAGAGCTGAAAAATCAGGGTAAGAGAGAGCAAGGAGTGGCCAGCAGGCCCAGGCTCCTGATCACGCCCCTGGGATCCATGGGATCCATAGGATCCACGGCCTCTGGCACGCTGCTCCAGCACCCTGCAGGGTGACTGACAGCCGGGCAGGGGAAGGAGCCACCAGCAACTCTGCCACGTGCACCATCATTCACCTTGCACGTGGCCTAAACAGCTACCAAGCACTGATGGACTGACTGAGCCGAAAATATCGGAGAGATCTCAGTTTGCACTCCAAATTCCCTGCAGCCTGTTCCCTTCCTGATCCATCCCTTCAAGCAGCAAGAGTGGAATTCCTTCCATCGTTGCTCTTTCCCTCCTGTTTTCCACTCAACAAGAAAAAGAGCAGCCACGTGAACAGGAGTAAAAGCCCCAAACCCACAAAAAAGCACATTCTCAGCATCACTAATCCCTGCCAAACTGCCAGGAACCTTCCAAAACTACATCCAAGCTTGGAAACAGGGATCCAGTTGTTTGTTTAAGCAGCTATTGATCCAGTCTCTTCCAGCTAATTAAACTATTCACTATTTAAACTCATTAAGCTGCTCATCCTGCTCCTGGCAGCCAGAGGCAAAGAAGAAATCGTGTCTAGATTAAATGGTGATGGTGAATGTGCCCATCCCAGTCCTTGGAGAGGTTGGAATTGCATCCCTGTTCCTCTGCTCTCTTTTCCTTCCTTTTTCTTGGAGTGATTCCCACCCGGATTCCTCAGCTCCAGCTCTCTGAGCAGCCTCAGGGGGAGCATTTCATCCCCTTGGAGCCAACTCCATTTGTTGCATCCTTCATGCCTCAACCACCCCTAAAAGCAGGCAAGTGCTGATGGGCAGTGCAGCTGCTTCCACTTGGGAATGTTTCCAGTGGAACAGGGAGGGAATTCTGAGAAGCTTCCACCCACTGCACGTTATTGCTGGATAAAAGGTGAGGCAGCAAAGGATCAACAAAGGGAGATTTCAGCAAGACAAAGTCCAGACAGAGAGGCTGCAAGTGTGGCTGGGGCTGCTAAACTGGGAAAACTGCAAGGTCAGGCTGTGGGAACATGGATTATACTGAGGTCTGGAACTGGTGTTGGGAAGAGAGGGAGAAGGAGAAGGAGAAGGAGAAGGAGAAGGAGAAGGAGAAGGAGAAGGAGAAGGAGAAGGAGAAGGAGAAGGAGAAGGAGAAGGAGGAGAAGGAGGAGAAGGAGGAGAAGGAGGAGAAGGAGGAGAAGGAGGAGAAGGAGGAGAAGGAGGAGAAGGAGGAGAAGGAGGAGAAGGAGGAGAAGGAGGAGAAGGAGGAGAAGGAGGAGAAGGGGAAGGAGAAGGAGGAGAAGGAGGAGAAGGAGGAGAAGGGGAAGGAGAAGGAGAAGGGGAAGGAGAAGGAGAAGGGGAAGGAGAAGGAGGAGAAGGAGAAGGAGAAGGAGAAGGAGAAGGAGAAGGAGAAGGAGAAGGAGAAGGAGGAGAAGGAGGAGAAGGAGGAGAAGGAGGAGAAGGAGGAGAAGGAGAAGGAGGAGAAGGAGAAGGAGGAGAAGGAGGAGAAGGAGGAGAAGGGCCCGAAGTAACTGCACAGTGAATTTCCTTACCATGAGCCAGGCTCATTCCCTGAGCTGACCAATATCTCCGAGCTCCCCTTCATGGCACAGCCCTGCCAGTAAAGAACAGAAGTTCCTGCTGCTCCCACTGGAATTCTGTAGCATGCCTGGCATTCCATACGTTATGCTGCCTGAGAATTCCTGCAGCCGTCCTCGGGAAGAGCAGTTCACTGCCACAGGAGGAACAAGAGGAAAGCAGCTGCCACTCTCGGGTTCTGTGCCCTGTAAAAAGTAAAAGCAGATAAAGATCAAAGCTCCATAAAGCTGGAACCATCTCCAACCTCGGGACAGCACTTCTGTGGGAAAAGCGTAGATGGGCAATTAGGAAGGAGATCATCATGCAAATGGGCAAGGGGGGGGAATTAAATTCTGCTGCTTTCTGATTGAGGCCTGCTTCAATTTGCAGCCTTTATAATATCAGTTTAATGGGACTTTTTGTGCTTTAAAGAGGTTTTTATTAGCTGGGGGTTGTCCCTGCCTGGACTGAGGCACAGCACAATGAGTCTCCTGCCTCCTGAAGCCGTGTCGTTATCCCAGCATCTGAAATTAAAAACCAGCACTCTGGGAAACCTCTCTACTCTGAGGAGAAGTGTGAGGAGCGTTTGGGTCTGTGGAAAGCCTGGAACAGCTCTGAGAGACACCAAACATCCTGTGGATCCCAATAAACAGCAAAACATTCCAGCAGCTCCTTCCAACACCGCCCTTGTAGGGAACTCTGTCACCCCAGTGGGTATTTGTGGGAGTAAGGAAGAAATCCCACTAATGACCTCAGTGTGAACACCTCTGGTTCGTCTGGGGATAAATCTCCTTTATCCTTCTGGGAGAATAAAGGAATCCAATGCTGCCTTAATCCCCTGCTCCTCGGAGTCTGCATTTCCAGAATCCATCTCCTGGCCCAGCATGGGAAGGGTTGTCCAGCGCTGGAACAGCTGCCCAGGGCAGTGGTGGAGTCACCAACCCTGGAAGTGCTCATAAAATACATGGATATGGCACTTGAGTGTTCATAAAATACCTGGGTAAATACATGGGTAAATATAGGGATAAATTCATGGGTAAATACGTGGATAAAAATATGGATAAATGTATATGGATAAACATATATGGATAATCCATGGATAAATATAGGGATAAATATGTAGGGATAAATATGTATGGATAAATACAGACCTTGCATCCCTGAACACCAGGAGAGCCGGTGTTTTACCCAGATCCCAGTGCCCTGCACGGCTGCGCTGACACGAGCACAGGCCGATCGCTCTGCCCAGCACCATCCCTCATTCTCCTCCCACGGCTCCCCAAGCGGCCCCAAACCACCCCAGCGTGTCTGTGCCGGGGCCAGGGCCTGCCCCGAGCCCGACCAGAGGCTGTCACCCAGCCCTGCACCAGCTCCCACCCCCGGGTGAGCTGGGAATGCACTGAGAGCTCGGCTCCCCGGGCTCCCCAGCACCCAAACCGGTCCTCAGACACACAGAAATGCCCAACCTGCCCCTCTGGGCACAGCCAAACACCACAATTCCATCATCCCCAAGCAACTCTGGCACTTGCCTCTTCACCTCCGCCCATTTCCAGTAGCCGGGGCTAGGACCGGGCTGTCAGTAATAGCATTCCCTAGGCAGTTCATCCCAGCACAGAGGAGAAGAGGAGCCTGTCCCTGACCCACACCATGGGCAGGACAAGGGGGGCCCTAGCTGGCTTTGCCTACTCCAGCACCAAAGCTCTTGGTCCCAAAGATGGGGCGAGTTCAGTGGTTTTTCCTGTCCTGAAAGAGAGCAGAAAAGGGAAGTTAATCCCACTGTGGAATCCAAGACTCCTGCATTTCCTATTTCTGCTCTGCTTGCTCACCGTGGAGTTTTAGCTATGGAAAAAAAAAGGAGAATGACACCATATCAAATAAAAAGTGCCCTTTTCCAGCATTTTTATTCCAGGCATTAAAAGGATGCTCATTTCTCTTCTAGCATTGTTTCCCTCATTTTAGGAGAACCGTTTTCATCCCAGGCCCCACTCGTCAGTTGTTCGATCCTCTGGCACTGGATTTGGACAAAAGAAGGGACGCACCTGGACTGCAGGAAATCACTGAGAGAAACCCTTCCAAAACGTGACAGAGAAAAACAACAGGAGATGCAGGAAGACACATCCCTCATTTGCACGTCTGGAACGCTTTTCTAAAGACTTCTCTGCATCTGGATGCTCTTTGCTCTTGGCTTTCTTCACAGGAATGCATTTGCTGCTAAACACGTCTCAGACCCTTACCTGATCGGGATAAGGTGGGATGGAGATGAAGACTCCCACAGGGAATAGCCAGGGAGATGCAGGGCCTGGGAACATCAAGGACGGAGAAGAGAAGGAACAGGGATTGTTTTTCTTGTTTAGAGCCAGCAGTGCTGTGAGCTTGGAGAACACACGGCACCGCAGGGATCCAGGGCAGGAGCGGGATAACTGCGGGATAAGGGGAATCTGCTCCCACTCCAGGGCTGTGCCAGTGAAGGAGGGGAATTTTTTAGTGCCTTCATTACACACAAAAACCAAACCCAGCACCACCGAGCTGGACTTTCGTGAGCCGCAAAACAAAGCGGCCCCTGGCCTTTGGGGGAACACAACCTCACCGAGTCACGGAGCCAGGGGATGACACTTGGGAATGATCCTTGCTGCTGCCTGCAGGCAAATCGGATGAGGGAGCCACAGGAGCTGCGGGGTTTCCTGCTCTTCCTGCAACGCCATCGGTCCAGACCAGGAGACCTTTCCTGGAACAGATCTTCCCTGTAAAGGGAGCTACACCAAAGCTCAAGCCCTCATTTAGAGACCCTTGGAAAAGCAAAGGTGAGAGGGGATTACCTGGAGCCCCAGGGGACCGAGGCGCAGGCGATGAAGAAGCAGACAGCAAAGTGCTTCCACTGCTTCTCACTCCAGCAAAGGGAACATCCCTGGAATTTCATGGCCGGCGTCGCTCCCAAACCCCACAGGTGAACCCACACGTACTCCAGGACTGATCTCCTTCAAACTTCCAGCAGCACAGACTCACCGGGAGGAACTGCGATCCAAGGACACACATCAGCAACCGTCTTCCCGCTTGCCCCTCTCTCCACATTTTCCCTTTCCAGCGGGATGCAGGTGCCACCCCCCAGAGGCAGGAAAACTGCCTTGCAATCCGCTACAAAACCTGCCTGGAAAGCCCAGGATGCCCGGAGCCAGCAGCCGTTTCTCCTGGAGCTCCTGCTGACAGGCATTTGAAGCCTGCTGTGCCTCACAGCTGCTTTTCTGCCAAGGGCATTCCCATCTTTTCTTTTTTAGCCCAAAGAAAGGTTTGCAAAGCTGAGTTTTGTGAGAAGCGCTTCATATTTGGATCATTCTTAACTTGGAGTTTCCCTTGGCACCAAAATCAGGGGCTCACCTTTTGCTTGGAGCTTGGCTGAAGTCCTCAGCAGTGCCAGGGAATGTGGCCATTGGAGGCTTTGGGCAGATTTGGCTCATCTGCCTTTTTAGGCCTTGTTTCTTTCTCTCAGCCTTCCCACTGGATTGTGGCCTCCGAGGAATACGTAAAATCCCATTCCATTCCTATTCTTTCGGACAATTTTTTGTACCGTCCCTGTACAAAACGAGGCCCCCTGTTCGGATGCTTTTCCCCACCGTTCCCCGGCACTTTTATCTGCCGGTGCATTCCCTGCGTTGCTTGGGCTCTTCCCAGCTCTCTGAGCTCCTTCACAAGGCAGCAGATCGATTTGGCCCAGGAACTAAACCCTCCCGAGGAATTGTCTGATGCCATCTCCGCATTTGACACCTGATCCTTGTGCTCAAAGGATCCCTCTTTCTTCCCTTCAGCCAATTCCAAGGCTCGCTGCCCCCAGCTGCGATCAGGCCCCAGCCTGATCCCTGCAGTCTTCCCTGCCGGGATCCTGCTCAGGAATCCCTGGGCTACAAATGTAAGAATTCATTCTTCCCACCCCTGCCCAGTTCCAAAGGATTTGGTGTCTGCCTTACCCGGCTGGAGCCTGCTTCCAACTCTGTTCTTGCTGCTTCTGCTGCTTTCCAGTTCCCAGGAATTCCACCGACGGAGCGACAGCGTTTTCCAGCTCCGCCAGGATTCCCTCTGCTGCGTTTGGGTGCTGGAAGGATATCAAAACCAGGCTCTCTGGGGCTTTACTATCAGGAAATTACATCCCCGGATTTGTTCATTTCCAAATATTATCTCTTCCCAACAAAGCACTGGGCATCCAAGGAATACAGAAAGTGATGGGCTGACCACTGCTTACTCCTCTGGAATGTCAGAGCTTGGAAAAAAAGGGCACTTGAGGCTTCTCCTGGTGCTGCCCGTGAGGTGTATTCTACTTGAGAGCCCCTTCCCGTGTCTTTCCCTGTATCCACCAAAAAATCCACCCCTTCATTCCCCAGCTGCTTGCTTCCTCCCTCTTTTCCTGTATCCAACAGAATTTTAACAGGTCAATAGTCCCCTCTGCAAGAGCACCTTTCATTCCAAACCTAAGAACAAACGAATCACTTCCCTTCCACCGTCCTTATTAGGATTCCACTGAGAGCAGTGGATGGAAAATGATCCTCTCCTGGTCCCTGCTGGATTCCCGGAGCAGGGATCCTTTCCCTCTTTCCCCCCACCACGGTGCCCTCCTCCCCCTCCCGCCCCACCCCACACCCTTTTCAGGCTTTGTTCCACAGCTTTTGCCTCCAGGCCTCAGATCCTTTCGTTCTCCACGAGCTCCCAGCAGCTCCACAGCCTTTCCTCTCCCATCCCGACCATTTCTCCGGGAATGGAGCTCCGCATTTCAATTGCCTTCTCTTTTCTCTGACTACTCCCACCAATCCAGAAGACCTAAAGCTGACACAAGGAACACTCGGTGCCCACAAATCCAAACCCAGACCCGGCCATCCCCAAACCAGCAACTCCCGGACAATTTGCATTCATTCCAACCTAACACTGAGGACTCACCCAACCCTTCAAAATTCCCAAGAAATATCCTGTTGCCTTCACAGCTCCCAGGGGATTCTGCTTCGTGCTCACACGAAGGATTTGGGACTTCCCTGAAAAAACCCGTGCAGGGCACGCCGGAATCCCCGATCCCGTGAATCCGGGGAGCGTTAAAAGCTCGGTCCAGCCTGGGCCCCCGGAAATTTTTGCCAAGTATCCCCCAAGTCCTCGGGATAACAGAACTCTCTGGTACTGCATTTTTGGCGTTGTAAAGCCTGGAATTCCTTTATTCCTAGTGCTGGGCTCTGCATATGGCTGAGAAAATCCCGGCCTCCACACAGACCCAGATTCCAAACTTTTTGATACATTTCAGCAAGCCGAGAAATTCACCTTCCCTACTTCTTCTTAAGGGCATCCTTCTCTTCCCTTACCCGGCGTGCTCTCTCCCACTGGGGGTGGGTTTTCCCCTTCCCATGCTAATTAGTCCCTACTTCTAGGAGGTTTAGGTAACCTTTCTTCCCTGGGACGGATTTCTTAACACAGCTACCGAGGCTTTGGGAGTCTCCTTTATCTTCTACTTTCTGGATCCATAAATGCCACAATCCAGACGCCCAACTTCAACAAGACATCCTTTCTACCTAAAAACACACACTCTCAACTCTTAGATCTTTTAAAGTTTTACCCCCGCAAAATTCCCCTATTTTTCCACCACTGAATTCCTCAGTCCTGCTACCAAGGATTTCTTGAATACCACGGGGCTTTTCTCAAGATTTACCCCCACGACCTTCCCTACGTGCCCACTGCTCATCACCTCATTTTTCCCTCAATGTGGTCGTTCTCCACCCCAGAGAGTTTGTCAAGTGTTGCCTCCAAAATGTTCCCCATCTCTCCACTACTCAGTTCCCCATTTTGCCTCCAAAATATTCAATCTGTCCCCTCCACATTGCATCCACTTTTACCCCCAGCGTTTTACTTCCTCTACAATATTGATTCAACTTTTTCCACCCCAAAAATGTCCATTCTCTCCCTTAAACAGCACCTCAGCTTTTCCCTCAAAAATGCCCCAGAGGGAAACTCAGATTCAGCCCCCAAACTCCCATTTGCCTACACAAACAGTTCTTGTGGCCCCTCTCAATTCCCCCAGGCTTTCAGCTCAAGGAAGAACTGGAAGCCTATTCCCTCATCTCCACCCTTGTTTTGCTTTCCTGGAAAACCTTGCGATCCCACACTTTCTCCAAGAGATCTGCTGGGAGTACTGGAAGGTTTGCTCTCTCAGAGCGCCAGGGGGCTTTACAGCACTTGTTCCTCTGCATCTTTACCCTTTTATCAGCTTTCCCCTGGAACGGTGTTGTGGGAGAAGCTTGGAACTACCAGAAATGGATTGTGTTCACATTTTTGACCCACCAGTTTTTATCTGGTTTCAAATTCCTGGAATTACCCTCAAATGTGCCCTAGAACACTGCTGTGAAAGGATCAATGAGAAGAACAGCCGGAAAGCAGAAAACCACCTCCAGCAGCAGCCACAATGATCCCATTTCTCTTCTTACCTGGTCCTGCCAGAGCTCCCAACAGCCATTCCCATTCCAAAACAAGAGCTATGGAAGACATTCCTGCTGTCCGTGAGGGTGAGGCGGCAGTTCTGGATGTTCTTCGCTGTGCAATCAGACAACAAACAGAGTGTAAATGATCCTGGTGGTCCCTTCCACGCCAAACCAGCCCGTGATTCCATGCGTGGATCAGCACCTGTCCCAGCTCCATTCCAGAAACCTCCTCCCACTAACCCAGAACTTTCCTTTTTCTGCTCAACATCAGGGGTTTGCTGCCGAGTGCCCCGGGCAGGGGACGCCTCAGCCTTCCCTGGGACCGCAGCATTCCCTGGGCTGCCTCAGCATCCCCTGCGCTGCTGTTCCACGCCCATCCCGTGGTCCAGCGCCTGCGCGGGCTGCAGTGCCGGGCTCTCCCCACGAGGCGGCAGCACCGGGAGCGAGCAGCCCCGGCCGGTCCCGCTGTCTCGGGGCAGCTGCGCCTTTAACCCGCCCTGAGCCGGCGGGGCCGTGAACACAGCGGGCACAAACCCCACCGCTGCCCTTTATTTCACCCTCAGAGGCACAGGATCGCAGCATTTCCTGGGCTGCAAGGGACCCACAGGGAGCATCGAGTCCAAATCCTGGCCCTGCACCCCAAGAATCCCACCCTGTGCCCGAGAGCCTTGTTCAGACCCAAACTCTTCCCCCAAGATCCTGAAAACACAGCGGGGCTGTGGGAGAAGGATGACCACGGAGGATTTTTTTATACAGATCTCCTTGCACGATCGTTAAATAATATTATTAGACAGTCCAGGAACGCATCCCTGTGCCGGGACAGCCACCCCTGTGCCGGAACACTCATCCCTGGGCCGGAATACCGATCCCCCGCGGCCCCCACCGTCCGCTCGGGGCTGTCCCCGTTCCCCGCTCACCTCCGAGCCCGGAGCACCCGCCCCGGTGCCCCCGGCCCGGCAGCGCTGCTCCCCGGGCTCCCCGCCATTGGCGCTCCTGGCGAAGAAGGGCGGAAGTCACCGATACGGCACCGATGTGGCTATTCGACCTTCTCAAGATGGCGGCCGGAAGGACCCCCCCCCCCCCCCCCCCCCCGCGCCGTCTATTCGACTGCCTGAATGCTCCCGCCTGCCCCAGGCGCCGCTGACCCCACAGTCGGTGTCCGCGTAGCGGGAAACGCCTCAGAAAATTGCGCGCAAGCGCTGGGCTGGCGTCGGCGTCGGCGTCGGCGTCGCGTTCAGGCAGCCGAATAGACGCAGCTTGGGGGGGGGGGGCCTTCCCTGCCGCCATATTGAGAAGGTCAGAAAACAGTGCACACGACCGCCATCTTTAGTGTGGCAGTGACGACACTTCCGCCCTTCGCCGCCATCTTGGGTGCTGGCAGAAGCCACTTCCGGTCGAGCCGCCATCTTTAGTGTGGTACACTTAGGGCCCCCGCCGCCCCTCACAAGGGCTTCTGTCTAGTCGGCTGCCTGAATCCGGCCCGGACTCCGACGCCGGCCCCGCGCTTTCCGCGCGATTTTCCGCCGTGCTTCCCGGTGCGAGGACACGGCTGGCGGGGTCAGCCGCGCCGGAGGCGGCCGACGGCTCCGCGACCGGCGGCAGGCATCGGCAGGGACACCTCTCGCAGGGGGCCTACTGCGTCCGCCATCTTGAGTGTGGCGGAAGTGTAAACCACCCTCTGCAAGGTCCTGGCAGATAATAAAATAATAAAATAAAATAAATACTATAATATTCTAATAAAAACGTCACTTAACGCCGTCCCGAGAGCGCGGAACTGCGCCTTCCTTTCCGAGCCGCCTCCTTGAGAGCGACACGCGGGCGGCTCGATTCCGACCGTGCCCGCCCGGTGCCTCCCGCCCGGGTCGCGCTGCGACCGCGCCTCTGCTGCCCGGCAAAACCGGCCCCGCCGGGCCGCCCCCCGCGCTGTCATTCCCCGCGGTCACCGCCCCGCACGGCGCCCGGCCCTTTCCATAGCTGTGGCCCCGCTCGTGCACGGCCGTGTCCCTTGGCGCTCCGAACCGCCCTTCGCCCCTCCCCTCCGCTGACAGACCCGGCCCCGCTCGCTCCCGCTCCTTGCCACGCTCGGCAGCCACCGAGGCCGCCGCCCTCTCGGCTCAGCCGGCACCGGGCGGCAGCAGCGCCGGGGCGCCGTGTCGGGGGCGGCAGTGCCGCCGTGTCGGGGGCGGCAGTGCCGCCGTGTCGGGGGCGGCAGTGCCGCCGTGTCGGGGGCGGCAGTGCCGCCGTGTCGGGGGCGGCAGTGCCGCCGTGTCGGGGGCGGCAGTGCCGCCGTGTCGGGGGCGGCAGTGCCGCGCTCTCGCCACCAGGCGGCAGCAGCGCCGCCCAGCTCAGCCCGGGGGCAGGCACAGAGCACAGGGAAAAGCCGGCTCCGGGCGCTCTGCAGCTCCTGCAGCCCGAGCGTCTCGGCTCCTGGGGCCAGGCGCTTGCTGCTTTCCTTCCTACAGAAAAACGCCGGCTCCTTATTCTCAAAACTTGCTGATCTCTATTCCCAGCTTCTTATATTGCTGTATGCGACAGAGTAGACAGAGAGGGCTGGCTTATTTCAAAATGAATTTACATCTAAATCAGTAGCATTTGCCTATAGACGTAAAAGTGAAGAACTTAACAGGTTTTAGTATTCTGCACACAGCCCTCGCTGGGAGGAATGGTAAAAAGTTAAAAACAAATGAAATTTTAAAAGTAGAAAGTTAGAAACAAAGTTACAACGGCAGAAATTTAGAAACAAACAAAGAGGTAAAATACAAGAAACAAACAAATTTCTAAAGGGAGAAAGTTGAAAACAAAGTTAGAAACGAACAAACAAAAAAATTAGAAACAAACAAAATTAGAAAGGTAGAAATTTAGAAACAAAGTCAGAAAGGCAAGTGTTGAGCCTTTGACAGGGTACCCCTCCTTCTCGGACCAGGGTGAAAGAGCAGAGGAGGCTGCTGTTCTGCTAAGTTCTTTATTTCACGGTCTCACAGCTGTCTTGAAGGCAGAGTTCGAATGGGGTTACATGATAAAGCCAAGCAGCAGCAGCAGGCAAAACCAGCTTCTTCTATATGCTCCATACACTCTATTTTTTCTTACAGAAGTGTGGATTCCATTTGTTCATTGACCAGTAAGATTAACACACGATTCTAGTTTTCCTTAAACCCATCCTGGTCTAATTCTAACAGTCGTAAGCCTCACACAAGTGTCACCTGCCCTTGTTCCATAAGGAATCCCTCTACAGACAGGGAGTTGTCACCAGCCCCGTGCTCATGGGCTGCAGGGGACACCTGCACTGAGGAGGAAATGGAAATGGGAAAGAGGGAAATGCAACCTGGTGGGACGCACCTCTGGCACCACATTTCCTCTTCTTCCTGCTGTCCTGGAAAGCCCCAAGTAAATCCAGTCCCTCAGACCCTGCATCCCTGAACACCAGGAGAGCCGGTGTTTTACCCAGATCCCAGTGCCCTGCACGGCTGCGCTGACACGAGCGCAGGCTGACCGCTCCGCCCAGCACCATCCCTCATTCTCCTCCCACGGCTCCCCAAGCGGCCCCAAAGCACCCCAGCGTGTCTGTGCCGGGGCCAGGGCCTGCCCCGAGCCCGACCAGAGGCTGTCACCCGGCCCTGCACCAGCTCCCACCCCTGGCAGAGCTGGGAATGCACTGAGAGCTCGGCTCCCCGGGCTCCCCAGCACCCAAACCGGTCCTCAGACACACAAAAATGCCCAACCTGCCCCTCTGGGCGCAGCCAAACACCACAATTCCACCATCCCCAAGCAACTCTGGCACTTGCCTCTTCACCTCCGCCCATTTCCAGTAGCCGGGGCTAGGACCGGGCTGTCAGAAATAGCATTCCCTAGGCAGTTCATCCCAGCACAGAGGAGAAGAGGAGCCTGTCCCTGACCCACACCATGGGCAGGACAAGGGGGGCCCTAGCTGGCTTTGCCTACTCCAGCACCACAGCTCTTGGTCCCAAAGATGGGGCGAGTTCAGTGGTTTTTCCTGTCCTGAAAGAGAGCAGAAAAGGGAAGTTAATCCCACTGTGGAATCCAAGACTCCTGCATTTCCTATTTCTGCTCTGATTGCTCACCGTGGAGTTTTAGCCATGGAAAAAAAAGGAGAATGACACCATATCAAATAAAAAGTTGATTAATCCACGTAGGGGCTGTGGAGAGGATACAAAGGAGCTTTTCCATGATTTTGGGGCTTGAAGAGGGACTGAATTTCCCTCAAAGCTGGGATGGGCCTGAGGATAATAAAGCAAAGGAGCAGCTTCATCTCTCCCTGGCAGAGAGCTCGGGGCTCCATTATGGATACAAATCAATCCCAGCAGGATTTCAAAGGGTTTCTTTAGGATGTCAGGTCCCTCTTTATCAGATCCCTGCTGGGATTCAGGGCCTGCCTGGTCACGGGGTGCTTTGATAAGGGCTGGATTTAAATCCCAGATCTGAGAACAGACATGAAAGGTCCCTGGGTTTCTAGGGGGTTGAAAAACTCAAGCTGGATTCGCTGCAGAGCTGAAAAATCAGGGTAAGAGAGAGCAAGGAGTGGCCAGCAGGCCCAGGCTCCTGATCACGCCCCTGGGATCCATGGGATCCATAGGATCCACGGCCTCTGGCACGCTGCTCCAGCACCCTGCAGGGTGACTGACAGCCGGGCAGGGGAAGGAGCCACCAGCAACTCTGCCACGTGCACCATCATTCACCTTGCACGTGGCCTAAACAGCTACCAAGCACTGATGGACTGACTGAGCCGAAAATATCGGAGAGATCTCAGTTTGCACTCCAAATTCCCTGCAGCCTGTTCCCTTCCTGATCCATCCCTTCAAGCAGCAAGAGTGGAATTCCTTCCATCGTTGCTCTTTCCCTCCTGTTTTCCACTCAACAAGAAAAAGAGCAGCCACGTGAACAGGAGTAAAAGCCCCAAACCCACAAAAAAGCACATTCTCAGCATCACTAATCCCTGCCAAACTGCCAGGAACCTTCCAAAACTACATCCAAGCTTGGAAACAGGGATCCAGTTGTTTGTTTAAGCAGCTATTGATCCAGTCTCTTCCAGCTAATTAAACTATTCACTATTTAAACTCATTAAGCTGCTCATCCTGCTCCTGGCAGCCAGAGGCAAAGAAGAAATCGTGTCTAGATTAAATGGTGATGGTGAATGTGCCCATCCCAGTCCTTGGAGAGGTTGGAATTGCATCCCTGTTCCTCTGCTCTCTTTTCCTTCCTTTTTCTTGGAGTGATTCCCACCCGGATTCCTCAGCTCCAGCTCTCTGAGCAGCCTCAGGGGGAGCATTTCATCCCCTTGGAGCCAACTCCATTTGTTGCATCCTTCATGCCTCAACCACCCCTAAAAGCAGGCAAGTGCTGATGGGCAGTGCAGCTGCTTCCACTTGGGAATGTTTCCAGTGGAACAGGGAGGGAATTCTGAGAAGCTTCCACCCACTGCACGTTATTGCTGGATAAAAGGTGAGGCAGCAAAGGATCAACAAAGGGAGATTTCAGCAAGACAAAGTCCAGACAGAGAGGCTGCAAGTGTGGCTGGGGCTGCTAAACTGGGAAAACTGCAAGGTCAGGCTGTGGGAACATGGATTATACTGAGGTCTGGAACTGGTGTTGGGAAGAGAGGGAGAAGGAGAAGGAGAAGGAGAAGGAGAAGGAGAAGGAGAAGGAGAAGGAGAAGGAGAAGGAGAAGGAGAAGGAGAAGGAGAAGGAGAAGGAGAAGGAGAAGGAGGAGAAGGAGGAGAAGGAGGAGAAGGAGGAGAAGGAGGAGAAGGAGGAGAAGGAGGAGAAGGAGGAGAAGGAGGAGAAGGAGGAGAAGGGGAAGGAGAAGGAGAAGGGGAAGGAGAAGGAGGAGAAGGAGAAGAAGGAGAAGGGGAAGGAGAAGGAGAAGGGGAAGGAGAAGGAGAAGGAGAAGGAGAAGGAGAAGGAGAAGAAGGAGAAGGAGAAGGAGAAGGAGAAGGAGAAGGAGAAGGAGGAGAAGGAGGAGAAGGAGGAGAAGGAGGAGAAGGAGAAGGAGGAGAAGGAGAAGGAGGAGAAGGAGGAGAAGGAGGAGAAGGAGGAGAAGGAGGAGAAGGAGGAGAAGGAGGAGAAGGAGGAGAAGGAGGAGAAGGGCCCGAAGTAACTGCACAGTGAATTTCCTTACCATGAGCCAGGCTCATTCCCTGAGCTGACCAATATCTCCGAGCTCCCCTTCATGGCACAGCCCTGCCAGTAAAGAACAGAAGTTCCTGCTGCTCCCACTGGAATTCTGTAGCGTGCCTGGCATTCCATACGTTATGCTGCCTGAGAATTCCTGCAGCCGTCCTCGGGAAGAGCAGTTCACTGCCACAGGAGGAACAAGAGGAAAGCAGCTGCCACTCTCGGGTTCTGTGCCCTGTAAAAAGTAAAAGCAGATAAAGATCAAAGCTCCATAAAGCTGGAACCATCTCCAACCTCGGGACAGCACTTCTGTGGGAAAAGCGTAGATGGGCAATTAGGAAGGAGATCATCATGCAAATGGGCAAGGGGGGGGAATTAAATTCTGCTGCTTTCTGATTGAGGCCTGCTTCAATTTGCAGCCTTTATAATATCAGTTTAATGGGACTTTTTGTGCTTTAAAGAGGTTTTTATTAGCTGGGGGTTGTCCCTGCCTGGACTGAGGCACAGCACAATGAGTCTCCTGCCTCCTGAAGCCGTGTCGTTATCCCAGCATCTGAAATTAAAAACCAGCACTCTGGGAAACCTCTCTACTCTGAGGAGAAGTGTGAGGAGCGTTTGGGTCTGTGGAAAGCCTGGAACAGCTCTGAGAGACACCAAACATCCTGTGGATCCCAATAAACAGCAAAACATTCCAGCAGCTCCTTCCAACACCGCCCTTGTAGGGAACTCTGTCACCCCAGTGGGTATTTGTGGGAGTAAGGAAGAAATCCCACTAATGACCTCAGTGTGAACACCTCTGGTTCGTCTGGGGATAAATCTCCTTTATCCTTCTGGGAGAATAAAGGAATCCAATGCTGCCTTAATCCCCTGCTCCTCGGAGTCTGCATTTCCAGAATCCATCTCCTGGCCCAGCATGGGAAGGGTTGTCCAGCGCTGGAACAGCTGCCCAGGGCAGTGGTGGAGTCACCAACCCTGGAAGTGCTCATAAAATACATGGATATGGCACTTGAGTGTTCATAAAATACCTGGGTAAATACATGGGTAAATATAGGGATAAATTCATGGGTAAATACGTGGATAAAAATATGGATAAATGTATATGGATAAACATATATGGATAATCCATGGATAAATATAGGGATAAATATGTAGGGATAAATATGTATGGATAAATACAGACCTTGCTTCCCTGAACACCAGGAGAGCCGGTGTTTTACCCAGATCCCAGTGCCCTGCACGGCTGCGCTGACACGAGCACAGGCCGATCGCTCTGCCCAGCACCATCCCTCATTCTCCTCCCACGGCTCCCCAAGCGGCCCCAAAGCACCCCAGCGTGTCTGTGCCGGGGCCAGGGCCTGCCCCGAGCCCGACCAGAGGCTGTCACCCAGCCCTGCACCAGCTCCCACCCCCAGGTGAGCTGGGAATGCACTGAGAGCTCGGCTCCCCGGGCTCCCCAGCACCCAAACCGGTCCTCAGACACACAGAAATGCCCAACCTGCCCCTCTGGGCACAGCCAAACACCACAATTCCATCATCCCCAAGCAACTCTGGCACTTGCCTCTTCACCTCCGCCCATTTCCAGTAGCCGGGGCTAGGACCGGGCTGTCAGTAATAGCATTCCCTAGGCAGTTCATCCCAGCACAGAGGAGAAGAGGAGCCTGTCCCTGACCCACACCATGGGCAGGACAAGGGGGGCCCTAGCTGGCTTTGCCTACTCCAGCACCAAAGCTCTTGGTCCCAAAGATGGGGCGAGTTCAGTGGTTTTTCCTGTCCTGAAAGAGAGCAGAAAAGGGAAGTTAATCCCACTGTGGAATCCAAGACTCCTGCATTTCCTATTTCTGCTCTGCTTGCTCACCGTGGAGTTTTAGCTATGGAAAAAAAAAGGAGAATGACACCATATCAAATAAAAAGTGCCCTTTTCCAGCATTTTTATTCCAGGCATTAAAAGGATGCTCATTTCTCTTCTAGCATTGTTTCCCTCATTTTAGGAGAACCGTTTTCATCCCAGGCCCCACTCGTCAGTTGTTCGATCCTCTGGCACTGGATTTGGACAAAAGAAGGGACGCACCTGGACTGCAGGAAATCACTGAGAGAAACCCTTCCAAAACGTGACAGAGAAAAACAACAGGAGATGCAGGAAGACACATCCCTCATTTGCACGTCTGGAACGCTTTTCTAAAGACTTCTCTGCATCTGGATGCTCTTTGCTCTTGGCTTTCTTCACAGGAATGCATTTGCTGCTAAACACGTCTCAGACCCTTACCTGATCGGGATAAGGTGGGATGGAGATGAAGACTCCCACAGGGAATAGCCAGGGAGATGCAGGGCCTGGGAACATCAAGGACGGAGAAGAGAAGGAACAGGGATTGTTTTTCTTGTTTAGAGCCAGCAGTGCTGTGAGCTTGGAGAACACACGGCACCGCAGGGATCCAGGGCAGGAGCGGGATAACTGCGGGATAAGGGGAATCTGCTCCCACTCCAGGGCTGTGCCAGTGAAGGAGGGGAATTTTTTAGTGCCTTCATTACACACAAAAACCAAACCCAGCACCACCGAGCTGGACTTTCGTGAGCCGCAAAACAAAGCGGCCCCTGGCCTTTGGGGGAACACAACCTCACCGAGTCACGGAGCCAGGGCATGACACTTGGGAATGATCCTTGCTGCTGCCTGCAGGCAAATCGGATGAGGGAGCCACAGGAGCTGCGGGGTTTCCTGCTCTTCCTGCAACGCCATCGGTCCAGACCAGGAGACCTTTCCTGGAACAGATCTTCCCTGTAAAGGGAGCTACACCAAAGCTCAAGCCCTCATTTAGAGACCCTTGGAAAAGCAAAGGTGAGAGGGGATTACCTGGAGCCCCAGGGGACCGAGGCGCAGGCGATGAAGAAGCAGACAGCAAAGTGCTTCCACTGCTTCTCACTCCAGCAAAGGGAACATCCCTGGAATTTCATGGCCGGCGTCGCTCCCAAACCCCACAGGTGAACCCACACGTACTCCAGGACTGATCTCCTTCAAACTTCCAGCAGCACAGACTCACCGGGAGGAACTGCGATCCAAGGACACACATCAGCAACCGTCTTCCCGCTTGCCCCTCTCTCCACATTTTCCCTTTCCAGCGGGATGCAGGTGCCACCCCCCAGAGGCAGGAAAACTGCCTTGCAATCCGCTACAAAACCTGCCTGGAAAGCCCAGGATGCCCGGAGCCAGCAGCCGTTTCTCCTGGAGCTCCTGCTGACAGGCATTTGAAGCCTGCTGTGCCTCACAGCTGCTTTTCTGCCAAGGGCATTCCCATCTTTTCTTTTTTAGCCCAAAGAAAGGTTTGCAAAGCTGAGTTTTGTGAGAAGCGCTTCATATTTGGATCATTCTTAACTTGGAGTTTCCCTTGGCACCAAAATCAGGGGCTCACCTTTTGCTTGGAGCTTGGCTGAAGTCCTCAGCAATGCCAGGGAATGTGGCCATTGGAGGCTTTGGGCAGATTTGGCTCATCTGCCTTTTTAGGCCTTGTTTCTTTCTCTCAGCCTTCCCACTGGATTGTGGCCTCCGAGGAATACGTAAAATCCCATTCCATTCCTATTCTTTCGGACAATTTTTTGTACCGTCCCTGTACAAAACGAGGCCCCCTGTTCGGATGCTTTTCCCCACCGTTCCCCGGCACTTTTATCTGCCGGTGCATTCCCTGCGTTGCTTGGGCTCTTCCCAGCTCTCTGAGCTCCTTCACAAGGCAGCAGATCGATTTGGCCCAGGAACTAAACCCTCCCGAGGAATTGTCTGATGCCATCTCCGCATTTGACACCTGATCCTTGTGCTCAAAGGATCCCTCTTTCTTCCCTTCAGCCAATTCCAAGGCTCGCTGCCCCCAGCTGCGATCAGGCCCCAGCCTGATCCCTGCAGTCTTCCCTGCCGGGATCCTGCTCAGGAATCCCTGGGCTACAAATGTAAGAATTCATTCTTCCCACCCCTGCCCAGTTCCAAAGGATTTGGTGTCTGCCTTACCCGGCTGGAGCCTGCTTCCAACTCTGTTCTTGCTGCTTCTGCTGCTTTCCAGTTCCCAGGAATTCCACCGACGGAGCGACAGCGTTTTCCAGCTCCGCCAGGATTCCCTCTGCTGCGTTTGGGTGCTGGAAGGATATCAAAACCAGGCTCTCTGGGGCTTTACTATCAGGAAATTACATCCCCGGATTTGTTCATTTCCAAATATTATCTCTTCCCAACAAAGCACTGGGCATCCAAGGAATACAGAAAGTGATGGGCTGACCACTGCTTACTCCTCTGGAATGTCAGAGCTTGGAAAAAAAGGGCACTTGAGGCTTCTCCTGGTGCTGCCCGTGAGGTGTATTCTACTTGAGAGCCCCTTCCCGTGTCTTTCCCTGTATCCACCAAAAAATCCACCCCTTCATTCCCCAGCTGCTTGCTTCCTCCCTCTTTTCCTGTATCCAACAGAATTTTAACAGGTCAATAGTCCCCTCTGCAAGAGCACCTTTCATTCCAAACCTAAGAACAAACGAATCACTTCCCTTCCACCGTCCTTATTAGGATGCCACTGAGAGCAGTGGATGGAAAATGATCTTCTCCTGGTCCCTGCTGGATTCCCGGAGCAGGGATCCTTTCCCTCTTTCCCCCCACCACGGTGCCCTCCTCCCCCTCCCGCCCCACCCCACACCCTTTTCAGGCTTTGTTCCACAGCTTTTGCCTCCAGGCCTCAGATCCTTTCGTTCTCCACGAGCTCCCAGCAGCTCCACAGCCTTCCCGCTCCCATCCTGACCATTTCTCCGGGAATGGAGCTCCGCATTTCAATTGCCTTCTCTTTTCTCTGACAATTCCTACCAATCCAGAAGACCTAAAGCTGACACAAGGAACACTCGGTGCCCACAAATCCAAACCCAGACCCGGCCATCCCCAAACCAGCAACTCCCGGACAATTTGCATTCATTCCAACCTAACACTGAGGACTCACCCAACCCTTCAAAATTCCCAAGAAATATCCTGTTGCCTTCACAGCTCCCAGGGGATTCTGCTTCGTGCTCACACGAAGGATTTGGGACTTCCCTGAAAAAACCCGTGCAGGGCACGCCGGAATCCCCGATCCCGTGAATCCGGGGAGCGTTAAAAGCTCGGTCCAGCCTGGGCCCCCGGAAATTTTTGCCAAGTATCCCCCAAGTCCTCGGGATAACAGAACTCTCTGGTACTGCATTTTTGGCGTTGTAAAGCCTGGAATTCCTTTATTCCTAGTGCTGGGCTCTGCATATGGCTGAGAAAATCCCGGCCTCCACACAGACCCAGATTCCAAACTTTTTGATACATTTCAGCAAGCCGAGAAATTCACCTTCCCTACTTCTTCTTAAGGGCATCCTTCTCTTCCCTTACCCGGCGTGCTCTCTCCCACTGGGGGTGGGTTTTCCCCTTCCCATGCTAATTAGTCCCTACTTCTAGGAGGTTTAGGTAACCTTTCTTCCCTGGGACGGATTTCTTAACACAGCTACCGAGGCTTTGGGAGTCTCCTTTATCTTCTACTTTCTGGATCCATAAATGCCACAATCCAGACGCCCAACTTCAACAAGACATCCTTTCTACCTAAAAACACACACTCTCAACTCTTAGATCTTTTAAAGTTTTACCCCCGCAAAATTCCCCTATTTTTCCACCACTGAATTCCTCAGTCCTGCTACCAAGGATTTCTTGAATACCACGGGGCTTTTCTCAAGATTTACCCCCACGACCTTCCCTACGTGCCCACTGCTCATCACCTCATTTTTCCCTCAATGTGGTCGTTCTCCACCCCAGAGAGTTTGTCAAGTGTTGCCTCCAAAATGTTCCCCATCTCTCCACTACTCAGTTCCCCATTTTGCCTCCAAAATATTCAATCTGTCCCCTCCACATTGCATCCACTTTTACCCCCAGCGTTTTACTTCCTCTACAATATTGATTCAACTTTTTCCACCCCAAAAATGTCCATTCTCTCCCTTAAACAGCACCTCAGCTTTTCCCTCAAAAATGCCCCAGAGGGAAACTCAGATTCAGCCCCCAAACTCCCATTTGCCTACACAAACAGTTCTTGTGGCCCCTCTCAATTCCCCCAGGCTTTCAGCTCAAGGAAGAACTGGAAGCCTATTCCCTCATCTCCACCCTTGTTTTGCTTTCCTGGAAAACCTTGCGATCCCACACTTTCTCCAAGAGATCTGCTGGGACTACTGGAAGGTTTGCTCTCTCAGAGCGCCAGGGGGCTTTACAGCACTTGTTCCTCTGCATCTTTACCCTTTTATCAGCTTTCCCCTGGAACGGTGTTGTGGGAGAAGCTTGGAACTACCAGAAATGGATTGTGTTCACATTTTTGCCCCACCAGTTTTTATCTGGTTTCAAATTCCTGGAATTACCCTCAAATGTGCCCTAGAACACTGCTGTGAAAGGATCAATGAGAAGAACAGCCGGAAAGCAGAAAACCACCTCCAGCAGCAGCCACAATGATCCCATTTCTCTTCTTACCTGGTCCTGCCAGAGCTCCCAACAGCCATTCCCATTCCAAAACAAGAGCTATGGAAGACATTCCTGCTGTCCGTGAGGGTGAGGCGGCAGTTCTGGATGTTCTTCGCTGTGCAATCAGACAACAAACAGAGTGTAAATGATCCTGGTGGTCCCTTCCACGCCAAACCAGCCCGTGATTCCATGCGTGGATCAGCACCTGTCCCAGCTCCATTCCAGAAACCTCCTCCCACTAACCCAGAACTTTCCTTTTTCTGCTCAACATCAGGGGTTTGCTGCCGAGTGCCCCGGGCAGGGGACGCCTCAGCCTTCCCTGGGACCGCAGCATTCCCTGGGCTGCCTCAGCATCCCCTGCGCTGCTGTTCCACGCCCATCCCGTGGTCCAGCGCCTGCGCGGGCTGCAGTGCCGGGCTCTCCCCACGAGGCGGCAGCACCGGGAGCGAGCAGCCCCGGCCGGTCCCGCTGTCTCGGGGCAGCTGCGCCTTTAACCCGCCCTGAGCCGGCGGGGCCGTGAACACAGCGGGCACAAACCCCACCGCTCCCCTTTATTTCACCCTCAGAGGCACAGGATCGCAGCATTTCCTGGGCTGCAAGGGACCCACAGGGAGCATCGAGTCCAAATCCTGGCCCTGCACCCCAAGAATCCCACCCTGTGCCCGAGAGCCTTGTTCAGACCCAAACTCTTCCCCCAAGATCCTGAAAACACAGCGGGGCTGTGGGAGAAGGATGACCACGGAGGATTTTTTTATACAGATCTCCTTGCACGATCGTTAAATAATATTATTAGACAGTCCAGGAACGCATCCCTGTGCCGGGACAGCCACCCCTGTGCCGGAACACTCATCCCTGGGCCGGAATACCGATCCCCCGCGGCCCCCACCGTCCGCTCGGGGCTGTCCCCGTTCCCCGCTCACCTCCGAGCCCGGAGCACCCGCCCCGGTGCCCCCGGCCCGGCAGCGCTGCTCCCCGGGCTCCCCGCCATTGGCGCTCCTGGCGAAGAAGGGCGGAAGTCACCGATACGGCACCGATGTGGCTATTCGACCTTCTCAAGATGGCGGCCGGAAGGACCCCCCCCCCCCCCCCCCCCGCGCCGTCTATTCGACTGCCTGAATGCTCCCGCCTGCCCCAGGCGCCGCTGACCCCACAGTCGGTGTCCGCGTAGCGGGAAACGCCTCAGAAAATTGCGCGCAAGCGCTGGGCTGGCGTCGGCGTCGGCGTCGGCGTCGCGTTCAGGCAGCCGAATAGACGCAGCTTGGGGGGGGGGGGGCCTTCCCTGCCGCCATATTGAGAAGGTCAGAAAACAGTGCACACGACCGCCATCTTTAGTGTGGCAGTGACGACACTTCCGCCCTTCGCCGCCATCTTGGGTGCTGGCAGAAGCCACTTCCGGTCGAGCCGCCATCTTTAGTGTGGTACACTTAGGGCCCCCGCCGCCCCTCACAAGGGCTTCTGTCTAGTCGGCTGCCTGAATCCGGCCCGGACTCCGACGCCGGCCCCGCGCTTTCCGCGCGATTTTCCGCCGTGCTTCCCGGTGCGAGGACACGGCTGGCGGGGTCAGCCGCGCCGGAGGCGGCCGACGGCTCCGCGACCGGCGGCAGGCATCGGCAGGGACACCTCTCGCAGGGGGCCTACTGCGTCCGCCATCTTGAGTGTGGCGGAAGTGTAAACCACCCTCTGCAAGGTCCTGGCAGATAATAAAATAATAAAATAAAATAAATACTATAATATTCTAATAAAAACGTCACTTAACGCCGTCCCGAGAGCGCGGAACTGCGCCTTCCTTTCCGAGCCGCCTCCTTGAGAGCGACACGCGGGCGGCTCGATTCCGACCGTGCCCGCCCGGTGCCTCCCGCCCGGGTCGCGCTGCGACCGCGCCTCTGCTGCCCGGCAAAACCGGCCCCGCCGGGCCGCCCCCCGCGCTGTCATTCCCCGCGGTCACCGCCCCGCACGGCGCCCGGCCCTTTCCATAGCTGTGGCCCCGCTCGTGCACGGCCGTGTCCCTTGGCGCTCCGAACCGCCCTTCGCCCCTCCCCTCCGCTGACAGACCCGGCCCCGCTCGCTCCCGCTCCTTGCCACGCTCGGCAGCCACCGAGGCCGCCGCCCTCTCGGCTCAGCCGGCACCGGGCGGCAGCAGCGCCGGGGCGCCGTGTCGGGGGCGGCAGTGCCGCCGTGTCGGGGGCGGCAGTGCCGCCGTGTCGGGGGCGGCAGTGCCGCCGTGTCGGGGGCGGCAGTGCCGCCGTGTCGGGGGCGGCAGTGCCGCGCTCTCGCCACCAGGCGGCAGCAGCGCCGCCCAGCTCAGCCCGGGGGCAGGCACAGAGCACAGGGAAAAGCCGGCTCCGGGCGCTCTGCAGCTCCTGCAGCCCGAGCGTCTCGGCTCCTGGGGCCAGGCGCTTGCTGCTTTCCTTCCTACAGAAAAACGCCGGCTCCTTATTCTCAAAACTTGCTGATCTCTATTCCCAGCTTCTTATATTGCTGTATGCGACAGAGTAGACAGAGAGGGCTGGCTTATTTCAAAATGAATTTACATCTAAATCAGTAGCATTTGCCTATAGACGTAAAAGTGAAGAACTTAACAGGTTTTAGTATTCTGCACACAGCCCTCGCTGGGAGGAATGGTAAAAAGTTAAAAACAAATGAAATTTTAAAAGTAGAAAGTTAGAAACAAAGTTACAACGGCAGAAATTTAGAAACAAACAAAGAGGTAAAATACAAGAAACAAACAAATTTCTAAAGGGAGAAAGTTGAAAACAAAGTTAGAAACGAACAAACAAAAAAATTAGAAACAAACAAAATTAGAAAGGTAGAAATTTAGAAACAAAGTCAGAAAGGCAAGTGTTGAGCCTTTGACAGGGTACCCCTCCTTCTCGGACCAGGGTGAAAGAGCAGAGGAGGCTGCTGTTCTGCTAAGTTCTTTATTTCACGGTCTCACAGCTGTCTTGAAGGCAGAGTTCGAATGGGGTTACATGATAAAGCCAAGCAGCAGCAGCAGGCAAAACCAGCTTCTTCTATATGCTCCATACACTCTATTTTTTCTTACAGAAGTGTGGATTCCATTTGTTCATTGACCAGTAAGATTAACACACGATTCTAGTTTTCCTTAAACCCATCCTGGTCTAATTCTAACAGTCGTAAGCCTCACACAAGTGTCACCTGCCCTTGTTCCATAAGGAATCCCTCTACAGACAGGGAGTTGTCACCAGCCCCGTGCTCATGGGCTGCAGGGGACACCTGCACTGAGGAGGAAATGGAAATGGGAAAGAGGGAAATGCAACCTGGTGGGACGCACCTCTGGCACCACATTTCCTCTTCTTCCTGCTGTCCTGGAAAGCCCCAAGTAAATCCAGTCCCTCAGACCCTGCATCCCTGAACACCAGGAGAGCCGGTGTTTTACCCAGATCCCAGTGCCCTGCACGGCTGCGCTGACACGAGCGCAGGCTGACCGCTCTGCCCAGCACCATCCCTCATTCTCCTCCCACGGCTCCCCAAGCGGCCCCAAAGCACCCCAGCGTGTCTGTGCCGGGGCCAGGGCCTGCCCCGAGCCCGACCAGAGGCTGTCACCCGGCCCTGCACCAGCTCCCACCCCTGGCAGAGCTGGGAATGCACTGAGAGCTCGGCTCCCCGGGCTCCCCAGCACCCAAACCGGTCCTCAGACACACAAAAATGCCCAACCTGCCCCTCTGGGCGCAGCCAAACACCACAATTCCACCATCCCCAAGCAACTCTGGCACTTGCCTCTTCACCTCCGCCCATTTCCAGTAGCCGGGGCTAGGACCGGGCTGTCAGAAATAGCATTCCCTAGGCAGTTCATCCCAGCACAGAGGAGAAGAGGAGCCTGTCCCTGACCCACACCATGGGCAGGACAAGGGGGGCCCTAGCTGGCTTTGCCTACTCCAGCACCACAGCTCTTGGTCCCAAAGATGGGGCGAGTTCAGTGGTTTTTCCTGTCCTGAAAGAGAGCAGAAAAGGGAAGTTAATCCCACTGTGGAATCCAAGACTCCTGCATTTCCTATTTCTGCTCTGATTGCTCACCGTGGAGTTTTAGCCATGGAAAAAAAAGGAGAATGACACCATATCAAATAAAAAGTTGATTAATCCACGTAGGGGCTGTGGAGAGGATACAAAGGAGCTTTTCCATGATTTTGGGGCTTGAAGAGGGACTGAATTTCCCTCAAAGCTGGGATGGGCCTGAGGATAATAAAGCAAAGGAGCAGCTTCATCTCTCCCTGGCAGAGAGCTCGGGGCTCCATTATGGATACAAATCAATCCCAGCAGGATTTCAAAGGGTTTCTTTAGGATGTCAGGTCCCTCTTTATCAGATCCCTGCTGGGATTCAGGGCCTGCCTGGTCACGGGGTGCTTTGATAAGGGCTGGATTTAAATCCCAGATCTGAGAACAGACATGAAAGGTCCCTGGGTTTCTAGGGGGTTGAAAAACTCAAGCTGGATTCGCTGCAGAGCTGAAAAATCAGGGTAAGAGAGAGCAAGGAGTGGCCAGCAGGCCCAGGCTCCTGATCACGCCCCTGGGATCCATGGGATCCATAGGATCCACGGCCTCTGGCACGCTGCTCCAGCACCCTGCAGGGTGACTGACAGCCGGGCAGGGGAAGGAGCCACCAGCAACTCTGCCACGTGCACCATCATTCACCTTGCACGTGGCCTAAACAGCTACCAAGCACTGATGGACTGACTGAGCCGAAAATATCGGAGAGATCTCAGTTTGCACTCCAAATTCCCTGCAGCCTGTTCCCTTCCTGATCCATCCCTTCAAGCAGCAAGAGTGGAATTCCTTCCATCGTTGCTCTTTCCCTCCTGTTTTCCACTCAACAAGAAAAAGAGCAGCCACGTGAACAGGAGTAAAAGCCCCAAACCCACAAAAAAGCACATTCTCAGCATCACTAATCCCTGCCAAACTGCCAGGAACCTTCCAAAACTACATCCAAGCTTGGAAACAGGGATCCAGTTGTTTGTTTAAGCAGCTATTGATCCAGTCTCTTCCAGCTAATTAAACTATTCACTATTTAAACTCATTAAGCTGCTCATCCTGCTCCTGGCAGCCAGAGGCAAAGAAGAAATCGTGTCTAGATTAAATGGTGATGGTGAATGTGCCCATCCCAGTCCTTGGAGAGGTTGGAATTGCATCCCTGTTCCTCTGCTCTCTTTTCCTTCCTTTTTCTTGGAGTGATTCCCACCCGGATTCCTCAGCTCCAGCTCTCTGAGCAGCCTCAGGGGGAGCATTTCATCCCCTTGGAGCCAACTCCATTTGTTGCATCCTTCATGCCTCAACCACCCCTAAAAGCAGGCAAGTGCTGATGGGCAGTGCAGCTGCTTCCACTTGGGAATGTTTCCAGTGGAACAGGGAGGGAATTCTGAGAAGCTTCCACCCACTGCACGTTATTGCTGGATAAAAGGTGAGGCAGCAAAGGATCAACAAAGGGAGATTTCAGCAAGACAAAGTCCAGACAGAGAGGCTGCAAGTGTGGCTGGGGCTGCTAAACTGGGAAAACTGCAAGGTCAGGCTGTGGGAACATGGATTATACTGAGGTCTGGAACTGGTGTTGGGAAGAGAGGGAGAAGGAGAAGGAGAAGGAGAAGGAGAAGGAGAAGGAGAAGGAGAAGGAGAAGGAGAAGGAGAAGGAGAAGGAGAAGGAGAAGGAGGAGAAGGAGGAGAAGGAGGAGAAGGAGGAGAAGGAGGAGAAGGAGGAGAAGGGGAAGGAGAAGGAGAAGGAGAAGGAGGAGAAGGAGAAGAAGGAGAAGGGGAAGGAGAAGGAGAAGGGGAAGGAGAAGGAGGAGAAGGAGAAGGAGAAGGAGAAGGAGAAGGAGAAGGAGAAGGAGAAGGAGAAGGAGAAGGAGAAGGAGAAGGAGAAGGAGAAGGAGGAGAAGGAGGAGAAGGAGGAGAAGGAGGAGAAGGAGAAGGAGAAGGAGAAGGAGAAGGAGAAGGAGAAGGAGAAGGAGAAGGAGAAGGAGAAGGAGAAGGAGAAGGAGAAGGAGAAGGAGGAGAAGGAGGAGAAGGAGGAGAAGGAGGAGAAGGAGGAGAAGGAGGAGAAGGAGGAGAAGGAGGAGAAGGAGGAGAAGGAGGAGAAGGAGGAGAAGGAGGAGAAGGAGGAGAAGGGGAAGGAGAAGGAGGAGAAGGAGGAGAAGGAGGAGAAGGGGAAGGAGAAGGAGAAGGGGAAGGAGAAGGAGAAGGGGAAGGAGAAGGAGGAGAAGGAGAAGGAGAAGGAGAAGGAGAAGGAGAAGGAGAAGGAGAAGGAGAAGGAGAAGGAGAAGGAGAAGGAGAAGGAGAAGGAGAAGGAGAAGGAGAAGGAGAAGGAGAAGGAGGAGAAGGAGGAGAAGGAGGAGAAGGAGGAGAAGGAGGAGAAGGAGGAGAAGGAGGAGAAGGAGGAGAAGGAGGAGAAGGAGGAGAAGGAGGAGAAGGAGGAGAAGGGGAAGGAGAAGGAGGAGAAGGAGGAGAAGGAGGAGAAGGGGAAGGAGAAGGAGAAGGGGAAGGAGAAGGAGGAGAAGGAGAAGGAGAAGGAGAAGGAGAAGGAGAAGGAGAAGGAGAAGGAGAAGGAGAAGGAGAAGGAGAAGGAGAAGGAGAAGGAGAAGGAGAAGGAGAAGGAGGAGAAGGAGGAGAAGGAGGAGAAGGAGGAGAAGGAGAAGGAGGAGAAGGAGAAGGAGGAGAAGGAGGAGAAGGAGGAGAAGGAGGAGAAGGGCCCGAAGTAACTGCACAGTGAATTTCCTTACCATGAGCCAGGCTCATTCCCTGAGCTGACCAATATCTCCGAGCTCCCCTTCATGGCACAGCCCTGCCAGTAAAGAACAGAAGTTCCTGCTGCTCCCACTGGAATTCTGTAGCATGCCTGGCATTCCATACGTTATGCTGCCTGAGAATTCCTGCAGCCGTCCTCGGGAAGAGCAGTTCACTGCCACAGGAGGAACAAGAGGAAAGCAGCTGCCACTCTCGGGTTCTGTGCCCTGTAAAAAGTAAAAGCAGATAAAGATCAAAGCTCCATAAAGCTGGAACCATCTCCAACCTCGGGACAGCACTTCTGTGGGAAAAGCGTAGATGGGCAATTAGGAAGGAGATCATCATGCAAATGGGCAAGGGGGGGGAATTAAATTCTGCTGCTTTCTGATTGAGGCCTGCTTCAATTTGCAGCCTTTATAATATCAGTTTAATGGGACTTTTTGTGCTTTAAAGAGGTTTTTATTAGCTGGGGGTTGTCCCTGCCTGGACTGAGGCACAGCACAATGAGTCTCCTGCCTCCTGAAGCCGTGTCGTTATCCCAGCATCTGAAATTAAAAACCAGCACTCTGGGAAACCTCTCTACTCTGAGGAGAAGTGTGAGGAGCGTTTGGGTCTGTGGAAAGCCTGGAACAGCTCTGAGAGACACCAAACATCCTGTGGATCCCAATAAACAGCAAAACATTCCAGCAGCTCCTTCCAACACCGCCCTTGTAGGGAACTCTGTCACCCCAGTGGGTATTTGTGGGAGTAAGGAAGAAATCCCACTAATGACCTCAGTGTGAACACCTCTGGTTCGTCTGGGGATAAATCTCCTTTATCCTTCTGGGAGAATAAAGGAATCCAATGCTGCCTTAATCCCCTGCTCCTCGGAGTCTGCATTTCCAGAATCCATCTCCTGGCCCAGCATGGGAAGGGTTGTCCAGCGCTGGAACAGCTGCCCAGGGCAGTGGTGGAGTCACCAACCCTGGAAGTGCTCATAAAATACATGGATATGGCACTTGAGTGTTCATAAAATACCTGGGTAAATACATGGGTAAATATAGGGATAAATTCATGGGTAAATACGTGGATAAAAATATGGATAAATGTATATGGATAAACATATATGGATAATCCATGGATAAATATAGGGATAAATATGTAGGGATAAATATGTATGGATAAATACAGACCTTGCATCCCTGAACACCAGGAGAGCCGGTGTTTTACCCAGATCCCAGTGCCCTGCACGGCTGCGCTGACACGAGCACAGGCCGATCGCTCTGCCCAGCACCATCCCTCATTCTCCTCCCACGGCTCCCCAAGTGGCCCCAAACCACCCCAGCGTGTCTGTGCCGGGGCCAGGGCCTGCCCCGAGCCCGACCAGAGGCTGTCACCCAGCCCTGCACCAGCTCCCACCCCCGGGTGAGCTGGGAATGCACTGAGAGCTCGGCTCCCCGGGCTCCCCAGCACCCAAACCGGTCCTCAGACACACAGAAATGCCCAACCTGCCCCTCTGGGCACAGCCAAACACCACAATTCCATCATCCCCAAGCAACTCTGGCACTTGCCTCTTCACCTCCGCCCATTTCCAGTAGCCGGGGCTAGGACCGGGCTGTCAGAAATAGCATTCCCTAGGCAGTTCATCCCAGCACAGAGGAGAAGAGGAGCCTGTCCCTGACCCACACCATGGGCAGGACAAGGGGGGCCCTAGCTGGCTTTGCCTACTCCAGCACCAAAGCTCTTGGTCCCAAAGATGGGGCGAGTTCAGTGGTTTTTCCTGTCCTGAAAGAGAGCAGAAAAGGGAAGTTAATCCCACTGTGGAATCCAAGACTCCTGCATTTCCTATTTCTGCTCTGCTTGCTCACCGTGGAGTTTTAGCTATGGAAAAAAAAAGGAGAATGACACCATATCAAATAAAAAGTGCCCTTTTCCAGCATTTTTATTCCAGGCATTAAAAGGATGCTCATTTCTCTTCTAGCATTGTTTCCCTCATTTTAGGAGAACCGTTTTCATCCCAGGCCCCACTCGTCAGTTGTTCGATCCTCTGGCACTGGATTTGGACAAAAGAAGGGACGCACCTGGACTGCAGGAAATCACTGAGAGAAACCCTTCCAAAACGTGACAGAGAAAAACAACAGGAGATGCAGGAAGACACATCCCTCATTTGCACGTCTGGAACGCTTTTCTAAAGACTTCTCTGCATCTGGATGCTCTTTGCTCTTGGCTTTCTTCACAGGAATGCATTTGCTGCTAAACACGTCTCAGACCCTTACCTGATCGGGATAAGGTGGGATGGAGATGAAGACTCCCACAGGGAATAGCCAGGGAGATGCAGGGCCTGGGAACATCAAGGACGGAGAAGAGAAGGAACAGGGATTGTTTTTCTTGTTTAGAGCCAGCAGTGCTGTGAGCTTGGAGAACACACGGCACCGCAGGGATCCAGGGCAGGAGCGGGATAACTGCGGGATAAGGGGAATCTGCTCCCACTCCAGGGCTGTGCCAGTGAAGGAGGGGAATTTTTTAGTGCCTTCATTACACACAAAAACCAAACCCAGCACCACCGAGCTGGACTTTCGTGAGCCGCAAAACAAAGCGGCCCCTGGCCTTTGGGGGAACACAACCTCACCGAGTCACGGAGCCAGGGGATGACACTTGGGAATGATCCTTGCTGCTGCCTGCAGGCAAATCGGATGAGGGAGCCACAGGAGCTGCGGGGTTTCCTGCTCTTCCTGCAACGCCATCGGTCCAGACCAGGAGACCTTTCCTGGAACAGATCTTCCCTGTAAAGGGAGCTACACCAAAGCTCAAGCCCTCATTTAGAGACCCTTGGAAAAGCAAAGGTGAGAGGGGATTACCTGGAGCCCCAGGGGACCGAGGCGCAGGCGATGAAGAAGCAGACAGCAAAGTGCTTCCACTGCTTCTCACTCCAGCAAAGGGAACATCCCTGGAATTTCATGGCCGGCGTCGCTCCCAAACCCCACAGGTGAACCCACACGTACTCCAGGACTGATCTCCTTCAAACTTCCAGCAGCACAGACTCACCGGGAGGAACTGCGATCCAAGGACACACATCAGCAACCGTCTTCCCGCTTGCCCCTCTCTCCACATTTTCCCTTTCCAGCGGGATGCAGGTGCCACCCCCCAGAGGCAGGAAAACTGCCTTGCAATCCGCTACAAAACCTGCCTGGAAAGCCCAGGATGCCCGGAGCCAGCAGCCGTTTCTCCTGGAGCTCCTGCTGACAGGCATTTGAAGCCTGCTGTGCCTCACAGCTGCTTTTCTGCCAAGGGCATTCCCATCTTTTCTTTTTTAGCCCAAAGAAAGGTTTGCAAAGCTGAGTTTTGTGAGAAGCGCTTCATATTTGGATCATTCTTAACTTGGAGTTTCCCTTGGCACCAAAATCAGGGGCTCACCTTTTGCTTGGAGCTTGGCTGAAGTCCTCAGCAGTGCCAGGGAATGTGGCCATTGGAGGCTTTGGGCAGATTTGGCTCATCTGCCTTTTTAGGCCTTGTTTCTTTCTCTCAGCCTTCCCACTGGATTGTGGCCTCCGAGGAATACGTAAAATCCCATTCCATTCCTATTCTTTCGGACAATTTTTTGTACCGTCCCTGTACAAAACGAGGCCCCCTGTTCGGATGCTTTTCCCCACCGTTCCCCGGCACTTTTATCTGCCGGTGCATTCCCTGCGTTGCTTGGGCTCTTCCCAGCTCTCTGAGCTCCTTCACAAGGCAGCAGATCGATTTGGCCCAGGAACTAAACCCTCCCGAGGAATTGTCTGATGCCATCTCCGCATTTGACACCTGATCCTTGTGCTCAAAGGATCCCTCTTTCTTCCCTTCAGCCAATTCCAAGGCTCGCTGCCCCCAGCTGCGATCAGGCCCCAGCCTGATCCCTGCAGTCTTCCCTGCCGGGATCCTGCTCAGGAATCCCTGGGCTACAAATGTAAGAATTCATTCTTCCCACCCCTGCCCAGTTCCAAAGGATTTGGTGTCTGCCTTACCCGGCTGGAGCCTGCTTCCAACTCTGTTCTTGCTGCTTCTGCTGCTTTCCAGTTCCCAGGAATTCCACCGACGGAGCGACAGCGTTTTCCAGCTCCGCCAGGATTCCCTCTGCTGCGTTTGGGTGCTGGAAGGATATCAAAACCAGGCTCTCTGGGGCTTTACTATCAGGAAATTACATCCCCGGATTTGTTCATTTCCAAATATTATCTCTTCCCAACAAAGCACTGGGCATCCAAGGAATACAGAAAGTGATGGGCTGACCACTGCTTACTCCTCTGGAATGTCAGAGCTTGGAAAAAAAGGGCACTTGAGGCTTCTCCTGGTGCTGCCCGTGAGGTGTATTCTACTTGAGAGCCCCTTCCCGTGTCTTTCCCTGTATCCACCAAAAAATCCACCCCTTCATTCCCCAGCTGCTTGCTTCCTCCCTCTTTTCCTGTATCCAACAGAATTTTAACAGGTCAATAGTCCCCTCTGCAAGAGCACCTTTCATTCCAAACCTAAGAACAAACGAATCACTTCCCTTCCACCGTCCTTATTAGGATTCCACTGAGAGCAGTGGATGGAAAATGATCCTCTCCTGGTCCCTGCTGGATTCCCGGAGCAGGGATCCTTTCCCTCTTTCCCCCCACCACGGTGCCCTCCTCCCCCTCCCGCCCCACCCCACACCCTTTTCAGGCTTTGTTCCACAGCTTTTGCCTCCAGGCCTCAGATCCTTTCGTTCTCCACGAGCTCCCAGCAGCTCCACAGCCTTTCCTCTCCCATCCCGACCATTTCTCCGGGAATGGAGCTCCGCATTTCAATTGCCTTCTCTTTTCTCTGACTACTCCCACCAATCCAGAAGACCTAAAGCTGACACAAGGAACACTCGGTGCCCACAAATCCAAACCCAGACCCGGCCATCCCCAAACCAGCAACTCCCGGACAATTTGCATTCATTCCAACCTAACACTGAGGACTCACCCAACCCTTCAAAATTCCCAAGAAATATCCTGTTGCCTTCACAGCTCCCAGGGGATTCTGCTTCGTGCTCACACGAAGGATTTGGGACTTCCCTGAAAAAACCCGTGCAGGGCACGCCGGAATCCCCGATCCCGTGAATCCGGGGAGCGTTAAAAGCTCGGTCCAGCCTGGGCCCCCGGAAATTTTTGCCAAGTATCCCCCAAGTCCTCGGGATAACAGAACTCTCTGGTACTGCATTTTTGGCGTTGTAAAGCCTGGAATTCCTTTATTCCTAGTGCTGGGCTCTGCATATGGCTGAGAAAATCCCGGCCTCCACACAGACCCAGATTCCAAACTTTTTGATACATTTCAGCAAGCCGAGAAATTCACCTTCCCTACTTCTTCTTAAGGGCATCCTTCTCTTCCCTTACCCGGCGTGCTCTCTCCCACTGGGGGTGGGTTTTCCCCTTCCCATGCTAATTAGTCCCTACTTCTAGGAGGTTTAGGTAACCTTTCTTCCCTGGGACGGATTTCTTAACACAGCTACCGAGGCTTTGGGAGTCTCCTTTATCTTCTACTTTCTGGATCCATAAATGCCACAATCCAGACGCCCAACTTCAACAAGACATCCTTTCTACCTAAAAACACACACTCTCAACTCTTAGATCTTTTAAAGTTTTACCCCCGCAAAATTCCCCTATTTTTCCACCACTGAATTCCTCAGTCCTGCTACCAAGGATTTCTTGAATACCACGGGGCTTTTCTCAAGATTTACCCCCACGACCTTCCCTACGTGCCCACTGCTCATCACCTCATTTTTCCCTCAATGTGGTCGTTCTCCACCCCAGAGAGTTTGTCAAGTGTTGCCTCCAAAATGTTCCCCATCTCTCCACTACTCAGTTCCCCATTTTGCCTCCAAAATATTCAATCTGTCCCCTCCACATTGCATCCACTTTTACCCCCAGCGTTTTACTTCCTCTACAATATTGATTCAACTTTTTCCACCCCAAAAATGTCCATTCTCTCCCTTAAACAGCACCTCAGCTTTTCCCTCAAAAATGCCCCAGAGGGAAACTCAGATTCAGCCCCCAAACTCCCATTTGCCTACACAAACAGTTCTTGTGGCCCCTCTCAATTCCCCCAGGCTTTCAGCTCAAGGAAGAACTGGAAGCCTATTCCCTCATCTCCACCCTTGTTTTGCTTTCCTGGAAAACCTTGCGATCCCACACTTTCTCCAAGAGATCTGCTGGGAGTACTGGAAGGTTTGCTCTCTCAGAGCGCCAGGGGGCTTTACAGCACTTGTTCCTCTGCATCTTTACCCTTTTATCAGCTTTCCCCTGGAACGGTGTTGTGGGAGAAGCTTGGAACTACCAGAAATGGATTGTGTTCACATTTTTGCCCCACCAGTTTTTATCTGGTTTCAAATTCCTGGAATTACCCTCAAATGTGCCCTAGAACACTGCTGTGAAAGGATCAATGAGAAGAACAGCCGGAAAGCAGAAAACCACCTCCAGCAGCAGCCACAATGATCCCATTTCTCTTCTTACCTGGTCCTGCCAGAGCTCCCAACAGCCATTCCCATTCCAAAACAAGAGCTATGGAAGACATTCCTGCTGTCCGTGAGGGTGAGGCGGCAGTTCTGGATGTTCTTCGCTGTGCAATCAGACAACAAACAGAGTGTAAATGATCCTGGTGGTCCCTTCCACGCCAAACCAGCCCGTGATTCCATGCGTGGATCAGCACCTGTCCCAGCTCCATTCCAGAAACCTCCTCCCACTAACCCAGAACTTTCCTTTTTCTGCTCAACATCAGGGGTTTGCTGCCGAGTGCCCCGGGCAGGGGACGCCTCAGCCTTCCCTGGGACCGCAGCATTCCCTGGGCTGCCTCAGCATCCCCTGCGCTGCTGTTCCACGCCCATCCCGTGGTCCAGCGCCTGCGCGGGCTGCAGTGCCGGGCTCTCCCCACGAGGCGGCAGCACCGGGAGCGAGCAGCCCCGGCCGGTCCCGCTGTCTCGGGGCAGCTGCGCCTTTAACCCGCCCTGAGCCGGCGGGGCCGTGAACACAGCGGGCACAAACCCCACCGCTCCCCTTTATTTCACCCTCAGAGGCACAGGATCGCAGCATTTCCTGGGCTGCAAGGGACCCACAGGGAGCATCGAGTCCAAATCCTGGCCCTGCACCCCAAGAATCCCACCCTGTGCCCGAGAGCCTTGTTCAGACCCAAACTCTTCCCCCAAGATCCTGAAAACACAGCGGGGCTGTGGGAGAAGGATGACCACGGAGGATTTTTTTATACAGATCTCCTTGCACGATCGTTAAATAATATTATTAGACAGTCCAGGAACGCATCCCTGTGCCGGGACAGCCACCCCTGTGCCGGAACACTCATCCCTGGGCCGGAATACCGATCCCCCGCGGCCCCCACCGTCCGCTCGGGGCTGTCCCCGTTCCCCGCTCACCTCCGAGCCCGGAGCACCCGCCCCGGTGCCCCCGGCCCGGCAGCGCTGCTCCCCGGGCTCCCCGCCATTGGCGCTCCTGGCGAAGAAGGGCGGAAGTCACCGATACGGCACCGATGTGGCTATTCGACCTTCTCAAGATGGCGGCCGGAAGGACCCCCCCCCCCCCCCCCCGCGCCGTCTATTCGACTGCCTGAATGCTCCCGCCTGCCCCAGGCGCCGCTGACCCCACAGTCGGTGTCCGCGTAGCGGGAAACGCCTCAGAAAATTGCGCGCAAGCGCTGGGCTGGCGTCGGCGTCGGCGTCGGCGTCGGCGTCGCGTTCAGGCAGCCGAATAGACGCAGCTTGGGGGGGGGGGGCCTTCCCTGCCGCCATATTGAGAAGGTCAGAAAACAGTGCACACGACCGCCATCTTTAGTGTGGCAGTGACGACACTTCCGCCCTTCGCCGCCATCTTGGGTGCTGGCAGAAGCCACTTCCGGTCGAGCCGCCATCTTTAGTGTGGTACACTTAGGGCCCCCGCCGCCCCTCACAAGGGCTTCTGTCTAGTCGGCTGCCTGAATCCGGCCCGGACTCCGACGCCGGCCCCGCGCTTTCCGCGCGATTTTCCGCCGTGCTTCCCGGTGCGAGGACACGGCTGGCGGGGTCAGCCGCGCCGGAGGCGGCCGACGGCTCCGCGACCGGCGGCAGGCATCGGCAGGGACACCTCTCGCAGGGGGCCTACTGCGTCCGCCATCTTGAGTGTGGCGGAAGTGTAAACCACCCTCTGCAAGGTCCTGGCAGATAATAAAATAATAAAATAAAATAAATACTATAATATTCTAATAAAAACGTCACTTAACGCCGTCCCGAGAGCGCGGAACTGCGCCTTCCTTTCCGAGCCGCCTCCTTGAGAGCGACACGCGGGCGGCTCGATTCCGACCGTGCCCGCCCGGTGCCTCCCGCCCGGGTCGCGCTGCGACCGCGCCTCTGCTGCCCGGCAAAACCGGCCCCGCCGGGCCGCCCCCCGCGCTGTCATTCCCCGCGGTCACCGCCCCGCACGGCGCCCGGCCCTTTCCATAGCTGTGGCCCCGCTCGTGCACGGCCGTGTCCCTTGGCGCTCCGAACCGCCCTTCGCCCCTCCCCTCCGCTGACAGACCCGGCCCCGCTCGCTCCCGCTCCTTGCCACGCTCGGCAGCCACCGAGGCCGCCGCCCTCTCGGCTCAGCCGGCACCGGGCGGCAGCAGCGCCGGGGCGCCGTGTCGGGGGCGGCAGTGCCGCCGTGTCGGGGGCGGCAGTGCCGCCGTGTCGGGGGCGGCAGTGCCGCCGTGTCGGGGGCGGCAGTGCCGCCGTGTCGGGGGCGGCAGTGCCGCCGTGTCGGGGGCGGCAGTGCCGCCGTGTCGGGGGCGGCAGTGCCGCGCTCTCGCCACCAGGCGGCAGCAGCGCCGCCCAGCTCAGCCCGGGGGCAGGCACAGAGCACAGGGAAAAGCCGGCTCCGGGCGCTCTGCAGCTCCTGCAGCCCGAGCGTCTCGGCTCCTGGGGCCAGGCGCTTGCTGCTTTCCTTCCTACAGAAAAACGCCGGCTCCTTATTCTCAAAACTTGCTGATCTCTATTCCCAGCTTCTTATATTGCTGTATGCGACAGAGTAGACAGAGAGGGCTGGCTTATTTCAAAATGAATTTACATCTAAATCAGTAGCATTTGCCTATAGACGTAAAAGTGAAGAACTTAACAGGTTTTAGTATTCTGCACACAGCCCTCGCTGGGAGGAATGGTAAAAAGTTAAAAACAAATGAAATTTTAAAAGTAGAAAGTTAGAAACAAAGTTACAACGGCAGAAATTTAGAAACAAACAAAGAGGTAAAATACAAGAAACAAACAAATTTCTAAAGGGAGAAAGTTGAAAACAAAGTTAGAAACGAACAAACAAAAAAATTAGAAACAAACAAAATTAGAAAGGTAGAAATTTAGAAACAAAGTCAGAAAGGCAAGTGTTGAGCCTTTGACAGGGTACCCCTCCTTCTCGGACCAGGGTGAAAGAGCAGAGGAGGCTGCTGTTCTGCTAAGTTCTTTATTTCACGGTCTCACAGCTGTCTTGAAGGCAGAGTTCGAATGGGGTTACATGATAAAGCCAAGCAGCAGCAGCAGGCAAAACCAGCTTCTTCTATATGCTCCATACACTCTATTTTTTCTTACAGAAGTGTGGATTCCATTTGTTCATTGACCAGTAAGATTAACACACGATTCTAGTTTTCCTTAAACCCATCCTGGTCTAATTCTAACAGTCGTAAGCCTCACACAAGTGTCACCTGCCCTTGTTCCATAAGGAATCCCTCTACAGACAGGGAGTTGTCACCAGCCCCGTGCTCATGGGCTGCAGGGGACACCTGCACTGAGGAGGAAATGGAAATGGGAAAGAGGGAAATGCAACCTGGTGGGACGCACCTCTGGCACCACATTTCCTCTTCTTCCTGCTGTCCTGGAAAGCCCCAAGTAAATCCAGTCCCTCAGACCCTGCATCCCTGAACACCAGGAGAGCCGGTGTTTTACCCAGATCCCAGTGCCCTGCACGGCTGCGCTGACACGAGCGCAGGCTGACCGCTCCGCCCAGCACCATCCCTCATTCTCCTCCCACGGCTCCCCAAGCGGCCCCAAAGCACCCCAGCGTGTCTGTGCCGGGGCCAGGGCCTGCCCCGAGCCCGACCAGAGGCTGTCACCCGGCCCTGCACCAGCTCCCACCCCTGGCAGAGCTGGGAATGCACTGAGAGCTCGGCTCCCCGGGCTCCCCAGCACCCAAACCGGTCCTCAGACACACAAAAATGCCCAACCTGCCCCTCTGGGCGCAGCCAAACACCACAATTCCACCATCCCCAAGCAACTCTGGCACTTGCCTCTTCACCTCCGCCCATTTCCAGTAGCCGGGGCTAGGACCGGGCTGTCAGAAATAGCATTCCCTAGGCAGTTCATCCCAGCACAGAGGAGAAGAGGAGCCTGTCCCTGACCCACACCATGGGCAGGACAAGGGGGGCCCTAGCTGGCTTTGCCTACTCCAGCACCACAGCTCTTGGTCCCAAAGATGGGGCGAGTTCAGTGGTTTTTCCTGTCCTGAAAGAGAGCAGAAAAGGGAAGTTAATCCCACTGTGGAATCCAAGACTCCTGCATTTCCTATTTCTGCTCTGATTGCTCACCGTGGAGTTTTAGCCATGGAAAAAAAAGGAGAATGACACCATATCAAATAAAAAGTTGATTAATCCACGTAGGGGCTGTGGAGAGGATACAAAGGAGCTTTTCCATGATTTTGGGGCTTGAAGAGGGACTGAATTTCCCTCAAAGCTGGGATGGGCCTGAGGATAATAAAGCAAAGGAGCAGCTTCATCTCTCCCTGGCAGAGAGCTCGGGGCTCCATTATGGATACAAATCAATCCCAGCAGGATTTCAAAGGGTTTCTTTAGGATGTCAGGTCCCTCTTTATCAGATCCCTGCTGGGATTCAGGGCCTGCCTGGTCACGGGGTGCTTTGATAAGGGCTGGATTTAAATCCCAGATCTGAGAACAGACATGAAAGGTCCCTGGGTTTCTAGGGGGTTGAAAAACTCAAGCTGGATTCGCTGCAGAGCTGAAAAATCAGGGTAAGAGAGAGCAAGGAGTGGCCAGCAGGCCCAGGCTCCTGATCACGCCCCTGGGATCCATGGGATCCATAGGATCCACGGCCTCTGGCACGCTGCTCCAGCACCCTGCAGGGTGACTGACAGCCGGGCAGGGGAAGGAGCCACCAGCAACTCTGCCACGTGCACCATCATTCACCTTGCACGTGGCCTAAACAGCTACCAAGCACTGATGGACTGACTGAGCCGAAAATATCGGAGAGATCTCAGTTTGCACTCCAAATTCCCTGCAGCCTGTTCCCTTCCTGATCCATCCCTTCAAGCAGCAAGAGTGGAATTCCTTCCATCGTTGCTCTTTCCCTCCTGTTTTCCACTCAACAAGAAAAAGAGCAGCCACGTGAACAGGAGTAAAAGCCCCAAACCCACAAAAAAGCACATTCTCAGCATCACTAATCCCTGCCAAACTGCCAGGAACCTTCCAAAACTACATCCAAGCTTGGAAACAGGGATCCAGTTGTTTGTTTAAGCAGCTATTGATCCAGTCTCTTCCAGCTAATTAAACTATTCACTATTTAAACTCATTAAGCTGCTCATCCTGCTCCTGGCAGCCAGAGGCAAAGAAGAAATCGTGTCTAGATTAAATGGTGATGGTGAATGTGCCCATCCCAGTCCTTGGAGAGGTTGGAATTGCATCCCTGTTCCTCTGCTCTCTTTTCCTTCCTTTTTCTTGGAGTGATTCCCACCCGGATTCCTCAGCTCCAGCTCTCTGAGCAGCCTCAGGGGGAGCATTTCATCCCCTTGGAGCCAACTCCATTTGTTGCATCCTTCATGCCTCAACCACCCCTAAAAGCAGGCAAGTGCTGATGGGCAGTGCAGCTGCTTCCACTTGGGAATGTTTCCAGTGGAACAGGGAGGGAATTCTGAGAAGCTTCCACCCACTGCACGTTATTGCTGGATAAAAGGTGAGGCAGCAAAGGATCAACAAAGGGAGATTTCAGCAAGACAAAGTCCAGACAGAGAGGCTGCAAGTGTGGCTGGGGCTGCTAAACTGGGAAAACTGCAAGGTCAGGCTGTGGGAACATGGATTATACTGAGGTCTGGAACTGGTGTTGGGAAGAGAGGGAGAAGGAGAAGGAGAAGGAGAAGGAGAAGGAGAAGGAGAAGGAGAAGGAGAAGGAGAAGGAGAAGGAGAAGGAGAAGGAGAAGGAGAAGGAGAAGGAGAAGGAGAAGGAGAAGGAGAAGGAGAAGGAGAAGGAGGAGAAGGAGGAGAAGGAGGAGAAGGAGGAGAAGGGGAAGGAGAAGGAGAAGGGGAAGGAGAAGGAGGAGAAGGAGAAGAAGGAGAAGGGGAAGGAGAAGGAGAAGGGGAAGGAGAAGGAGGAGAAGGAGAAGGAGAAGGAGAAGGAGAAGAAGGAGAAGGAGAAGGAGAAGGAGAAGGAGAAGGAGAAGGAGGAGAAGGAGGAGAAGGAGGAGAAGGAGAAGGAGGAGAAGGAGAAGGAGGAGAAGGAGGAGAAGGAGGAGAAGGAGGAGAAGGGCCCGAAGTAACTGCACAGTGAATTTCCTTACCATGAGCCAGGCTCATTCCCTGAGCTGACCAATATCTCCGAGCTCCCCTTCATGGCACAGCCCTGCCAGTAAAGAACAGAAGTTCCTGCTGCTCCCACTGGAATTCTGTAGCGTGCCTGGCATTCCATACGTTATGCTGCCTGAGAATTCCTGCAGCCGTCCTCGGGAAGAGCAGTTCACTGCCACAGGAGGAACAAGAGGAAAGCAGCTGCCACTCTCGGGTTCTGTGCCCTGTAAAAAGTAAAAGCAGATAAAGATCAAAGCTCCATAAAGCTGGAACCATCTCCAACCTCGGGACAGCACTTCTGTGGGAAAAGCGTAGATGGGCAATTAGGAAGGAGATCATCATGCAAATGGGCAAGGGGGGGGAATTAAATTCTGCTGCTTTCTGATTGAGGCCTGCTTCAATTTGCAGCCTTTATAATATCAGTTTAATGGGACTTTTTGTGCTTTAAAGAGGTTTTTATTAGCTGGGGGTTGTCCCTGCCTGGACTGAGGCACAGCACAATGAGTCTCCTGCCTCCTGAAGCCGTGTCGTTATCCCAGCATCTGAAATTAAAAACCAGCACTCTGGGAAACCTCTCTACTCTGAGGAGAAGTGTGAGGAGCGTTTGGGTCTGTGGAAAGCCTGGAACAGCTCTGAGAGACACCAAACATCCTGTGGATCCCAATAAACAGCAAAACATTCCAGCAGCTCCTTCCAACACCGCCCTTGTAGGGAACTCTGTCACCCCAGTGGGTATTTGTGGGAGTAAGGAAGAAATCCCACTAATGACCTCAGTGTGAACACCTCTGGTTCGTCTGGGGATAAATCTCCTTTATCCTTCTGGGAGAATAAAGGAATCCAATGCTGCCTTAATCCCCTGCTCCTCGGAGTCTGCATTTCCAGAATCCATCTCCTGGCCCAGCATGGGAAGGGTTGTCCAGCGCTGGAACAGCTGCCCAGGGCAGTGGTGGAGTCACCAACCCTGGAAGTGCTCATAAAATACATGGATATGGCACTTGAGTGTTCATAAAATACCTGGGTAAATACATGGGTAAATATAGGGATAAATTCATGGGTAAATACGTGGATAAAAATATGGATAAATGTATATGGATAAACATATATGGATAATCCATGGATAAATATAGGGATAAATATGTAGGGATAAATATGTATGGATAAATACAGACCTTGCTTCCCTGAACACCAGGAGAGCCGGTGTTTTACCCAGATCCCAGTGCCCTGCACGGCTGCGCTGACACGAGCACAGGCCGATCGCTCTGCCCAGCACCATCCCTCATTCTCCTCCCACGGCTCCCCAAGCGGCCCCAAAGCACCCCAGCGTGTCTGTGCCGGGGCCAGGGCCTGCCCCGAGCCCGACCAGAGGCTGTCACCCAGCCCTGCACCAGCTCCCACCCCCAGGTGAGCTGGGAATGCACTGAGAGCTCGGCTCCCCGGGCTCCCCAGCACCCAAACCGGTCCTCAGACACACAGAAATGCCCAACCTGCCCCTCTGGGCACAGCCAAACACCACAATTCCATCATCCCCAAGCAACTCTGGCACTTGCCTCTTCACCTCCGCCCATTTCCAGTAGCCGGGGCTAGGACCGGGCTGTCAGTAATAGCATTCCCTAGGCAGTTCATCCCAGCACAGAGGAGAAGAGGAGCCTGTCCCTGACCCACACCATGGGCAGGACAAGGGGGGCCCTAGCTGGCTTTGCCTACTCCAGCACCAAAGCTCTTGGTCCCAAAGATGGGGCGAGTTCAGTGGTTTTTCCTGTCCTGAAAGAGAGCAGAAAAGGGAAGTTAATCCCACTGTGGAATCCAAGACTCCTGCATTTCCTATTTCTGCTCTGCTTGCTCACCGTGGAGTTTTAGCTATGGAAAAAAAAAGGAGAATGACACCATATCAAATAAAAAGTGCCCTTTTCCAGCATTTTTATTCCAGGCATTAAAAGGATGCTCATTTCTCTTCTAGCATTGTTTCCCTCATTTTAGGAGAACCGTTTTCATCCCAGGCCCCACTCGTCAGTTGTTCGATCCTCTGGCACTGGATTTGGACAAAAGAAGGGACGCACCTGGACTGCAGGAAATCACTGAGAGAAACCCTTCCAAAACGTGACAGAGAAAAACAACAGGAGATGCAGGAAGACACATCCCTCATTTGCACGTCTGGAACGCTTTTCTAAAGACTTCTCTGCATCTGGATGCTCTTTGCTCTTGGCTTTCTTCACAGGAATGCATTTGCTGCTAAACACGTCTCAGACCCTTACCTGATCGGGATAAGGTGGGATGGAGATGAAGACTCCCACAGGGAATAGCCAGGGAGATGCAGGGCCTGGGAACATCAAGGACGGAGAAGAGAAGGAACAGGGATTGTTTTTCTTGTTTAGAGCCAGCAGTGCTGTGAGCTTGGAGAACACACGGCACCGCAGGGATCCAGGGCAGGAGCGGGATAACTGCGGGATAAGGGGAATCTGCTCCCACTCCAGGGCTGTGCCAGTGAAGGAGGGGAATTTTTTAGTGCCTTCATTACACACAAAAACCAAACCCAGCACCACCGAGCTGGACTTTCGTGAGCCGCAAAACAAAGCGGCCCCTGGCCTTTGGGGGAACACAACCTCACCGAGTCACGGAGCCAGGGCATGACACTTGGGAATGATCCTTGCTGCTGCCTGCAGGCAAATCGGATGAGGGAGCCACAGGAGCTGCGGGGTTTCCTGCTCTTCCTGCAACGCCATCGGTCCAGACCAGGAGACCTTTCCTGGAACAGATCTTCCCTGTAAAGGGAGCTACACCAAAGCTCAAGCCCTCATTTAGAGACCCTTGGAAAAGCAAAGGTGAGAGGGGATTACCTGGAGCCCCAGGGGACCGAGGCGCAGGCGATGAAGAAGCAGACAGCAAAGTGCTTCCACTGCTTCTCACTCCAGCAAAGGGAACATCCCTGGAATTTCATGGCCGGCGTCGCTCCCAAACCCCACAGGTGAACCCACACGTACTCCAGGACTGATCTCCTTCAAACTTCCAGCAGCACAGACTCACCGGGAGGAACTGCGATCCAAGGACACACATCAGCAACCGTCTTCCCGCTTGCCCCTCTCTCCACATTTTCCCTTTCCAGCGGGATGCAGGTGCCACCCCCCAGAGGCAGGAAAACTGCCTTGCAATCCGCTACAAAACCTGCCTGGAAAGCCCAGGATGCCCGGAGCCAGCAGCCGTTTCTCCTGGAGCTCCTGCTGACAGGCATTTGAAGCCTGCTGTGCCTCACAGCTGCTTTTCTGCCAAGGGCATTCCCATCTTTTCTTTTTTAGCCCAAAGAAAGGTTTGCAAAGCTGAGTTTTGTGAGAAGCGCTTCATATTTGGATCATTCTTAACTTGGAGTTTCCCTTGGCACCAAAATCAGGGGCTCACCTTTTGCTTGGAGCTTGGCTGAAGTCCTCAGCAATGCCAGGGAATGTGGCCATTGGAGGCTTTGGGCAGATTTGGCTCATCTGCCTTTTTAGGCCTTGTTTCTTTCTCTCAGCCTTCCCACTGGATTGTGGCCTCCGAGGAATACGTAAAATCCCATTCCATTCCTATTCTTTCGGACAATTTTTTGTACCGTCCCTGTACAAAACGAGGCCCCCTGTTCGGATGCTTTTCCCCACCGTTCCCCGGCACTTTTATCTGCCGGTGCATTCCCTGCGTTGCTTGGGCTCTTCCCAGCTCTCTGAGCTCCTTCACAAGGCAGCAGATCGATTTGGCCCAGGAACTAAACCCTCCCGAGGAATTGTCTGATGCCATCTCCGCATTTGACACCTGATCCTTGTGCTCAAAGGATCCCTCTTTCTTCCCTTCAGCCAATTCCAAGGCTCGCTGCCCCCAGCTGCGATCAGGCCCCAGCCTGATCCCTGCAGTCTTCCCTGCCGGGATCCTGCTCAGGAATCCCTGGGCTACAAATGTAAGAATTCATTCTTCCCACCCCTGCCCAGTTCCAAAGGATTTGGTGTCTGCCTTACCCGGCTGGAGCCTGCTTCCAACTCTGTTCTTGCTGCTTCTGCTGCTTTCCAGTTCCCAGGAATTCCACCGACGGAGCGACAGCGTTTTCCAGCTCCGCCAGGATTCCCTCTGCTGCGTTTGGGTGCTGGAAGGATATCAAAACCAGGCTCTCTGGGGCTTTACTATCAGGAAATTACATCCCCGGATTTGTTCATTTCCAAATATTATCTCTTCCCAACAAAGCACTGGGCATCCAAGGAATACAGAAAGTGATGGGCTGACCACTGCTTACTCCTCTGGAATGTCAGAGCTTGGAAAAAAAGGGCACTTGAGGCTTCTCCTGGTGCTGCCCGTGAGGTGTATTCTACTTGAGAGCCCCTTCCCGTGTCTTTCCCTGTATCCACCAAAAAATCCACCCCTTCATTCCCCAGCTGCTTGCTTCCTCCCTCTTTTCCTGTATCCAACAGAATTTTAACAGGTCAATAGTCCCCTCTGCAAGAGCACCTTTCATTCCAAACCTAAGAACAAACGAATCACTTCCCTTCCACCGTCCTTATTAGGATGCCACTGAGAGCAGTGGATGGAAAATGATCCTCTCCTGGTCCCTGCTGGATTCCCGGAGCAGGGATCCTTTCCCTCTTTCCCCCCACCACGGTGCCCTCCTCCCCCTCCCGCCCCACCCCACACCCTTTTCAGGCTTTGTTCCACAGCTTTTGCCTCCAGGCCTCAGATCCTTTCGTTCTCCACGAGCTCCCAGCAGCTCCACAGCCTTCCCGCTCCCATCCTGACCATTTCTCCGGGAATGGAGCTCCGCATTTCAATTGCCTTCTCTTTTCTCTGACAATTCCTACCAATCCAGAAGACCTAAAGCTGACACAAGGAACACTCGGTGCCCACAAATCCAAACCCAGACCCGGCCATCCCCAAACCAGCAACTCCCGGACAATTTGCATTCATTCCAACCTAACACTGAGGACTCACCCAACCCTTCAAAATTCCCAAGAAATATCCTGTTGCCTTCACAGCTCCCAGGGGATTCTGCTTCGTGCTCACACGAAGGATTTGGGACTTCCCTGAAAAAACCCGTGCAGGGCACGCCGGAATCCCCGATCCCGTGAATCCGGGGAGCGTTAAAAGCTCGGTCCAGCCTGGGCCCCCGGAAATTTTTGCCAAGTATCCCCCAAGTCCTCGGGATAACAGAACTCTCTGGTACTGCATTTTTGGCGTTGTAAAGCCTGGAATTCCTTTATTCCTAGTGCTGGGCTCTGCATATGGCTGAGAAAATCCCGGCCTCCACACAGACCCAGATTCCAAACTTTTTGATACATTTCAGCAAGCCGAGAAATTCACCTTCCCTACTTCTTCTTAAGGGCATCCTTCTCTTCCCTTACCCGGCGTGCTCTCTCCCACTGGGGGTGGGTTTTCCCCTTCCCATGCTAATTAGTCCCTACTTCTAGGAGGTTTAGGTAACCTTTCTTCCCTGGGACGGATTTCTTAACACAGCTACCGAGGCTTTGGGAGTCTCCTTTATCTTCTACTTTCTGGATCCATAAATGCCACAATCCAGACGCCCAACTTCAACAAGACATCCTTTCTACCTAAAAACACACACTCTCAACTCTTAGATCTTTTAAAGTTTTACCCCCGCAAAATTCCCCTATTTTTCCACCACTGAATTCCTCAGTCCTGCTACCAAGGATTTCTTGAATACCACGGGGCTTTTCTCAAGATTTACCCCCACGACCTTCCCTACGTGCCCACTGCTCATCACCTCATTTTTCCCTCAATGTGGTCGTTCTCCACCCCAGAGAGTTTGTCAAGTGTTGCCTCCAAAATGTTCCCCATCTCTCCACTACTCAGTTCCCCATTTTGCCTCCAAAATATTCAATCTGTCCCCTCCACATTGCATCCACTTTTACCCCCAGCGTTTTACTTCCTCTACAATATTGATTCAACTTTTTCCACCCCAAAAATGTCCATTCTCTCCCTTAAACAGCACCTCAGCTTTTCCCTCAAAAATGCCCCAGAGGGAAACTCAGATTCAGCCCCCAAACTCCCATTTGCCTACACAAACAGTTCTTGTGGCCCCTCTCAATTCCCCCAGGCTTTCAGCTCAAGGAAGAACTGGAAGCCTATTCCCTCATCTCCACCCTTGTTTTGCTTTCCTGGAAAACCTTGCGATCCCACACTTTCTCCAAGAGATCTGCTGGGAGTACTGGAAGGTTTGCTCTCTCAGAGCGCCAGGGGGCTTTACAGCACTTGTTCCTCTGCATCTTTACCCTTTTATCAGCTTTCCCCTGGAACGGTGTTGTGGGAGAAGCTTGGAACTACCAGAAATGGATTGTGTTCACATTTTTGCCCCACCAGTTTTTATCTGGTTTCAAATTCCTGGAATTACCCTCAAATGTGCCCTAGAACACTGCTGTGAAAGGATCAATGAGAAGAACAGCCGGAAAGCAGAAAACCACCTCCAGCAGCAGCCACAATGATCCCATTTCTCTTCTTACCTGGTCCTGCCAGAGCTCCCAACAGCCATTCCCATTCCAAAACAAGAGCTATGGAAGACATTCCTGCTGTCCGTGAGGGTGAGGCGGCAGTTCTGGATGTTCTTCGCTGTGCAATCAGACAACAAACAGAGTGTAAATGATCCTGGTGGTCCCTTCCACGCCAAACCAGCCCGTGATTCCATGCGTGGATCAGCACCTGTCCCAGCTCCATTCCAGAAACCTCCTCCCACTAACCCAGAACTTTCCTTTTTCTGCTCAACATCAGGGGTTTGCTGCCGAGTGCCCCGGGCAGGGGACGCCTCAGCCTTCCCTGGGACCGCAGCATTCCCTGGGCTGCCTCAGCATCCCCTGCGCTGCTGTTCCACGCCCATCCCGTGGTCCAGCGCCTGCGCGGGCTGCAGTGCCGGGCTCTCCCCACGAGGCGGCAGCACCGGGAGCGAGCAGCCCCGGCCGGTCCCGCTGTCTCGGGGCAGCTGCGCCTTTAACCCGCCCTGAGCCGGCGGGGCCGTGAACACAGCGGGCACAAACCCCACCGCTCCCCTTTATTTCACCCTCAGAGGCACAGGATCGCAGCATTTCCTGGGCTGCAAGGGACCCACAGGGAGCATCGAGTCCAAATCCTGGCCCTGCACCCCAAGAATCCCACCCTGTGCCCGAGAGCCTTGTTCAGACCCAAACTCTTCCCCCAAGATCCTGAAAACACAGCGGGGCTGTGGGAGAAGGATGACCACGGAGGATTTTTTTATACAGATCTCCTTGCACGATCGTTAAATAATATTATTAGACAGTCCAGGAACGCATCCCTGTGCCGGGACAGCCACCCCTGTGCCGGAACACTCATCCCTGGGCCGGAATACCGATCCCCCGCGGCCCCCACCGTCCGCTCGGGGCTGTCCCCGTTCCCCGCTCACCTCCGAGCCCGGAGCACCCGCCCCGGTGCCCCCGGCCCGGCAGCGCTGCTCCCCGGGCTCCCCGCCATTGGCGCTCCTGGCGAAGAAGGGCGGAAGTCACCGATACGGCACCGATGTGGCTATTCGACCTTCTCAAGATGGCGGCCGGAAGGACCCCCCCCCCCCCCCCCCCCGCGCCGTCTATTCGACTGCCTGAATGCTCCCGCCTGCCCCAGGCGCCGCTGACCCCACAGTCGGTGTCCGCGTAGCGGGAAACGCCTCAGAAAATTGCGCGCAAGCGCTGGGCTGGCGTCGGCGTCGGCGTCGGCGTCGCGTTCAGGCAGCCGAATAGACGCAGCTTGGGGGGGGGGGGGCCTTCCCTGCCGCCATATTGAGAAGGTCAGAAAACAGTGCACACGACCGCCATCTTTAGTGTGGCAGTGACGACACTTCCGCCCTTCGCCGCCATCTTGGGTGCTGGCAGAAGCCACTTCCGGTCGAGCCGCCATCTTTAGTGTGGTACACTTAGGGCCCCCGCCGCCCCTCACAAGGGCTTCTGTCTAGTCGGCTGCCTGAATCCGGCCCGGACTCCGACGCCGGCCCCGCGCTTTCCGCGCGATTTTCCGCCGTGCTTCCCGGTGCGAGGACACGGCTGGCGGGGTCAGCCGCGCCGGAGGCGGCCGACGGCTCCGCGACCGGCGGCAGGCATCGGCAGGGACACCTCTCGCAGGGGGCCTACTGCGTCCGCCATCTTGAGTGTGGCGGAAGTGTAAACCACCCTCTGCAAGGTCCTGGCAGATAATAAAATAATAAAATAAAATAAATACTATAATATTCTAATAAAAACGTCACTTAACGCCGTCCCGAGAGCGCGGAACTGCGCCTTCCTTTCCGAGCCGCCTCCTTGAGAGCGACACGCGGGCGGCTCGATTCCGACCGTGCCCGCCCGGTGCCTCCCGCCCGGGTCGCGCTGCGACCGCGCCTCTGCTGCCCGGCAAAACCGGCCCCGCCGGGCCGCCCCCCGCGCTGTCATTCCCCGCGGTCACCGCCCCGCACGGCGCCCGGCCCTTTCCATAGCTGTGGCCCCGCTCGTGCACGGCCGTGTCCCTTGGCGCTCCGAACCGCCCTTCGCCCCTCCCCTCCGCTGACAGACCCGGCCCCGCTCGCTCCCGCTCCTTGCCACGCTCGGCAGCCACCGAGGCCGCCGCCCTCTCGGCTCAGCCGGCACCGGGCGGCAGCAGCGCCGGGGCGCCGTGTCGGGGGCGGCAGTGCCGCCGTGTCGGGGGCGGCAGTGCCGCGCTCTCGCCACCAGGCGGCAGCAGCGCCGCCCAGCTCAGCCCGGGGGCAGGCACAGAGCACAGGGAAAAGCCGGCTCCGGGCGCTCTGCAGCTCCTGCAGCCCGAGCGTCTCGGCTCCTGGGGCCAGGCGCTTGCTGCTTTCCTTCCTACAGAAAAACGCCGGCTCCTTATTCTCAAAACTTGCTGATCTCTATTCCCAGCTTCTTATATTGCTGTATGCGACAGAGTAGACAGAGAGGGCTGGCTTATTTCAAAATGAATTTACATCTAAATCAGTAGCATTTGCCTATAGACGTAAAAGTGAAGAACTTAACAGGTTTTAGTATTCTGCACACAGCCCTCGCTGGGAGGAATGGTAAAAAGTTAAAAACAAATGAAATTTTAAAAGTAGAAAGTTAGAAACAAAGTTACAACGGCAGAAATTTAGAAACAAACAAAGAGGTAAAATACAAGAAACAAACAAATTTCTAAAGGGAGAAAGTTGAAAACAAAGTTAGAAACGAACAAACAAAAAAATTAGAAACAAACAAAATTAGAAAGGTAGAAATTTAGAAACAAAGTCAGAAAGGCAAGTGTTGAGCCTTTGACAGGGTACCCCTCCTTCTCGGACCAGGGTGAAAGAGCAGAGGAGGCTGCTGTTCTGCTAAGTTCTTTATTTCACGGTCTCACAGCTGTCTTGAAGGCAGAGTTCGAATGGGGTTACATGATAAAGCCAAGCAGCAGCAGCAGGCAAAACCAGCTTCTTCTATATGCTCCATACACTCTATTTTTTCTTACAGAAGTGTGGATTCCATTTGTTCATTGACCAGTAAGATTAACACACGATTCTAGTTTTCCTTAAACCCATCCTGGTCTAATTCTAACAGTCGTAAGCCTCACACAAGTGTCACCTGCCCTTGTTCCATAAGGAATCCCTCTACAGACAGGGAGTTGTCACCAGCCCCGTGCTCATGGGCTGCAGGGGACACCTGCACTGAGGAGGAAATGGAAATGGGAAAGAGGGAAATGCAACCTGGTGGGACGCACCTCTGGCACCACATTTCCTCTTCTTCCTGCTGTCCTGGAAAGCCCCAAGTAAATCCAGTCCCTCAGACCCTGCATCCCTGAACACCAGGAGAGCCGGTGTTTTACCCAGATCCCAGTGCCCTGCACGGCTGCGCTGACACGAGCGCAGGCTGACCGCTCCGCCCAGCACCATCCCTCATTCTCCTCCCACGGCTCCCCAAGCGGCCCCAAAGCACCCCAGCGTGTCTGTGCCGGGGCCAGGGCCTGCCCCGAGCCCGACCAGAGGCTGTCACCCGGCCCTGCACCAGCTCCCACCCCTGGCAGAGCTGGGAATGCACTGAGAGCTCGGCTCCCCGGGCTCCCCAGCACCCAAACCGGTCCTCAGACACACAAAAATGCCCAACCTGCCCCTCTGGGCGCAGCCAAACACCACAATTCCACCATCCCCAAGCAACTCTGGCACTTGCCTCTTCACCTCCGCCCATTTCCAGTAGCCGGGGCTAGGACCGGGCTGTCAGAAATAGCATTCCCTAGGCAGTTCATCCCAGCACAGAGGAGAAGAGGAGCCTGTCCCTGACCCACACCATGGGCAGGACAAGGGGGGCCCTAGCTGGCTTTGCCTACTCCAGCACCACAGCTCTTGGTCCCAAAGATGGGGCGAGTTCAGTGGTTTTTCCTGTCCTGAAAGAGAGCAGAAAAGGGAAGTTAATCCCACTGTGGAATCCAAGACTCCTGCATTTCCTATTTCTGCTCTGATTGCTCACCGTGGAGTTTTAGCCATGGAAAAAAAAGGAGAATGACACCATATCAAATAAAAAGTTGATTAATCCACGTAGGGGCTGTGGAGAGGATACAAAGGAGCTTTTCCATGATTTTGGGGCTTGAAGAGGGACTGAATTTCCCTCAAAGCTGGGATGGGCCTGAGGATAATAAAGCAAAGGAGCAGCTTCATCTCTCCCTGGCAGAGAGCTCGGGGCTCCATTATGGATACAAATCAATCCCAGCAGGATTTCAAAGGGTTTCTTTAGGATGTCAGGTCCCTCTTTATCAGATCCCTGCTGGGATTCAGGGCCTGCCTGGTCACAGGGTGCTTTGATAAGGGCTGGATTTAAATCCCAGATCTGAGAACAGACATGAAAGGTCCCTGGGTTTCTAGGGGGTTGAAAAACTCAAGCTGGATTCGCTGCAGAGCTGAAAAATCAGGGTAAGAGAGAGCAAGGAGTGGCCAGCAGGCCCAGGCTCCTGATCACGCCCCTGGGATCCATGGGATCCATAGGATCCACGGCCTCTGGCACGCTGCTCCAGCACCCTGCAGGGTGACTGACAGCCGGGCAGGGGAAGGAGCCACCAGCAACTCTGCCACGTGCACCATCATTCACCTTGCACGTGGCCTAAACAGCTACCAAGCACTGATGGACTGACTGAGCCGAAAATATCGGAGAGATCTCAGTTTGCACTCCAAATTCCCTGCAGCCTGTTCCCTTCCTGATCCATCCCTTCAAGCAGCAAGAGTGGAATTCCTTCCATCGTTGCTCTTTCCCTCCTGTTTTCCACTCAACAAGAAAAAGAGCAGCCACGTGAACAGGAGTAAAAGCCCCAAACCCACAAAAAAGCACATTCTCAGCATCACTAATCCCTGCCAAACTGCCAGGAACCTTCCAAAACTACATCCAAGCTTGGAAACAGGGATCCAGTTGTTTGTTTAAGCAGCTATTGATCCAGTCTCTTCCAGCTAATTAAACTATTCACTATTTAAACTCATTAAGCTGCTCATCCTGCTCCTGGCAGCCAGAGGCAAAGAAGAAATCGTGTCTAGATTAAATGGTGATGGTGAATGTGCCCATCCCAGTCCTTGGAGAGGTTGGAATTGCATCCCTGTTCCTCTGCTCTCTTTTCCTTCCTTTTTCTTGGAGTGATTCCCACCCGGATTCCTCAGCTCCAGCTCTCTGAGCAGCCTCAGGGGGAGCATTTCATCCCCTTGGAGCCAACTCCATTTGTTGCATCCTTCATGCCTCAACCACCCCTAAAAGCAGGCAAGTGCTGATGGGCAGTGCAGCTGCTTCCACTTGGGAATGTTTCCAGTGGAACAGGGAGGGAATTCTGAGAAGCTTCCACCCACTGCACGTTATTGCTGGATAAAAGGTGAGGCAGCAAAGGATCAACAAAGGGAGATTTCAGCAAGACAAAGTCCAGACAGAGAGGCTGCAAGTGTGGCTGGGGCTGCTAAACTGGGAAAACTGCAAGGTCAGGCTGTGGGAACATGGATTATACTGAGGTCTGGAACTGGTGTTGGGAAGAGAGGGAGAAGGAGAAGGAGAAGGAGAAGGAGAAGGAGAAGGAGAAGGAGAAGGAGAAGGAGAAGGAGAAGGAGAAGGAGAAGGAGAAGGAGAAGGAGAAGGAGAAGGAGAAGGAGGAGAAGGAGGAGAAGGAGGAGAAGGAGGAGAAGGAGGAGAAGGGGAAGGAGAAGGAGAAGGGGAAGGAGAAGGAGGAGAAGGAGAAGAAGGAGAAGGGGAAGGAGAAGGAGAAGGGGAAGGAGAAGGAGGAGAAGGAGAAGGAGAAGGAGAAGGAGAAGAAGGAGAAGGAGAAGGAGAAGGAGAAGGAGAAGGAGAAGGAGGAGAAGGAGGAGAAGGAGGAGAAGGAGAAGGAGGAGAAGGAGGAGAAGGAGGAGAAGGAGGAGAAGGAGGAGAAGGAGGAGAAGGGCCCGAAGTAACTGCACAGTGAATTTCCTTACCATGAGCCAGGCTCATTCCCTGAGCTGACCAATATCTCCGAGCTCCCCTTCATGGCACAGCCCTGCCAGTAAAGAACAGAAGTTCCTGCTGCTCCCACTGGAATTCTGTAGCGTGCCTGGCATTCCATACGTTATGCTGCCTGAGAATTCCTGCAGCCGTCCTCGGGAAGAGCAGTTCACTGCCACAGGAGGAACAAGAGGAAAGCAGCTGCCACTCTCGGGTTCTGTGCCCTGTAAAAAGTAAAAGCAGATAAAGATCAAAGCTCCATAAAGCTGGAACCATCTCCAACCTCGGGACAGCACTTCTGTGGGAAAAGCGTAGATGGGCAATTAGGAAGGAGATCATCATGCAAATGGGCAAGGGGGGGGAATTAAATTCTGCTGCTTTCTGATTGAGGCCTGCTTCAATTTGCAGCCTTTATAATATCAGTTTAATGGGACTTTTTGTGCTTTAAAGAGGTTTTTATTAGCTGGGGGTTGTCCCTGCCTGGACTGAGGCACAGCACAATGAGTCTCCTGCCTCCTGAAGCCGTGTCGTTATCCCAGCATCTGAAATTAAAAACCAGCACTCTGGGAAACCTCTCTACTCTGAGGAGAAGTGTGAGGAGCGTTTGGGTCTGTGGAAAGCCTGGAACAGCTCTGAGAGACACCAAACATCCTGTGGATCCCAATAAACAGCAAAACATTCCAGCAGCTCCTTCCAACACCGCCCTTGTAGGGAACTCTGTCACCCCAGTGGGTATTTGTGGGAGTAAGGAAGAAATCCCACTAATGACCTCAGTGTGAACACCTCTGGTTCGTCTGGGGATAAATCTCCTTTATCCTTCTGGGAGAATAAAGGAATCCAATGCTGCCTTAATCCCCTGCTCCTCGGAGTCTGCATTTCCAGAATCCATCTCCTGGCCCAGCATGGGAAGGGTTGTCCAGCGCTGGAACAGCTGCCCAGGGCAGTGGTGGAGTCACCAACCCTGGAAGTGCTCATAAAATACATGGATATGGCACTTGAGTGTTCATAAAATACCTGGGTAAATACATGGGTAAATATAGGGATAAATTCATGGGTAAATACGTGGATAAAAATATGGATAAATGTATATGGATAAACATATATGGATAATCCATGGATAAATATAGGGATAAATATGTAGGGATAAATATGTATGGATAAATACAGACCTTGCTTCCCTGAACACCAGGAGAGCCGGTGTTTTACCCAGATCCCAGTGCCCTGCACGGCTGCGCTGACACGAGCACAGGCCGATCGCTCTGCCCAGCACCATCCCTCATTCTCCTCCCACGGCTCCCCAAGCGGCCCCAAAGCACCCCAGCGTGTCTGTGCCGGGGCCAGGGCCTGCCCCGAGCCCGACCAGAGGCTGTCACCCAGCCCTGCACCAGCTCCCACCCCCAGGTGAGCTGGGAATGCACTGAGAGCTCGGCTCCCCGGGCTCCCCAGCACCCAAACCGGTCCTCAGACACACAGAAATGCCCAACCTGCCCCTCTGGGCACAGCCAAACACCACAATTCCATCATCCCCAAGCAACTCTGGCACTTGCCTCTTCACCTCCGCCCATTTCCAGTAGCCGGGGCTAGGACCGGGCTGTCAGTAATAGCATTCCCTAGGCAGTTCATCCCAGCACAGAGGAGAAGAGGAGCCTGTCCCTGACCCACACCATGGGCAGGACAAGGGGGGCCCTAGCTGGCTTTGCCTACTCCAGCACCAAAGCTCTTGGTCCCAAAGATGGGGCGAGTTCAGTGGTTTTTCCTGTCCTGAAAGAGAGCAGAAAAGGGAAGTTAATCCCACTGTGGAATCCAAGACTCCTGCATTTCCTATTTCTGCTCTGCTTGCTCACCGTGGAGTTTTAGCTATGGAAAAAAAAAGGAGAATGACACCATAGCAAATAAAAAGTGCCCTTTTCCAGCATTTTTATTCCAGGCATTAAAAGGATGCTCATTTCTCTTCTAGCATTGTTTCCCTCATTTTAGGAGAACCGTTTTCATCCCAGGCCCCACTCGTCAGTTGTTCGATCCTCTGGCACTGGATTTGGACAAAAGAAGGGACGCACCTGGACTGCAGGAAATCACTGAGAGAAACCCTTCCAAAACGTGACAGAGAAAAACAACAGGAGATGCAGGAAGACACATCCCTCATTTGCACGTCTGGAACGCTTTTCTAAAGACTTCTCTGCATCTGGATGCTCTTTGCTCTTGGCTTTCTTCACAGGAATGCATTTGCTGCTAAACACGTCTCAGACCCTTACCTGATCGGGATAAGGTGGGATGGAGATGAAGACTCCCACAGGGAATAGCCAGGGAGATGCAGGGCCTGGGAACATCAAGGACGGAGAAGAGAAGGAACAGGGATTGTTTTTCTTGTTTAGAGCCAGCAGTGCTGTGAGCTTGGAGAACACACGGCACCGCAGGGATCCAGGGCAGGAGCGGGATAACTGCGGGATAAGGGGAATCTGCTCCCACTCCAGGGCTGTGCCAGTGAAGGAGGGGAATTTTTTAGTGCCTTCATTACACACAAAAACCAAACCCAGCACCACCGAGCTGGACTTTCGTGAGCCGCAAAACAAAGCGGCCCCTGGCCTTTGGGGGAACACAACCTCACCGAGTCACGGAGCCAGGGCATGACACTTGGGAATGATCCTTGCTGCTGCCTGCAGGCAAATCGGATGAGGGAGCCACAGGAGCTGCGGGGTTTCCTGCTCTTCCTGCAACGCCATCGGTCCAGACCAGGAGACCTTTCCTGGAACAGATCTTCCCTGTAAAGGGAGCTACACCAAAGCTCAAGCCCTCATTTAGAGACCCTTGGAAAAGCAAAGGTGAGAGGGGATTACCTGGAGCCCCAGGGGACCGAGGCGCAGGCGATGAAGAAGCAGACAGCAAAGTGCTTCCACTGCTTCTCACTCCAGCAAAGGGAACATCCCTGGAATTTCATGGCCGGCGTCGCTCCCAAACCCCACAGGTGAACCCACACGTACTCCAGGACTGATCTCCTTCAAACTTCCAGCAGCACAGACTCACCGGGAGGAACTGCGATCCAAGGACACACATCAGCAACCGTCTTCCCGCTTGCCCCTCTCTCCACATTTTCCCTTTCCAGCGGGATGCAGGTGCCACCCCCCAGAGGCAGGAAAACTGCCTTGCAATCCGCTACAAAACCTGCCTGGAAAGCCCAGGATGCCCGGAGCCAGCAGCCGTTTCTCCTGGAGCTCCTGCTGACAGGCATTTGAAGCCTGCTGTGCCTCACAGCTGCTTTTCTGCCAAGGGCATTCCCATCTTTTCTTTTTTAGCCCAAAGAAAGGTTTGCAAAGCTGAGTTTTGTGAGAAGCGCTTCATATTTGGATCATTCTTAACTTGGAGTTTCCCTTGGCACCAAAATCAGGGGCTCACCTTTTGCTTGGAGCTTGGCTGAAGTCCTCAGCAATGCCAGGGAATGTGGCCATTGGAGGCTTTGGGCAGATTTGGCTCATCTGCCTTTTTAGGCCTTGTTTCTTTCTCTCAGCCTTCCCACTGGATTGTGGCCTCCGAGGAATACGTAAAATCCCATTCCATTCCTATTCTTTCGGACAATTTTTTGTACCGTCCCTGTACAAAACGAGGCCCCCTGTTCGGATGCTTTTCCCCACCGTTCCCCGGCACTTTTATCTGCCGGTGCATTCCCTGCGTTGCTTGGGCTCTTCCCAGCTCTCTGAGCTCCTTCACAAGGCAGCAGATCGATTTGGCCCAGGAACTAAACCCTCCCGAGGAATTGTCTGATGCCATCTCCGCATTTGACACCTGATCCTTGTGCTCAAAGGATCCCTCTTTCTTCCCTTCAGCCAATTCCAAGGCTCGCTGCCCCCAGCTGCGATCAGGCCCCAGCCTGATCCCTGCAGTCTTCCCTGCCGGGATCCTGCTCAGGAATCCCTGGGCTACAAATGTAAGAATTCATTCTTCCCACCCCTGCCCAGTTCCAAAGGATTTGGTGTCTGCCTTACCCGGCTGGAGCCTGCTTCCAACTCTGTTCTTGCTGCTTCTGCTGCTTTCCAGTTCCCAGGAATTCCACCGACGGAGCGACAGCGTTTTCCAGCTCCGCCAGGATTCCCTCTGCTGCGTTTGGGTGCTGGAAGGATATCAAAACCAGGCTCTCTGGGGCTTTACTATCAGGAAATTACATCCCCGGATTTGTTCATTTCCAAATATTATCTCTTCCCAACAAAGCACTGGGCATCCAAGGAATACAGAAAGTGATGGGCTGACCACTGCTTACTCCTCTGGAATGTCAGAGCTTGGAAAAAAAGGGCACTTGAGGCTTCTCCTGGTGCTGCCCGTGAGGTGTATTCTACTTGAGAGCCCCTTCCCGTGTCTTTCCCTGTATCCACCAAAAAATCCACCCCTTCATTCCCCAGCTGCTTGCTTCCTCCCTCTTTTCCTGTATCCAACAGAATTTTAACAGGTCAATAGTCCCCTCTGCAAGAGCACCTTTCATTCCAAACCTAAGAACAAACGAATCACTTCCCTTCCACCGTCCTTATTAGGATGCCACTGAGAGCAGTGGATGGAAAATGATCTTCTCCTGGTCCCTGCTGGATTCCCGGAGCAGGGATCCTTTCCCTCTTTCCCCCCACCACGGTGCCCTCCTCCCCCTCCCGCCCCACCCCACACCCTTTTCAGGCTTTGTTCCACAGCTTTTGCCTCCAGGCCTCAGATCCTTTCGTTCTCCACGAGCTCCCAGCAGCTCCACAGCCTTCCCGCTCCCATCCTGACCATTTCTCCGGGAATGGAGCTCCGCATTTCAATTGCCTTCTCTTTTCTCTGACAATTCCTACCAATCCAGAAGACCTAAAGCTGACACAAGGAACACTCGGTGCCCACAAATCCAAACCCAGACCCGGCCATCCCCAAACCAGCAACTCCCGGACAATTTGCATTCATTCCAACCTAACACTGAGGACTCACCCAACCCTTCAAAATTCCCAAGAAATATCCTGTTGCCTTCACAGCTCCCAGGGGATTCTGCTTCGTGCTCACACGAAGGATTTGGGACTTCCCTGAAAAAACCCGTGCAGGGCACGCCGGAATCCCCGATCCCGTGAATCCGGGGAGCGTTAAAAGCTCGGTCCAGCCTGGGCCCCCGGAAATTTTTGCCAAGTATCCCCCAAGTCCTCGGGATAACAGAACTCTCTGGTACTGCATTTTTGGCGTTGTAAAGCCTGGAATTCCTTTATTCCTAGTGCTGGGCTCTGCATATGGCTGAGAAAATCCCGGCCTCCACACAGACCCAGATTCCAAACTTTTTGATACATTTCAGCAAGCCGAGAAATTCACCTTCCCTACTTCTTCTTAAGGGCATCCTTCTCTTCCCTTACCCGGCGTGCTCTCTCCCACTGGGGGTGGGTTTTCCCCTTCCCATGCTAATTAGTCCCTACTTCTAGGAGGTTTAGGTAACCTTTCTTCCCTGGGACGGATTTCTTAACACAGCTACCGAGGCTTTGGGAGTCTCCTTTATCTTCTACTTTCTGGATCCATAAATGCCACAATCCAGACGCCCAACTTCAACAAGACATCCTTTCTACCTAAAAACACACACTCTCAACTCTTAGATCTTTTAAAGTTTTACCCCCGCAAAATTCCCCTATTTTTCCACCACTGAATTCCTCAGTCCTGCTACCAAGGATTTCTTGAATACCACGGGGCTTTTCTCAAGATTTACCCCCACGACCTTCCCTACGTGCCCACTGCTCATCACCTCATTTTTCCCTCAATGTGGTCGTTCTCCACCCCAGAGAGTTTGTCAAGTGTTGCCTCCAAAATGTTCCCCATCTCTCCACTACTCAGTTCCCCATTTTGCCTCCAAAATATTCAATCTGTCCCCTCCACATTGCATCCACTTTTACCCCCAGCGTTTTACTTCCTCTACAATATTGATTCAACTTTTTCCACCCCAAAAATGTCCATTCTCTCCCTTAAACAGCACCTCAGCTTTTCCCTCAAAAATGCCCCAGAGGGAAACTCAGATTCAGCCCCCAAACTCCCATTTGCCTACACAAACAGTTCTTGTGGCCCCTCTCAATTCCCCCAGGCTTTCAGCTCAAGGAAGAACTGGAAGCCTATTCCCTCATCTCCACCCTTGTTTTGCTTTCCTGGAAAACCTTGCGATCCCACACTTTCTCCAAGAGATCTGCTGGGACTACTGGAAGGTTTGCTCTCTCAGAGCGCCAGGGGGCTTTACAGCACTTGTTCCTCTGCATCTTTACCCTTTTATCAGCTTTCCCCTGGAACGGTGTTGTGGGAGAAGCTTGGAACTACCAGAAATGGATTGTGTTCACATTTTTGCCCCACCAGTTTTTATCTGGTTTCAAATTCCTGGAATTACCCTCAAATGTGCCCTAGAACACTGCTGTGAAAGGATCAATGAGAAGAACAGCCGGAAAGCAGAAAACCACCTCCAGCAGCAGCCACAATGATCCCATTTCTCTTCTTACCTGGTCCTGCCAGAGCTCCCAACAGCCATTCCCATTCCAAAACAAGAGCTATGGAAGACATTCCTGCTGTCCGTGAGGGTGAGGCGGCAGTTCTGGATGTTCTTCGCTGTGCAATCAGACAACAAACAGAGTGTAAATGATCCTGGTGGTCCCTTCCACGCCAAACCAGCCCGTGATTCCATGCGTGGATCAGCACCTGTCCCAGCTCCATTCCAGAAACCTCCTCCCACTAACCCAGAACTTTCCTTTTTCTGCTCAACATCAGGGGTTTGCTGCCGAGTGCCCCGGGCAGGGGACGCCTCAGCCTTCCCTGGGACCGCAGCATTCCCTGGGCTGCCTCAGCATCCCCTGCGCTGCTGTTCCACGCCCATCCCGTGGTCCAGCGCCTGCGCGGGCTGCAGTGCCGGGCTCTCCCCACGAGGCGGCAGCACCGGGAGCGAGCAGCCCCGGCCGGTCCCGCTGTCTCGGGGCAGCTGCGCCTTTAACCCGCCCTGAGCCGGCGGGGCCGTGAACACAGCGGGCACAAACCCCACCGCTCCCCTTTATTTCACCCTCAGAGGCACAGGATCGCAGCATTTCCTGGGCTGCAAGGGACCCACAGGGAGCATCGAGTCCAAATCCTGGCCCTGCACCCCAAGAATCCCACCCTGTGCCCGAGAGCCTTGTTCAGACCCAAACTCTTCCCCCAAGATCCTGAAAACACAGCGGGGCTGTGGGAGAAGGATGACCACGGAGGATTTTTTTATACAGATCTCCTTGCACGATCGTTAAATAATATTATTAGACAGTCCAGGAACGCATCCCTGTGCCGGGACAGCCACCCCTGTGCCGGAACACTCATCCCTGGGCCGGAATACCGATCCCCCGCGGCCCCCACCGTCCGCTCGGGGCTGTCCCCGTTCCCCGCTCACCTCCGAGCCCGGAGCACCCGCCCCGGTGCCCCCGGCCCGGCAGCGCTGCTCCCCGGGCTCCCCGCCATTGGCGCTCCTGGCGAAGAAGGGCGGAAGTCACCGATACGGCACCGATGTGGCTATTCGACCTTCTCAAGATGGCGGCCGGAAGGACCCCCCCCCCCCCCCCCGCGCCGTCTATTCGACTGCCTGAATGCTCCCGCCTGCCCCAGGCGCCGCTGACCCCACAGTCGGTGTCCGCGTAGCGGGAAACGCCTCAGAAAATTGCGCGCAAGCGCTGGGCTGGCGTCGGCGTCGGCGTCGGCGTCGCGTTCAGGCAGCCGAATAGACGCAGCTTGGGGGGGGGGGGGCCTTCCCTGCCGCCATATTGAGAAGGTCAGAAAACAGTGCACACGACCGCCATCTTTAGTGTGGCAGTGACGACACTTCCGCCCTTCGCCGCCATCTTGGGTGCTGGCAGAAGCCACTTCCGGTCGAGCCGCCATCTTTAGTGTGGTACACTTAGGGCCCCCGCCGCCCCTCACAAGGGCTTCTGTCTAGTCGGCTGCCTGAATCCGGCCCGGACTCCGACGCCGGCCCCGCGCTTTCCGCGCGATTTTCCGCCGTGCTTCCCGGTGCGAGGACACGGCTGGCGGGGTCAGCCGCGCCGGAGGCGGCCGACGGCTCCGCGACCGGCGGCAGGCATCGGCAGGGACACCTCTCGCAGGGGGCCTACTGCGTCCGCCATCTTGAGTGTGGCGGAAGTGTAAACCACCCTCTGCAAGGTCCTGGCAGATAATAAAATAATAAAATAAAATAAATACTATAATATTCTAATAAAAACGTCACTTAACGCCGTCCCGAGAGCGCGGAACTGCGCCTTCCTTTCCGAGCCGCCTCCTTGAGAGCGACACGCGGGCGGCTCGATTCCGACCGTGCCCGCCCGGTGCCTCCCGCCCGGGTCGCGCTGCGACCGCGCCTCTGCTGCCCGGCAAAACCGGCCCCGCCGGGCCGCCCCCCGCGCTGTCATTCCCCGCGGTCACCGCCCCGCACGGCGCCCGGCCCTTTCCATAGCTGTGGCCCCGCTCGTGCACGGCCGTGTCCCTTGGCGCTCCGAACCGCCCTTCGCCCCTCCCCTCCGCTGACACACCCGGCCCCGCTCGCTCCCGCTCCTTGCCACGCTCGGCAGCCACCGAGGCCGCCGCCCTCTCGGCTCAGCCGGCACCGGGCGGCAGCAGCGCCGGGGCGCCGTGTCGGGGGCGGCAGTGCCGCCGTGTCGGGGGCGGCAGTGCCGCCGTGTCGGGGGCGGCAGTGCCGCCGTGTCGGGGGCGGCAGTGCCGCCGTGTCGGGGGCGGCAGTGCCGCCGTGTCGGGGGCGGCAGTGCCGCCGTGTCGGGGGCGGCAGTGCCGCCGTGTCGGGGGCGGCAGTGCCGCCGTGTCGGGGGCGGCAGTGCCGCGCTCTCGCCACCAGGCGGCAGCAGCGCCGCCCAGCTCAGCCCGGGGGCAGGCACAGAGCACAGGGAAAAGCCGGCTCCGGGCGCTCTGCAGCTCCTGCAGCCCGAGCGTCTCGGCTCCTGGGGCCAGGCGCTTGCTGCTTTCCTTCCTACAGAAAAACGCCGGCTCCTTATTCTCAAAACTTGCTGATCTCTATTCCCAGCTTCTTATATTGCTGTATGCGACAGAGTAGACAGAGAGGGCTGGCTTATTTCAAAATGAATTTACATCTAAATCAGTAGCATTTGCCTATAGACGTAAAAGTGAAGAACTTAACAGGTTTTAGTATTCTGCACACAGCCCTCGCTGGGAGGAATGGTAAAAAGTTAAAAACAAATGAAATTTTAAAAGTAGAAAGTTAGAAACAAAGTTACAACGGCAGAAATTTAGAAACAAACAAAGAGGTAAAATACAAGAAACAAACAAATTTCTAAAGGGAGAAAGTTGAAAACAAAGTTAGAAACGAACAAACAAAAAAATTAGAAACAAACAAAATTAGAAAGGTAGAAATTTAGAAACAAAGTCAGAAAGGCAAGTGTTGAGCCTTTGACAGGGTACCCCTCCTTCTCGGACCAGGGTGAAAGAGCAGAGGAGGCTGCTGTTCTGCTAAGTTCTTTATTTCACGGTCTCACAGCTGTCTTGAAGGCAGAGTTCGAATGGGGTTACATGATAAAGCCAAGCAGCAGCAGCAGGCAAAACCAGCTTCTTCTATATGCTCCATACACTCTATTTTTTCTTACAGAAGTGTGGATTCCATTTGTTCATTGACCAGTAAGATTAACACACGATTCTAGTTTTCCTTAAACCCATCCTGGTCTAATTCTAACAGTCGTAAGCCTCACACAAGTGTCACCTGCCCTTGTTCCATAAGGAATCCCTCTACAGACAGGGAGTTGTCACCAGCCCCGTGCTCATGGGCTGCAGGGGACACCTGCACTGAGGAGGAAATGGAAATGGGAAAGAGGGAAATGCAACCTGGTGGGACGCACCTCTGGCACCACATTTCCTCTTCTTCCTGCTGTCCTGGAAAGCCCCAAGTAAATCCAGTCCCTCAGACCCTGCATCCCTGAACACCAGGAGAGCCGGTGTTTTACCCAGATCCCAGTGCCCTGCACGGCTGCGCTGACACGAGCGCAGGCTGACCGCTCCGCCCAGCACCATCCCTCATTCTCCTCCCACGGCTCCCCAAGCGGCCCCAAAGCACCCCAGCGTGTCTGTGCCGGGGCCAGGGCCTGCCCCGAGCCCGACCAGAGGCTGTCACCCGGCCCTGCACCAGCTCCCACCCCTGGCAGAGCTGGGAATGCACTGAGAGCTCGGCTCCCCGGGCTCCCCAGCACCCAAACCGGTCCTCAGACACACAAAAATGCCCAACCTGCCCCTCTGGGCGCAGCCAAACACCACAATTCCACCATCCCCAAGCAACTCTGGCACTTGCCTCTTCACCTCCGCCCATTTCCAGTAGCCGGGGCTAGGACCGGGCTGTCAGAAATAGCATTCCCTAGGCAGTTCATCCCAGCACAGAGGAGAAGAGGAGCCTGTCCCTGACCCACACCATGGGCAGGACAAGGGGGGCCCTAGCTGGCTTTGCCTACTCCAGCACCACAGCTCTTGGTCCCAAAGATGGGGCGAGTTCAGTGGTTTTTCCTGTCCTGAAAGAGAGCAGAAAAGGGAAGTTAATCCCACTGTGGAATCCAAGACTCCTGCATTTCCTATTTCTGCTCTGATTGCTCACCGTGGAGTTTTAGCCATGGAAAAAAAAGGAGAATGACACCATATCAAATAAAAAGTTGATTAATCCACGTAGGGGCTGTGGAGAGGATACAAAGGAGCTTTTCCATGATTTTGGGGCTTGAAGAGGGACTGAATTTCCCTCAAAGCTGGGATGGGCCTGAGGATAATAAAGCAAAGGAGCAGCTTCATCTCTCCCTGGCAGAGAGCTCGGGGCTCCATTATGGATACAAATCAATCCCAGCAGGATTTCAAAGGGTTTCTTTAGGATGTCAGGTCCCTCTTTATCAGATCCCTGCTGGGATTCAGGGCCTGCCTGGTCACGGGGTGCTTTGATAAGGGCTGGATTTAAATCCCAGATCTGAGAACAGACATGAAAGGTCCCTGGGTTTCTAGGGGGTTGAAAAACTCAAGCTGGATTCGCTGCAGAGCTGAAAAATCAGGGTAAGAGAGAGCAAGGAGTGGCCAGCAGGCCCAGGCTCCTGATCACGCCCCTGGGATCCATGGGATCCATAGGATCCACGGCCTCTGGCACGCTGCTCCAGCACCCTGCAGGGTGACTGACAGCCGGGCAGGGGAAGGAGCCACCAGCAACTCTGCCACGTGCACCATCATTCACCTTGCACGTGGCCTAAACAGCTACCAAGCACTGATGGACTGACTGAGCCGAAAATATCGGAGAGATCTCAGTTTGCACTCCAAATTCCCTGCAGCCTGTTCCCTTCCTGATCCATCCCTTCAAGCAGCAAGAGTGGAATTCCTTCCATCGTTGCTCTTTCCCTCCTGTTTTCCACTCAACAAGAAAAAGAGCAGCCACGTGAACAGGAGTAAAAGCCCCAAACCCACAAAAAAGCACATTCTCAGCATCACTAATCCCTGCCAAACTGCCAGGAACCTTCCAAAACTACATCCAAGCTTGGAAACAGGGATCCAGTTGTTTGTTTAAGCAGCTATTGATCCAGTCTCTTCCAGCTAATTAAACTATTCACTATTTAAACTCATTAAGCTGCTCATCCTGCTCCTGGCAGCCAGAGGCAAAGAAGAAATCGTGTCTAGATTAAATGGTGATGGTGAATGTGCCCATCCCAGTCCTTGGAGAGGTTGGAATTGCATCCCTGTTCCTCTGCTCTCTTTTCCTTCCTTTTTCTTGGAGTGATTCCCACCCGGATTCCTCAGCTCCAGCTCTCTGAGCAGCCTCAGGGGGAGCATTTCATCCCCTTGGAGCCAACTCCATTTGTTGCATCCTTCATGCCTCAACCACCCCTAAAAGCAGGCAAGTGCTGATGGGCAGTGCAGCTGCTTCCACTTGGGAATGTTTCCAGTGGAACAGGGAGGGAATTCTGAGAAGCTTCCACCCACTGCACGTTATTGCTGGATAAAAGGTGAGGCAGCAAAGGATCAACAAAGGGAGATTTCAGCAAGACAAAGTCCAGACAGAGAGGCTGCAAGTGTGGCTGGGGCTGCTAAACTGGGAAAACTGCAAGGTCAGGCTGTGGGAACATGGATTATACTGAGGTCTGGAACTGGTGTTGGGAAGAGAGGGAGAAGGAGAAGGAGAAGGAGAAGGAGAAGGAGAAGGAGAAGGAGAAGGAGGAGAAGGAGGAGAAGGAGGAGAAGGAGGAGAAGGAGGAGAAGGAGGAGAAGGAGGAGAAGGAGGAGAAGGAGGAGAAGGAGGAGAAGGAGGAGAAGGGGAAGGAGAAGGAGAAGGGGAAGGAGAAGGAGGAGAAGGAGAAGAAGGAGAAGGGGAAGGAGAAGGAGAAGGGGAAGGAGAAGGAGAAGGAGAAGGAGAAGGAGAAGAAGGAGAAGGAGAAGGAGAAGGAGAAGGAGAAGGAGAAGGAGGAGAAGGAGGAGAAGGAGGAGAAGGAGGAGAAGGAGGAGAAGGAGAAGGAGGAGAAGGAGGAGAAGGAGGAGAAGGAGGAGAAGGGCCCGAAGTAACTGCACAGTGAATTTCCTTACCATGAGCCAGGCTCATTCCCTGAGCTGACCAATATCTCCGAGCTCCCCTTCATGGCACAGCCCTGCCAGTAAAGAACAGAAGTTCCTGCTGCTCCCACTGGAATTCTGTAGCGTGCCTGGCATTCCATACGTTATGCTGCCTGAGAATTCCTGCAGCCGTCCTCGGGAAGAGCAGTTCACTGCCACAGGAGGAACAAGAGGAAAGCAGCTGCCACTCTCGGGTTCTGTGCCCTGTAAAAAGTAAAAGCAGATAAAGATCAAAGCTCCATAAAGCTGGAACCATCTCCAACCTCGGGACAGCACTTCTGTGGGAAAAGCGTAGATGGGCAATTAGGAAGGAGATCATCATGCAAATGGGCAAGGGGGGGGAATTAAATTCTGCTGCTTTCTGATTGAGGCCTGCTTCAATTTGCAGCCTTTATAATATCAGTTTAATGGGACTTTTTGTGCTTTAAAGAGGTTTTTATTAGCTGGGGGTTGTCCCTGCCTGGACTGAGGCACAGCACAATGAGTCTCCTGCCTCCTGAAGCCGTGTCGTTATCCCAGCATCTGAAATTAAAAACCAGCACTCTGGGAAACCTCTCTACTCTGAGGAGAAGTGTGAGGAGCGTTTGGGTCTGTGGAAAGCCTGGAACAGCTCTGAGAGACACCAAACATCCTGTGGATCCCAATAAACAGCAAAACATTCCAGCAGCTCCTTCCAACACCGCCCTTGTAGGGAACTCTGTCACCCCAGTGGGTATTTGTGGGAGTAAGGAAGAAATCCCACTAATGACCTCAGTGTGAACACCTCTGGTTCGTCTGGGGATAAATCTCCTTTATCCTTCTGGGAGAATAAAGGAATCCAATGCTGCCTTAATCCCCTGCTCCTCGGAGTCTGCATTTCCAGAATCCATCTCCTGGCCCAGCATGGGAAGGGTTGTCCAGCGCTGGAACAGCTGCCCAGGGCAGTGGTGGAGTCACCAACCCTGGAAGTGCTCATAAAATACATGGATATGGCACTTGAGTGTTCATAAAATACCTGGGTAAATACATGGGTAAATATAGGGATAAATTCATGGGTAAATACGTGGATAAAAATATGGATAAATGTATATGGATAAACATATATGGATAATCCATGGATAAATATAGGGATAAATATGTAGGGATAAATATGTATGGATAAATACAGACCTTGCTTCCCTGAACACCAGGAGAGCCGGTGTTTTACCCAGATCCCAGTGCCCTGCACGGCTGCGCTGACACGAGCACAGGCCGATCGCTCTGCCCAGCACCATCCCTCATTCTCCTCCCACGGCTCCCCAAGCGGCCCCAAAGCACCCCAGCGTGTCTGTGCCGGGGCCAGGGCCTGCCCCGAGCCCGACCAGAGGCTGTCACCCAGCCCTGCACCAGCTCCCACCCCCAGGTGAGCTGGGAATGCACTGAGAGCTCGGCTCCCCGGGCTCCCCAGCACCCAAACCGGTCCTCAGACACACAGAAATGCCCAACCTGCCCCTCTGGGCACAGCCAAACACCACAATTCCATCATCCCCAAGCAACTCTGGCACTTGCCTCTTCACCTCCGCCCATTTCCAGTAGCCGGGGCTAGGACCGGGCTGTCAGAAATAGCATTCCCTAGGCAGTTCATCCCAGCACAGAGGAGAAGAGGAGCCTGTCCCTGACCCACACCATGGGCAGGACAAGGGGGGCCCTAGCTGGCTTTGCCTACTCCAGCACCAAAGCTCTTGGTCCCAAAGATGGGGCGAGTTCAGTGGTTTTTCCTGTCCTGAAAGAGAGCAGAAAAGGGAAGTTAATCCCACTGTGGAATCCAAGACTCCTGCATTTCCTATTTCTGCTCTGCTTGCTCACCGTGGAGTTTTAGCTATGGAAAAAAAAAGGAGAATGACACCATAGCAAATAAAAAGTGCCCTTTTCCAGCATTTTTATTCCAGGCATTAAAAGGATGCTCATTTCTCTTCTAGCATTGTTTCCCTCATTTTAGGAGAACCGTTTTCATCCCAGGCCCCACTCGTCAGTTGTTCGATCCTCTGGCACTGGATTTGGACAAAAGAAGGGACGCACCTGGACTGCAGGAAATCACTGAGAGAAACCCTTCCAAAACGTGACAGAGAAAAACAACAGGAGATGCAGGAAGACACATCCCTCATTTGCACGTCTGGAACGCTTTTCTAAAGACTTCTCTGCATCTGGATGCTCTTTGCTCTTGGCTTTCTTCACAGGAATGCATTTGCTGCTAAACACGTCTCAGACCCTTACCTGATCGGGATAAGGTGGGATGGAGATGAAGACTCCCACAGGGAATAGCCAGGGAGATGCAGGGCCTGGGAACATCAAGGACGGAGAAGAGAAGGAACAGGGATTGTTTTTCTTGTTTAGAGCCAGCAGTGCTGTGAGCTTGGAGAACACACGGCACCGCAGGGATCCAGGGCAGGAGCGGGATAACTGCGGGATAAGGGGAATCTGCTCCCACTCCAGGGCTGTGCCAGTGAAGGAGGGGAATTTTTTAGTGCCTTCATTACACACAAAAACCAAACCCAGCACCACCGAGCTGGACTTTCGTGAGCCGCAAAACAAAGCGGCCCCTGGCCTTTGGGGGAACACAACCTCACCGAGTCACGGAGCCAGGGCATGACACTTGGGAATGATCCTTGCTGCTGCCTGCAGGCAAATCGGATGAGGGAGCCACAGGAGCTGCGGGGTTTCCTGCTCTTCCTGCAACGCCATCGGTCCAGACCAGGAGACCTTTCCTGGAACAGATCTTCCCTGTAAAGGGAGCTACACCAAAGCTCAAGCCCTCATTTAGAGACCCTTGGAAAAGCAAAGGTGAGAGGGGATTACCTGGAGCCCCAGGGGACCGAGGCGCAGGCGATGAAGAAGCAGACAGCAAAGTGCTTCCACTGCTTCTCACTCCAGCAAAGGGAACATCCCTGGAATTTCATGGCCGGCGTCGCTCCCAAACCCCACAGGTGAACCCACACGTACTCCAGGACTGATCTCCTTCAAACTTCCAGCAGCACAGACTCACCGGGAGGAACTGCGATCCAAGGACACACATCAGCAACCGTCTTCCCGCTTGCCCCTCTCTCCACATTTTCCCTTTCCAGCGGGATGCAGGTGCCACCCCCCAGAGGCAGGAAAACTGCCTTGCAATCCGCTACAAAACCTGCCTGGAAAGCCCAGGATGCCCGGAGCCAGCAGCCGTTTCTCCTGGAGCTCCTGCTGACAGGCATTTGAAGCCTGCTGTGCCTCACAGCTGCTTTTCTGCCAAGGGCATTCCCATCTTTTCTTTTTTAGCCCAAAGAAAGGTTTGCAAAGCTGAGTTTTGTGAGAAGCGCTTCATATTTGGATCATTCTTAACTTGGAGTTTCCCTTGGCACCAAAATCAGGGGCTCACCTTTTGCTTGGAGCTTGGCTGAAGTCCTCAGCAATGCCAGGGAATGTGGCCATTGGAGGCTTTGGGCAGATTTGGCTCATCTGCCTTTTTAGGCCTTGTTTCTTTCTCTCAGCCTTCCCACTGGATTGTGGCCTCCGAGGAATACGTAAAATCCCATTCCATTCCTATTCTTTCGGACAATTTTTTGTACCGTCCCTGTACAAAACGAGGCCCCCTGTTCGGATGCTTTTCCCCACCGTTCCCCGGCACTTTTATCTGCCGGTGCATTCCCTGCGTTGCTTGGGCTCTTCCCAGCTCTCTGAGCTCCTTCACAAGGCAGCAGATCGATTTGGCCCAGGAACTAAACCCTCCCGAGGAATTGTCTGATGCCATCTCCGCATTTGACACCTGATCCTTGTGCTCAAAGGATCCCTCTTTCTTCCCTTCAGCCAATTCCAAGGCTCGCTGCCCCCAGCTGCGATCAGGCCCCAGCCTGATCCCTGCAGTCTTCCCTGCCGGGATCCTGCTCAGGAATCCCTGGGCTACAAATGTAAGAATTCATTCTTCCCACCCCTGCCCAGTTCCAAAGGATTTGGTGTCTGCCTTACCCGGCTGGAGCCTGCTTCCAACTCTGTTCTTGCTGCTTCTGCTGCTTTCCAGTTCCCAGGAATTCCACCGACGGAGCGACAGCGTTTTCCAGCTCCGCCAGGATTCCCTCTGCTGCGTTTGGGTGCTGGAAGGATATCAAAACCAGGCTCTCTGGGGCTTTACTATCAGGAAATTACATCCCCGGATTTGTTCATTTCCAAATATTATCTCTTCCCAACAAAGCACTGGGCATCCAAGGAATACAGAAAGTGATGGGCTGACCACTGCTTACTCCTCTGGAATGTCAGAGCTTGGAAAAAAAGGGCACTTGAGGCTTCTCCTGGTGCTGCCCGTGAGGTGTATTCTACTTGAGAGCCCCTTCCCGTGTCTTTCCCTGTATCCACCAAAAAATCCACCCCTTCATTCCCCAGCTGCTTGCTTCCTCCCTCTTTTCCTGTATCCAACAGAATTTTAACAGGTCAATAGTCCCCTCTGCAAGAGCACCTTTCATTCCAAACCTAAGAACAAACGAATCACTTCCCTTCCACCGTCCTTATTAGGATGCCACTGAGAGCAGTGGATGGAAAATGATCTTCTCCTGGTCCCTGCTGGATTCCCGGAGCAGGGATCCTTTCCCTCTTTCCCCCCACCACGGTGCCCTCCTCCCCCTCCCGCCCCACCCCACACCCTTTTCAGGCTTTGTTCCACAGCTTTTGCCTCCAGGCCTCAGATCCTTTCGTTCTCCACGAGCTCCCAGCAGCTCCACAGCCTTCCCGCTCCCATCCTGACCATTTCTCCGGGAATGGAGCTCCGCATTTCAATTGCCTTCTCTTTTCTCTGACAATTCCTACCAATCCAGAAGACCTAAAGCTGACACAAGGAACACTCGGTGCCCACAAATCCAAACCCAGACCCGGCCATCCCCAAACCAGCAACTCCCGGACAATTTGCATTCATTCCAACCTAACACTGAGGACTCACCCAACCCTTCAAAATTCCCAAGAAATATCCTGTTGCCTTCACAGCTCCCAGGGGATTCTGCTTCGTGCTCACACGAAGGATTTGGGACTTCCCTGAAAAAACCCGTGCAGGGCACGCCGGAATCCCCGATCCCGTGAATCCGGGGAGCGTTAAAAGCTCAGTCCAGCCTGGGCCCCCGGAAATTTTTGCCAAGTATCCCCCAAGTCCTCGGGATAACAGAACTCTCTGGTACTGCATTTTTGGCGTTGTAAAGCCTGGAATTCCTTTATTCCTAGTGCTGGGCTCTGCATATGGCTGAGAAAATCCCGGCCTCCACACAGACCCAGATTCCAAACTTTTTGATACATTTCAGCAAGCCGAGAAATTCACCTTCCCTACTTCTTCTTAAGGGCATCCTTCTCTTCCCTTACCCGGCGTGCTCTCTCCCACTGGGGGTGGGTTTTCCCCTTCCCATGCTAATTAGTCCCTACTTCTAGGAGGTTTAGGTAACCTTTCTTCCCTGGGACGGATTTCTTAACACAGCTACCGAGGCTTTGGGAGTCTCCTTTATCTTCTACTTTCTGGATCCATAAATGCCACAATCCAGACGCCCAACTTCAACAAGACATCCTTTCTACCTAAAAACACACACTCTCAACTCTTAGATCTTTTAAAGTTTTACCCCCGCAAAATTCCCCTATTTTTCCACCACTGAATTCCTCAGTCCTGCTACCAAGGATTTCTTGAATACCACGGGGCTTTTCTCAAGATTTACCCCCACGACCTTCCCTACGTGCCCACTGCTCATCACCTCATTTTTCCCTCAATGTGGTCGTTCTCCACCCCAGAGAGTTTGTCAAGTGTTGCCTCCAAAATGTTCCCCATCTCTCCACTACTCAGTTCCCCATTTTGCCTCCAAAATATTCAATCTGTCCCCTCCACATTGCATCCACTTTTACCCCCAGCGTTTTACTTCCTCTACAATATTGATTCAACTTTTTCCACCCCAAAAATGTCCATTCTCTCCCTTAAACAGCACCTCAGCTTTTCCCTCAAAAATGCCCCAGAGGGAAACTCAGATTCAGCCCCCAAACTCCCATTTGCCTACACAAACAGTTCTTGTGGCCCCTCTCAATTCCCCCAGGCTTTCAGCTCAAGGAAGAACTGGAAGCCTATTCCCTCATCTCCACCCTTGTTTTGCTTTCCTGGAAAACCTTGCGATCCCACACTTTCTCCAAGAGATCTGCTGGGAGTACTGGAAGGTTTGCTCTCTCAGAGCGCCAGGGGGCTTTACAGCACTTGTTCCTCTGCATCTTTACCCTTTTATCAGCTTTCCCCTGGAACGGTGTTGTGGGAGAAGCTTGGAACTACCAGAAATGGATTGTGTTCACATTTTTGCCCCACCAGTTTTTATCTGGTTTCAAATTCCTGGAATTACCCTCAAATGTGCCCTAGAACACTGCTGTGAAAGGATCAATGAGAAGAACAGCCGGAAAGCAGAAAACCACCTCCAGCAGCAGCCACAATGATCCCATTTCTCTTCTTACCTGGTCCTGCCAGAGCTCCCAACAGCCATTCCCATTCCAAAACAAGAGCTATGGAAGACATTCCTGCTGTCCGTGAGGGTGAGGCGGCAGTTCTGGATGTTCTTCGCTGTGCAATCAGACAACAAACAGAGTGTAAATGATCCTGGTGGTCCCTTCCACGCCAAACCAGCCCGTGATTCCATGCGTGGATCAGCACCTGTCCCAGCTCCATTCCAGAAACCTCCTCCCACTAACCCAGAACTTTCCTTTTTCTGCTCAACATCAGGGGTTTGCTGCCGAGTGCCCCGGGCAGGGGACGCCTCAGCCTTCCCTGGGACCGCAGCATTCCCTGGGCTGCCTCAGCATCCCCTGCGCTGCTGTTCCACGCCCATCCCGTGGTCCAGCGCCTGCGCGGGCTGCAGTGCCGGGCTCTCCCCACGAGGCGGCAGCACCGGGAGCGAGCAGCCCCGGCCGGTCCCGCTGTCTCGGGGCAGCTGCGCCTTTAACCCGCCCTGAGCCGGCGGGGCCGTGAACACAGCGGGCACAAACCCCACCGCTCCCCTTTATTTCACCCTCAGAGGCACAGGATCGCAGCATTTCCTGGGCTGCAAGGGACCCACAGGGAGCATCGAGTCCAAATCCTGGCCCTGCACCCCAAGAATCCCACCCTGTGCCCGAGAGCCTTGTTCAGACCCAAACTCTTCCCCCAAGATCCTGAAAACACAGCGGGGCTGTGGGAGAAGGATGACCACGGAGGATTTTTTTATACAGATCTCCTTGCACGATCGTTAAATAATATTATTAGACAGTCCAGGAACGCATCCCTGTGCCGGGACAGCCACCCCTGTGCCGGAACACTCATCCCTGGGCCGGAATACCGATCCCCCGCGGCCCCCACCGTCCGCTCGGGGCTGTCCCCGTTCCCCGCTCACCTCCGAGCCCGGAGCACCCGCCCCGGTGCCCCCGGCCCGGCAGCGCTGCTCCCCGGGCTCCCCGCCATTGGCGCTCCTGGCGAAGAAGGGCGGAAGTCACCGATACGGCACCGATGTGGCTATTCGACCTTCTCAAGATGGCGGCCGGAAGGACCCCCCCCCCCCCCCCCCCCGCGCCGTCTATTCGACTGCCTGAATGCTCCCGCCTGCCCCAGGCGCCGCTGACCCCACAGTCGGTGTCCGCGTAGCGGGAAACGCCTCAGAAAATTGCGCGCAAGCGCTGGGCTGGCGTCGGCGTCGGCGTCGGCGTCGCGTTCAGGCAGCCGAATAGACGCAGCTTGGGGGGGGGGGGCCTTCCCTGCCGCCATATTGAGAAGGTCAGAAAACAGTGCACACGACCGCCATCTTTAGTGTGGCAGTGACGACACTTCCGCCCTTCGCCGCCATCTTGGGTGCTGGCAGAAGCCACTTCCGGTCGAGCCGCCATCTTTAGTGTGGTACACTTAGGGCCCCCGCCGCCCCTCACAAGGGCTTCTGTCTAGTCGGCTGCCTGAATCCGGCCCGGACTCCGACGCCGGCCCCGCGCTTTCCGCGCGATTTTCCGCCGTGCTTCCCGGTGCGAGGACACGGCTGGCGGGGTCAGCCGCGCCGGAGGCGGCCGACGGCTCCGCGACCGGCGGCAGGCATCGGCAGGGACACCTCTCGCAGGGGGCCTACTGCGTCCGCCATCTTGAGTGTGGCGGAAGTGTAAACCACCCTCTGCAAGGTCCTGGCAGATAATAAAATAATAAAATAAAATAAATACTATAATATTCTAATAAAAACGTCACTTAACGCCGTCCCGAGAGCGCGGAACTGCGCCTTCCTTTCCGAGCCGCCTCCTTGAGAGCGACACGCGGGCGGCTCGATTCCGACCGTGCCCGCCCGGTGCCTCCCGCCCGGGTCGCGCTGCGACCGCGCCTCTGCTGCCCGGCAAAACCGGCCCCGCCGGGCCGCCCCCCGCGCTGTCATTCCCCGCGGTCACCGCCCCGCACGGCGCCCGGCCCTTTCCATAGCTGTGGCCCCGCTCGTGCACGGCCGTGTCCCTTGGCGCTCCGAACCGCCCTTCGCCCCTCCCCTCCGCTGACAGACCCGGCCCCGCTCGCTCCCGCTCCTTGCCACGCTCGGCAGCCACCGAGGCCGCCGCCCTCTCGGCTCAGCCGGCACCGGGCGGCAGCAGCGCCGGGGCGCCGTGTCGGGGGCGGCAGTGCCGCCGTGTCGGGGGCGGCAGTGCCGCCGTGTCGGGGGCGGCAGTGCCGCCGTGTCGGGGGCGGCAGTGCCGCGCTCTCGCCACCAGGCGGCAGCAGCGCCGCCCAGCTCAGCCCGGGGGCAGGCACAGAGCACAGGGAAAAGCCGGCTCCGGGCGCTCTGCAGCTCCTGCAGCCCGAGCGTCTCGGCTCCTGGGGCCAGGCGCTTGCTGCTTTCCTTCCTACAGAAAAACGCCGGCTCCTTATTCTCAAAACTTGCTGATCTCTATTCCCAGCTTCTTATATTGCTGTATGCGACAGAGTAGACAGAGAGGGCTGGCTTATTTCAAAATGAATTTACATCTAAATCAGTAGCATTTGCCTATAGACGTAAAAGTGAAGAACTTAACAGGTTTTAGTATTCTGCACACAGCCCTCGCTGGGAGGAATGGTAAAAAGTTAAAAACAAATGAAATTTTAAAAGTAGAAAGTTAGAAACAAAGTTACAACGGCAGAAATTTAGAAACAAACAAAGAGGTAAAATACAAGAAACAAACAAATTTCTAAAGGGAGAAAGTTGAAAACAAAGTTAGAAACGAACAAACAAAAAAATTAGAAACAAACAAAATTAGAAAGGTAGAAATTTAGAAACAAAGTCAGAAAGGCAAGTGTTGAGCCTTTGACAGGGTACCCCTCCTTCTCGGACCAGGGTGAAAGAGCAGAGGAGGCTGCTGTTCTGCTAAGTTCTTTATTTCACGGTCTCACAGCTGTCTTGAAGGCAGAGTTCGAATGGGGTTACATGATAAAGCCAAGCAGCAGCAGCAGGCAAAACCAGCTTCTTCTATATGCTCCATACACTCTATTTTTTCTTACAGAAGTGTGGATTCCATTTGTTCATTGACCAGTAAGATTAACACACGATTCTAGTTTTCCTTAAACCCATCCTGGTCTAATTCTAACAGTCGTAAGCCTCACACAAGTGTCACCTGCCCTTGTTCCATAAGGAATCCCTCTACAGACAGGGAGTTGTCACCAGCCCCGTGCTCATGGGCTGCAGGGGACACCTGCACTGAGGAGGAAATGGAAATGGGAAAGAGGGAAATGCAACCTGGTGGGACGCACCTCTGGCACCACATTTCCTCTTCTTCCTGCTGTCCTGGAAAGCCCCAAGTAAATCCAGTCCCTCAGACCCTGCATCCCTGAACACCAGGAGAGCCGGTGTTTTACCCAGATCCCAGTGCCCTGCACGGCTGCGCTGACACGAGCGCAGGCTGACCGCTCCGCCCAGCACCATCCCTCATTCTCCTCCCACGGCTCCCCAAGCGGCCCCAAAGCACCCCAGCGTGTCTGTGCCGGGGCCAGGGCCTGCCCCGAGCCCGACCAGAGGCTGTCACCCGGCCCTGCACCAGCTCCCACCCCTGGCAGAGCTGGGAATGCACTGAGAGCTCGGCTCCCCGGGCTCCCCAGCACCCAAACCGGTCCTCAGACACACAAAAATGCCCAACCTGCCCCTCTGGGCGCAGCCAAACACCACAATTCCACCATCCCCAAGCAACTCTGGCACTTGCCTCTTCACCTCCGCCCATTTCCAGTAGCCGGGGCTAGGACCGGGCTGTCAGAAATAGCATTCCCTAGGCAGTTCATCCCAGCACAGAGGAGAAGAGGAGCCTGTCCCTGACCCACACCATGGGCAGGACAAGGGGGGCCCTAGCTGGCTTTGCCTACTCCAGCACCACAGCTCTTGGTCCCAAAGATGGGGCGAGTTCAGTGGTTTTTCCTGTCCTGAAAGAGAGCAGAAAAGGGAAGTTAATCCCACTGTGGAATCCAAGACTCCTGCATTTCCTATTTCTGCTCTGATTGCTCACCGTGGAGTTTTAGCCATGGAAAAAAAAGGAGAATGACACCATATCAAATAAAAAGTTGATTAATCCACGTAGGGGCTGTGGAGAGGATACAAAGGAGCTTTTCCATGATTTTGGGGCTTGAAGAGGGACTGAATTTCCCTCAAAGCTGGGATGGGCCTGAGGATAATAAAGCAAAGGAGCAGCTTCATCTCTCCCTGGCAGAGAGCTCGGGGCTCCATTATGGATACAAATCAATCCCAGCAGGATTTCAAAGGGTTTCTTTAGGATGTCAGGTCCCTCTTTATCAGATCCCTGCTGGGATTCAGGGCCTGCCTGGTCACGGGGTGCTTTGATAAGGGCTGGATTTAAATCCCAGATCTGAGAACAGACATGAAAGGTCCCTGGGTTTCTAGGGGGTTGAAAAACTCAAGCTGGATTCGCTGCAGAGCTGAAAAATCAGGGTAAGAGAGAGCAAGGAGTGGCCAGCAGGCCCAGGCTCCTGATCACGCCCCTGGGATCCATGGGATCCATAGGATCCACGGCCTCTGGCACGCTGCTCCAGCACCCTGCAGGGTGACTGACAGCCGGGCAGGGGAAGGAGCCACCAGCAACTCTGCCACGTGCACCATCATTCACCTTGCACGTGGCCTAAACAGCTACCAAGCACTGATGGACTGACTGAGCCGAAAATATCGGAGAGATCTCAGTTTGCACTCCAAATTCCCTGCAGCCTGTTCCCTTCCTGATCCATCCCTTCAAGCAGCAAGAGTGGAATTCCTTCCATCGTTGCTCTTTCCCTCCTGTTTTCCACTCAACAAGAAAAAGAGCAGCCACGTGAACAGGAGTAAAAGCCCCAAACCCACAAAAAAGCACATTCTCAGCATCACTAATCCCTGCCAAACTGCCAGGAACCTTCCAAAACTACATCCAAGCTTGGAAACAGGGATCCAGTTGTTTGTTTAAGCAGCTATTGATCCAGTCTCTTCCAGCTAATTAAACTATTCACTATTTAAACTCATTAAGCTGCTCATCCTGCTCCTGGCAGCCAGAGGCAAAGAAGAAATCGTGTCTAGATTAAATGGTGATGGTGAATGTGCCCATCCCAGTCCTTGGAGAGGTTGGAATTGCATCCCTGTTCCTCTGCTCTCTTTTCCTTCCTTTTTCTTGGAGTGATTCCCACCCGGATTCCTCAGCTCCAGCTCTCTGAGCAGCCTCAGGGGGAGCATTTCATCCCCTTGGAGCCAACTCCATTTGTTGCATCCTTCATGCCTCAACCACCCCTAAAAGCAGGCAAGTGCTGATGGGCAGTGCAGCTGCTTCCACTTGGGAATGTTTCCAGTGGAACAGGGAGGGAATTCTGAGAAGCTTCCACCCACTGCACGTTATTGCTGGATAAAAGGTGAGGCAGCAAAGGATCAACAAAGGGAGATTTCAGCAAGACAAAGTCCAGACAGAGAGGCTGCAAGTGTGGCTGGGGCTGCTAAACTGGGAAAACTGCAAGGTCAGGCTGTGGGAACATGGATTATACTGAGGTCTGGAACTGGTGTTGGGAAGAGAGGGAGAAGGAGAAGGAGAAGGAGAAGGAGAAGGAGAAGGAGAAGGAGAAGGAGAAGGAGAAGGAGAAGGAGGAGAAGGAGGAGAAGGAGGAGAAGGAGGAGAAGGAGGAGAAGGAGGAGAAGGAGGAGAAGGAGGAGAAGGAGGAGAAGGAGGAGAAGGAGGAGAAGGAGGAGAAGGGGAAGGAGAAGGAGAAGGGGAAGGAGAAGGAGGAGAAGGAGAAGAAGGAGAAGGGGAAGGAGAAGGAGAAGGGGAAGGAGAAGGGGAAGGAGAAGGAGAAGGAGAAGGAGAAGGAGAAGGAGAAGAAGGAGAAGGAGAAGGAGAAGGAGAAGGAGAAGGAGAAGGAGGAGAAGGAGGAGAAGGAGGAGAAGGAGGAGAAGGAGAAGGAGGAGAAGGAGAAGGAGGAGAAGGAGGAGAAGGAGGAGAAGGAGGAGAAGGGCCCGAAGTAACTGCACAGTGAATTTCCTTACCATGAGCCAGGCTCATTCCCTGAGCTGACCAATATCTCCGAGCTCCCCTTCATGGCACAGCCCTGCCAGTAAAGAACAGAAGTTCCTGCTGCTCCCACTGGAATTCTGTAGCGTGCCTGGCATTCCATACGTTATGCTGCCTGAGAATTCCTGCAGCCGTCCTCGGGAAGAGCAGTTCACTGCCACAGGAGGAACAAGAGGAAAGCAGCTGCCACTCTCGGGTTCTGTGCCCTGTAAAAAGTAAAAGCAGATAAAGATCAAAGCTCCATAAAGCTGGAACCATCTCCAACCTCGGGACAGCACTTCTGTGGGAAAAGCGTAGATGGGCAATTAGGAAGGAGATCATCATGCAAATGGGCAAGGGGGGGGAATTAAATTCTGCTGCTTTCTGATTGAGGCCTGCTTCAATTTGCAGCCTTTATAATATCAGTTTAATGGGACTTTTTGTGCTTTAAAGAGGTTTTTATTAGCTGGGGGTTGTCCCTGCCTGGACTGAGGCACAGCACAATGAGTCTCCTGCCTCCTGAAGCCGTGTCGTTATCCCAGCATCTGAAATTAAAAACCAGCACTCTGGGAAACCTCTCTACTCTGAGAAGTGTGAGGAGCGTTTGGGTCTGTGGAAAGCCTGGAACAGCTCTGAGAGACACCAAACATCCTGTGGATCCCAATAAACAGCAAAACATTCCAGCAGCTCCTTCCAACACCGCCCTTGTAGGGAACTCTGTCACCCCAGTGGGTATTTGTGGGAGTAAGGAAGAAATCCCACTAATGACCTCAGTGTGAACACCTCTGGTTCGTCTGGGGATAAATCTCCTTTATCCTTCTGGGAGAATAAAGGAATCCAATGCTGCCTTAATCCCCTGCTCCTCGGAGTCTGCATTTCCAGAATCCATCTCCTGGCCCAGCATGGGAAGGGTTGTCCAGCGCTGGAACAGCTGCCCAGGGCAGTGGTGGAGTCACCAACCCTGGAAGTGCTCATAAAATACATGGATATGGCACTTGAGTGTTCATAAAATACCTGGGTAAATACATGGGTAAATATAGGGATAAATTCATGGGTAAATACGTGGATAAAAATATGGATAAATGTATATGGATAAACATATATGGATAATCCATGGATAAATATAGGGATAAATATGTAGGGATAAATATGTATGGATAAATACAGACCTTGCTTCCCTGAACACCAGGAGAGCCGGTGTTTTACCCAGATCCCAGTGCCCTGCACGGCTGCGCTGACACGAGCACAGGCCGATCGCTCTGCCCAGCACCATCCCTCATTCTCCTCCCACGGCTCCCCAAGCGGCCCCAAAGCACCCCAGCGTGTCTGTGCCGGGGCCAGGGCCTGCCCCGAGCCCGACCAGAGGCTGTCACCCAGCCCTGCACCAGCTCCCACCCCCAGGTGAGCTGGGAATGCACTGAGAGCTCGGCTCCCCGGGCTCCCCAGCACCCAAACCGGTCCTCAGACACACAGAAATGCCCAACCTGCCCCTCTGGGCACAGCCAAACACCACAATTCCATCATCCCCAAGCAACTCTGGCACTTGCCTCTTCACCTCCGCCCATTTCCAGTAGCCGGGGCTAGGACCGGGCTGTCAGAAATAGCATTCCCTAGGCAGTTCATCCCAGCACAGAGGAGAAGAGGAGCCTGTCCCTGACCCACACCATGGGCAGGACAAGGGGGGCCCTAGCTGGCTTTGCCTACTCCAGCACCAAAGCTCTTGGTCCCAAAGATGGGGCGAGTTCAGTGGTTTTTCCTGTCCTGAAAGAGAGCAGAAAAGGGAAGTTAATCCCACTGTGGAATCCAAGACTCCTGCATTTCCTATTTCTGCTCTGCTTGCTCACCGTGGAGTTTTAGCTATGGAAAAAAAAAGGAGAATGACACCATATCAAATAAAAAGTGCCCTTTTCCAGCATTTTTATTCCAGGCATTAAAAGGATGCTCATTTCTCTTCTAGCATTGTTTCCCTCATTTTAGGAGAACCGTTTTCATCCCAGGCCCCACTCGTCAGTTGTTCGATCCTCTGGCACTGGATTTGGACAAAAGAAGGGACGCACCTGGACTGCAGGAAATCACTGAGAGAAACCCTTCCAAAACGTGACAGAGAAAAACAACAGGAGATGCAGGAAGACACATCCCTCATTTGCACGTCTGGAACGCTTTTCTAAAGACTTCTCTGCATCTGGATGCTCTTTGCTCTTGGCTTTCTTCACAGGAATGCATTTGCTGCTAAACACGTCTCAGACCCTTACCTGATCGGGATAAGGTGGGATGGAGATGAAGACTCCCACAGGGAATAGCCAGGGAGATGCAGGGCCTGGGAACATCAAGGACGGAGAAGAGAAGGAACAGGGATTGTTTTTCTTGTTTAGAGCCAGCAGTGCTGTGAGCTTGGAGAACACACGGCACCGCAGGGATCCAGGGCAGGAGCGGGATAACTGCGGGATAAGGGGAATCTGCTCCCACTCCAGGGCTGTGCCAGTGAAGGAGGGGAATTTTTTAGTGCCTTCATTACACACAAAAACCAAACCCAGCACCACCGAGCTGGACTTTCGTGAGCCGCAAAACAAAGCGGCCCCTGGCCTTTGGGGGAACACAACCTCACCGAGTCACGGAGCCAGGGCATGACACTTGGGAATGATCCTTGCTGCTGCCTGCAGGCAAATCGGATGAGGGAGCCACAGGAGCTGCGGGGTTTCCTGCTCTTCCTGCAACGCCATCGGTCCAGACCAGGAGACCTTTCCTGGAACAGATCTTCCCTGTAAAGGGAGCTACACCAAAGCTCAAGCCCTCATTTAGAGACCCTTGGAAAAGCAAAGGTGAGAGGGGATTACCTGGAGCCCCAGGGGACCGAGGCGCAGGCGATGAAGAAGCAGACAGCAAAGTGCTTCCACTGCTTCTCACTCCAGCAAAGGGAACATCCCTGGAATTTCATGGCCGGCGTCGCTCCCAAACCCCACAGGTGAACCCACACGTACTCCAGGACTGATCTCCTTCAAACTTCCAGCAGCACAGACTCACCGGGAGGAACTGCGATCCAAGGACACACATCAGCAACCGTCTTCCCGCTTGCCCCTCTCTCCACATTTTCCCTTTCCAGCGGGATGCAGGTGCCACCCCCCAGAGGCAGGAAAACTGCCTTGCAATCCGCTACAAAACCTGCCTGGAAAGCCCAGGATGCCCGGAGCCAGCAGCCGTTTCTCCTGGAGCTCCTGCTGACAGGCATTTGAAGCCTGCTGTGCCTCACAGCTGCTTTTCTGCCAAGGGCATTCCCATCTTTTCTTTTTTAGCCCAAAGAAAGGTTTGCAAAGCTGAGTTTTGTGAGAAGCGCTTCATATTTGGATCATTCTTAACTTGGAGTTTCCCTTGGCACCAAAATCAGGGGCTCACCTTTTGCTTGGAGCTTGGCTGAAGTCCTCAGCAATGCCAGGGAATGTGGCCATTGGAGGCTTTGGGCAGATTTGGCTCATCTGCCTTTTTAGGCCTTGTTTCTTTCTCTCAGCCTTCCCACTGGATTGTGGCCTCCGAGGAATACGTAAAATCCCATTCCATTCCTATTCTTTCGGACAATTTTTTGTACCGTCCCTGTACAAAACGAGGCCCCCTGTTCGGATGCTTTTCCCCACCGTTCCCCAGCACTTTTATCTGCCGGTGCATTCCCTGCGTTGCTTGGGCTCTTCCCAGCTCTCTGAGCTCCTTCACAAGGCAGCAGATCGATTTGGCCCAGGAACTAAACCCTCCCGAGGAATTGTCTGATGCCATCTCCGCATTTGACACCTGATCCTTGTGCTCAAAGGATCCCTCTTTCTTCCCTTCAGCCAATTCCAAGGCTCGCTGCCCCCAGCTGCGATCAGGCCCCAGCCTGATCCCTGCAGTCTTCCCTGCCGGGATCCTGCTCAGGAATCCCTGGGCTACAAATGTAAGAATTCATTCTTCCCACCCCTGCCCAGTTCCAAAGGATTTGGTGTCTGCCTTACCCGGCTGGAGCCTGCTTCCAACTCTGTTCTTGCTGCTTCTGCTGCTTTCCAGTTCCCAGGAATTCCACCGACGGAGCGACAGCGTTTTCCAGCTCCGCCAGGATTCCCTCTGCTGCGTTTGGGTGCTGGAAGGATATCAAAACCAGGCTCTCTGGGGCTTTACTATCAGGAAATTACATCCCCGGATTTGTTCATTTCCAAATATTATCTCTTCCCAACAAAGCACTGGGCATCCAAGGAATACAGAAAGTGATGGGCTGACCACTGCTTACTCCTCTGGAATGTCAGAGCTTGGAAAAAAAGGGCACTTGAGGCTTCTCCTGGTGCTGCCCGTGAGGTGTATTCTACTTGAGAGCCCCTTCCCGTGTCTTTCCCTGTATCCACCAAAAAATCCACCCCTTCATTCCCCAGCTGCTTGCTTCCTCCCTCTTTTCCTGTATCCAACAGAATTTTAACAGGTCAATAGTCCCCTCTGCAAGAGCACCTTTCATTCCAAACCTAAGAACAAACGAATCACTTCCCTTCCACCGTCCTTATTAGGATGCCACTGAGAGCAGTGGATGGAAAATGATCTTCTCCTGGTCCCTGCTGGATTCCCGGAGCAGGGATCCTTTCCCTCTTTCCCCCCACCACGGTGCCCTCCTCCCCCTCCCGCCCCACCCCACACCCTTTTCAGGCTTTGTTCCACAGCTTTTGCCTCCAGGCCTCAGATCCTTTCGTTCTCCACGAGCTCCCAGCAGCTCCACAGCCTTCCCGCTCCCATCCTGACCATTTCTCCGGGAATGGAGCTCCGCATTTCAATTGCCTTCTCTTTTCTCTGACAATTCCTACCAATCCAGAAGACCTAAAGCTGACACAAGGAACACTCGGTGCCCACAAATCCAAACCCAGACCCGGCCATCCCCAAACCAGCAACTCCCGGACAATTTGCATTCATTCCAACCTAACACTGAGGACTCACCCAACCCTTCAAAATTCCCAAGAAATATCCTGTTGCCTTCACAGCTCCCAGGGGATTCTGCTTCGTGCTCACACGAAGGATTTGGGACTTCCCTGAAAAAACCCGTGCAGGGCACGCCGGAATCCCCGATCCCGTGAATCCGGGGAGCGTTAAAAGCTCGGTCCAGCCTGGGCCCCCGGAAATTTTTGCCAAGTATCCCCCAAGTCCTCGGGATAACAGAACTCTCTGGTACTGCATTTTTGGCGTTGTAAAGCCTGGAATTCCTTTATTCCTAGTGCTGGGCTCTGCATATGGCTGAGAAAATCCCGGCCTCCACACAGACCCAGATTCCAAACTTTTTGATACATTTCAGCAAGCCGAGAAATTCACCTTCCCTACTTCTTCTTAAGGGCATCCTTCTCTTCCCTTACCCGGCGTGCTCTCTCCCACTGGGGGTGGGTTTTCCCCTTCCCATGCTAATTAGTCCCTACTTCTAGGAGGTTTAGGTAACCTTTCTTCCCTGGGACGGATTTCTTAACACAGCTACCGAGGCTTTGGGAGTCTCCTTTATCTTCTACTTTCTGGATCCATAAATGCCACAATCCAGACGCCCAACTTCAACAAGACATCCTTTCTACCTAAAAACACACACTCTCAACTCTTAGATCTTTTAAAGTTTTACCCCCGCAAAATTCCCCTATTTTTCCACCACTGAATTCCTCAGTCCTGCTACCAAGGATTTCTTGAATACCACGGGGCTTTTCTCAAGATTTACCCCCACGACCTTCCCTACGTGCCCACTGCTCATCACCTCATTTTTCCCTCAATGTGGTCGTTCTCCACCCCAGAGAGTTTGTCAAGTGTTGCCTCCAAAATGTTCCCCATCTCTCCACTACTCAGTTCCCCATTTTGCCTCCAAAATATTCAATCTGTCCCCTCCACATTGCATCCACTTTTACCCCCAGCGTTTTACTTCCTCTACAATATTGATTCAACTTTTTCCACCCCAAAAATGTCCATTCTCTCCCTTAAACAGCACCTCAGCTTTTCCCTCAAAAATGCCCCAGAGGGAAACTCAGATTCAGCCCCCAAACTCCCATTTGCCTACACAAACAGTTCTTGTGGCCCCTCTCAATTCCCCCAGGCTTTCAGCTCAAGGAAGAACTGGAAGCCTATTCCCTCATCTCCACCCTTGTTTTGCTTTCCTGGAAAACCTTGCGATCCCACACTTTCTCCAAGAGATCTGCTGGGAGTACTGGAAGGTTTGCTCTCTCAGAGCGCCAGGGGGCTTTACAGCACTTGTTCCTCTGCATCTTTACCCTTTTATCAGCTTTCCCCTGGAACGGTGTTGTGGGAGAAGCTTGGAACTACCAGAAATGGATTGTGTTCACATTTTTGCCCCACCAGTTTTTATCTGGTTTCAAATTCCTGGAATTACCCTCAAATGTGCCCTAGAACACTGCTGTGAAAGGATCAATGAGAAGAACAGCCGGAAAGCAGAAAACCACCTCCAGCAGCAGCCACAATGATCCCATTTCTCTTCTTACCTGGTCCTGCCAGAGCTCCCAACAGCCATTCCCATTCCAAAACAAGAGCTATGGAAGACATTCCTGCTGTCCGTGAGGGTGAGGCGGCAGTTCTGGATGTTCTTCGCTGTGCAATCAGACAACAAACAGAGTGTAAATGATCCTGGTGGTCCCTTCCACGCCAAACCAGCCCGTGATTCCATGCGTGGATCAGCACCTGTCCCAGCTCCATTCCAGAAACCTCCTCCCACTAACCCAGAACTTTCCTTTTTCTGCTCAACATCAGGGGTTTGCTGCCGAGTGCCCCGGGCAGGGGACGCCTCAGCCTTCCCTGGGACCGCAGCATTCCCTGGGCTGCCTCAGCATCCCCTGCGCTGCTGTTCCACGCCCATCCCGTGGTCCAGCGCCTGCGCGGGCTGCAGTGCCGGGCTCTCCCCACGAGGCGGCAGCACCGGGAGCGAGCAGCCCCGGCCGGTCCCGCTGTCTCGGGGCAGCTGCGCCTTTAACCCGCCCTGAGCCGGCGGGGCCGTGAACACAGCGGGCACAAACCCCACCGCTCCCCTTTATTTCACCCTCAGAGGCACAGGATCGCAGCATTTCCTGGGCTGCAAGGGACCCACAGGGAGCATCGAGTCCAAATCCTGGCCCTGCACCCCAAGAATCCCACCCTGTGCCCGAGAGCCTTGTTCAGACCCAAACTCTTCCCCCAAGATCCTGAAAACACAGCGGGGCTGTGGGAGAAGGATGACCACGGAGGATTTTTTTATACAGATCTCCTTGCACGATCGTTAAATAATATTATTAGACAGTCCAGGAACGCATCCCTGTGCCGGGACAGCCACCCCTGTGCCGGAACACTCATCCCTGGGCCGGAATACCGATCCCCCGCGGCCCCCACCGTCCGCTCGGGGCTGTCCCCGTTCCCCGCTCACCTCCGAGCCCGGAGCACCCGCCCCGGTGCCCCCGGCCCGGCAGCGCTGCTCCCCGGGCTCCCCGCCATTGGCGCTCCTGGCGAAGAAGGGCGGAAGTCACCGATACGGCACCGATGTGGCTATTCGACCTTCTCAAGATGGCGGCCGGAAGGACCCCCCCCCCCCCCCCCCCCCGCGCCGTCTATTCGACTGCCTGAATGCTCCCGCCTGCCCCAGGCGCCGCTGACCCCACAGTCGGTGTCCGCGTAGCGGGAAACGCCTCAGAAAATTGCGCGCAAGCGCTGGGCTGGCGTCGGCGTCGGCGTCGGCGTCGCGTTCAGGCAGCCGAATAGACGCAGCTTGGGGGGGGGGGGGCCTTCCCTGCCGCCATATTGAGAAGGTCAGAAAACAGTGCACACGACCGCCATCTTTAGTGTGGCAGTGACGACACTTCCGCCCTTCGCCGCCATCTTGGGTGCTGGCAGAAGCCACTTCCGGTCGAGCCGCCATCTTTAGTGTGGTACACTTAGGGCCCCCGCCGCCCCTCACAAGGGCTTCTGTCTAGTCGGCTGCCTGAATCCGGCCCGGACTCCGACGCCGGCCCCGCGCTTTCCGCGCGATTTTCCGCCGTGCTTCCCGGTGCGAGGACACGGCTGGCGGGGTCAGCCGCGCCGGAGGCGGCCGACGGCTCCGCGACCGGCGGCAGGCATCGGCAGGGACACCTCTCGCAGGGGGCCTACTGCGTCCGCCATCTTGAGTGTGGCGGAAGTGTAAACCACCCTCTGCAAGGTCCTGGCAGATAATAAAATAATAAAATAAAATAAATACTATAATATTCTAATAAAAACGTCACTTAACGCCGTCCCGAGAGCGCGGAACTGCGCCTTCCTTTCCGAGCCGCCTCCTTGAGAGCGACACGCGGGCGGCTCGATTCCGACCGTGCCCGCCCGGTGCCTCCCGCCCGGGTCGCGCTGCGACCGCGCCTCTGCTGCCCGGCAAAACCGGCCCCGCCGGGCCGCCCCCCGCGCTGTCATTCCCCGCGGTCACCGCCCCGCACGGCGCCCGGCCCTTTCCATAGCTGTGGCCCCGCTCGTGCACGGCCGTGTCCCTTGGCGCTCCGAACCGCCCTTCGCCCCTCCCCTCCGCTGACAGACCCGGCCCCGCTCGCTCCCGCTCCTTGCCACGCTCGGCAGCCACCGAGGCCGCCGCCCTCTCGGCTCAGCCGGCACCGGGCGGCAGCAGCGCCGGGGCGCCGTGTCGGGGGCGGCAGTGCCGCCGTGTCGGGGGCGGCAGTGCCGCCGTGTCGGGGGCGGCAGTGCCGCCGTGTCGGGGGCGGCAGTGCCGCCGTGTCGGGGGCGGCAGTGCCGCCGTGTCGGGGGCGGCAGTGCCGCCGTGTCGGGGGCGGCAGTGCCGCCGTGTCGGGGGCGGCAGTGCCGCGCTCTCGCCACCAGGCGGCAGCAGCGCCGCCCAGCTCAGCCCGGGGGCAGGCACAGAGCACAGGGAAAAGCCGGCTCCGGGCGCTCTGCAGCTCCTGCAGCCCGAGCGTCTCGGCTCCTGGGGCCAGGCGCTTGCTGCTTTCCTTCCTACAGAAAAACGCCGGCTCCTTATTCTCAAAACTTGCTGATCTCTATTCCCAGCTTCTTATATTGCTGTATGCGACAGAGTAGACAGAGAGGGCTGGCTTATTTCAAAATGAATTTACATCTAAATCAGTAGCATTTGCCTATAGACGTAAAAGTGAAGAACTTAACAGGTTTTAGTATTCTGCACACAGCCCTCGCTGGGAGGAATGGTAAAAAGTTAAAAACAAATGAAATTTTAAAAGTAGAAAGTTAGAAACAAAGTTACAACGGCAGAAATTTAGAAACAAACAAAGAGGTAAAATACAAGAAACAAACAAATTTCTAAAGGGAGAAAGTTGAAAACAAAGTTAGAAACGAACAAACAAAAAAATTAGAAACAAACAAAATTAGAAAGGTAGAAATTTAGAAACAAAGTCAGAAAGGCAAGTGTTGAGCCTTTGACAGGGTACCCCTCCTTCTCGGACCAGGGTGAAAGAGCAGAGGAGGCTGCTGTTCTGCTAAGTTCTTTATTTCACGGTCTCACAGCTGTCTTGAAGGCAGAGTTCGAATGGGGTTACATGATAAAGCCAAGCAGCAGCAGCAGGCAAAACCAGCTTCTTCTATATGCTCCATACACTCTATTTTTTCTTACAGAAGTGTGGATTCCATTTGTTCATTGACCAGTAAGATTAACACACGATTCTAGTTTTCCTTAAACCCATCCTGGTCTAATTCTAACAGTCGTAAGCCTCACACAAGTGTCACCTGCCCTTGTTCCATAAGGAATCCCTCTACAGACAGGGAGTTGTCACCAGCCCCGTGCTCATGGGCTGCAGGGGACACCTGCACTGAGGAGGAAATGGAAATGGGAAAGAGGGAAATGCAACCTGGTGGGACGCACCTCTGGCACCACATTTCCTCTTCTTCCTGCTGTCCTGGAAAGCCCCAAGTAAATCCAGTCCCTCAGACCCTGCATCCCTGAACACCAGGAGAGCCGGTGTTTTACCCAGATCCCAGTGCCCTGCACGGCTGCGCTGACACGAGCGCAGGCTGACCGCTCTGCCCAGCACCATCCCTCATTCTCCTCCCACGGCTCCCCAAGCGGCCCCAAAGCACCCCAGCGTGTCTGTGCCGGGGCCAGGGCCTGCCCCGAGCCCGACCAGAGGCTGTCACCCGGCCCTGCACCAGCTCCCACCCCTGGCAGAGCTGGGAATGCACTGAGAGCTCGGCTCCCCGGGCTCCCCAGCACCCAAACCGGTCCTCAGACACACAAAAATGCCCAACCTGCCCCTCTGGGCGCAGCCAAACACCACAATTCCACCATCCCCAAGCAACTCTGGCACTTGCCTCTTCACCTCCGCCCATTTCCAGTAGCCGGGGCTAGGACCGGGCTGTCAGAAATAGCATTCCCTAGGCAGTTCATCCCAGCACAGAGGAGAAGAGGAGCCTGTCCCTGACCCACACCATGGGCAGGACAAGGGGGGCCCTAGCTGGCTTTGCCTACTCCAGCACCACAGCTCTTGGTCCCAAAGATGGGGCGAGTTCAGTGGTTTTTCCTGTCCTGAAAGAGAGCAGAAAAGGGAAGTTAATCCCACTGTGGAATCCAAGACTCCTGCATTTCCTATTTCTGCTCTGATTGCTCACCGTGGAGTTTTAGCCATGGAAAAAAAAGGAGAATGACACCATATCAAATAAAAAGTTGATTAATCCACGTAGGGGCTGTGGAGAGGATACAAAGGAGCTTTTCCATGATTTTGGGGCTTGAAGAGGGACTGAATTTCCCTCAAAGCTGGGATGGGCCTGAGGATAATAAAGCAAAGGAGCAGCTTCATCTCTCCCTGGCAGAGAGCTCGGGGCTCCATTATGGATACAAATCAATCCCAGCAGGATTTCAAAGGGTTTCTTTAGGATGTCAGGTCCCTCTTTATCAGATCCCTGCTGGGATTCAGGGCCTGCCTGGTCACGGGGTGCTTTGATAAGGGCTGGATTTAAATCCCAGATCTGAGAACAGACATGAAAGGTCCCTGGGTTTCTAGGGGGTTGAAAAACTCAAGCTGGATTCGCTGCAGAGCTGAAAAATCAGGGTAAGAGAGAGCAAGGAGTGGCCAGCAGGCCCAGGCTCCTGATCACGCCCCTGGGATCCATGGGATCCATAGGATCCACGGCCTCTGGCACGCTGCTCCAGCACCCTGCAGGGTGACTGACAGCCGGGCAGGGGAAGGAGCCACCAGCAACTCTGCCACGTGCACCATCATTCACCTTGCACGTGGCCTAAACAGCTACCAAGCACTGATGGACTGACTGAGCCGAAAATATCGGAGAGATCTCAGTTTGCACTCCAAATTCCCTGCAGCCTGTTCCCTTCCTGATCCATCCCTTCAAGCAGCAAGAGTGGAATTCCTTCCATCGTTGCTCTTTCCCTCCTGTTTTCCACTCAACAAGAAAAAGAGCAGCCACGTGAACAGGAGTAAAAGCCCCAAACCCACAAAAAAGCACATTCTCAGCATCACTAATCCCTGCCAAACTGCCAGGAACCTTCCAAAACTACATCCAAGCTTGGAAACAGGGATCCAGTTGTTTGTTTAAGCAGCTATTGATCCAGTCTCTTCCAGCTAATTAAACTATTCACTATTTAAACTCATTAAGCTGCTCATCCTGCTCCTGGCAGCCAGAGGCAAAGAAGAAATCGTGTCTAGATTAAATGGTGATGGTGAATGTGCCCATCCCAGTCCTTGGAGAGGTTGGAATTGCATCCCTGTTCCTCTGCTCTCTTTTCCTTCCTTTTTCTTGGAGTGATTCCCACCCGGATTCCTCAGCTCCAGCTCTCTGAGCAGCCTCAGGGGGAGCATTTCATCCCCTTGGAGCCAACTCCATTTGTTGCATCCTTCATGCCTCAACCACCCCTAAAAGCAGGCAAGTGCTGATGGGCAGTGCAGCTGCTTCCACTTGGGAATGTTTCCAGTGGAACAGGGAGGGAATTCTGAGAAGCTTCCACCCACTGCACGTTATTGCTGGATAAAAGGTGAGGCAGCAAAGGATCAACAAAGGGAGATTTCAGCAAGACAAAGTCCAGACAGAGAGGCTGCAAGTGTGGCTGGGGCTGCTAAACTGGGAAAACTGCAAGGTCAGGCTGTGGGAACATGGATTATACTGAGGTCTGGAACTGGTGTTGGGAAGAGAGGGAGAAGGAGAAGGAGAAGGAGAAGGAGAAGGAGAAGGAGAAGGAGAAGGAGAAGGAGAAGGAGAAGGAGAAGGAGAAGGAGAAGGAGAAGGAGAAGGAGAAGGAGAAGGAGAAGGAGAAGGAGGAGAAGGAGGAGAAGGAGGAGAAGGAGGAGAAGGAGGAGAAGGAGGAGAAGGAGGAGAAGGAGGAGAAGGGGAAGGAGAAGGAGAAGGAGAAGGAGAAGGAGGAGAAGGAGAAGAAGGAGAAGGGGAAGGAGAAGGAGAAGGGGAAGGAGAAGGAGGAGAAGGAGAAGGAGAAGGAGAAGGAGAAGGAGAAGGAGAAGGAGAAGGAGAAGGAGAAGGAGAAGGAGAAGGAGAAGGAGGAGAAGGAGGAGAAGGAGGAGAAGGAGAAGGAGGAGAAGGAGGAGAAGGAGAAGGAGGAGAAGGAGGAGAAGGAGGAGAAGGAGGAGAAGGGCCCGAAGTAACTGCACAGTGAATTTCCTTACCATGAGCCAGGCTCATTCCCTGAGCTGACCAATATCTCCGAGCTCCCCTTCATGGCACAGCCCTGCCAGTAAAGAACAGAAGTTCCTGCTGCTCCCACTGGAATTCTGTAGCGTGCCTGGCATTCCATACGTTATGCTGCCTGAGAATTCCTGCAGCCGTCCTCGGGAAGAGCAGTTCACTGCCACAGGAGGAACAAGAGGAAAGCAGCTGCCACTCTCGGGTTCTGTGCCCTGTAAAAAGTAAAAGCAGATAAAGATCAAAGCTCCATAAAGCTGGAACCATCTCCAACCTCGGGACAGCACTTCTGTGGGAAAAGCGTAGATGGGCAATTAGGAAGGAGATCATCATGCAAATGGGCAAGGGGGGGGAATTAAATTCTGCTGCTTTCTGATTGAGGCCTGCTTCAATTTGCAGCCTTTATAATATCAGTTTAATGGGACTTTTTGTGCTTTAAAGAGGTTTTTATTAGCTGGGGGTTGTCCCTGCCTGGACTGAGGCACAGCACAATGAGTCTCCTGCCTCCTGAAGCCGTGTCGTTATCCCAGCATCTGAAATTAAAAACCAGCACTCTGGGAAACCTCTCTACTCTGAGGAGAAGTGTGAGGAGCGTTTGGGTCTGTGGAAAGCCTGGAACAGCTCTGAGAGACACCAAACATCCTGTGGATCCCAATAAACAGCAAAACATTCCAGCAGCTCCTTCCAACACCGCCCTTGTAGGGAACTCTGTCACCCCAGTGGGTATTTGTGGGAGTAAGGAAGAAATCCCACTAATGACCTCAGTGTGAACACCTCTGGTTCGTCTGGGGATAAATCTCCTTTATCCTTCTGGGAGAATAAAGGAATCCAATGCTGCCTTAATCCCCTGCTCCTCGGAGTCTGCATTTCCAGAATCCATCTCCTGGCCCAGCATGGGAAGGGTTGTCCAGCGCTGGAACAGCTGCCCAGGGCAGTGGTGGAGTCACCAACCCTGGAAGTGCTCATAAAATACATGGATATGGCACTTGAGTGTTCATAAAATACCTGGGTAAATACATGGGTAAATATAGGGATAAATTCATGGGTAAATACGTGGATAAAAATATGGATAAATGTATATGGATAAACATATATGGATAATCCATGGATAAATATAGGGATAAATATGTAGGGATAAATATGTATGGATAAATACAGACCTTGCTTCCCTGAACACCAGGAGAGCCGGTGTTTTACCCAGATCCCAGTGCCCTGCACGGCTGCGCTGACACGAGCACAGGCCGATCGCTCTGCCCAGCACCATCCCTCATTCTCCTCCCACGGCTCCCCAAGCGGCCCCAAAGCACCCCAGCGTGTCTGTGCCGGGGCCAGGGCCTGCCCCGAGCCCGACCAGAGGCTGTCACCCAGCCCTGCACCAGCTCCCACCCCCAGGTGAGCTGGGAATGCACTGAGAGCTCGGCTCCCCGGGCTCCCCAGCACCCAAACCGGTCCTCAGACACACAGAAATGCCCAACCTGCCCCTCTGGGCACAGCCAAACACCACAATTCCATCATCCCCAAGCAACTCTGGCACTTGCCTCTTCACCTCCGCCCATTTCCAGTAGCCGGGGCTAGGACCGGGCTGTCAGTAATAGCATTCCCTAGGCAGTTCATCCCAGCACAGAGGAGAAGAGGAGCCTGTCCCTGACCCACACCATGGGCAGGACAAGGGGGGCCCTAGCTGGCTTTGCCTACTCCAGCACCAAAGCTCTTGGTCCCAAAGATGGGGCGAGTTCAGTGGTTTTTCCTGTCCTGAAAGAGAGCAGAAAAGGGAAGTTAATCCCACTGTGGAATCCAAGACTCCTGCATTTCCTATTTCTGCTCTGCTTGCTCACCGTGGAGTTTTAGCTATGGAAAAAAAAAGGAGAATGACACCATATCAAATAAAAAGTGCCCTTTTCCAGCATTTTTATTCCAGGCATTAAAAGGATGCTCATTTCTCTTCTAGCATTGTTTCCCTCATTTTAGGAGAACCGTTTTCATCCCAGGCCCCACTCGTCAGTTGTTCGATCCTCTGGCACTGGATTTGGACAAAAGAAGGGACGCACCTGGACTGCAGGAAATCACTGAGAGAAACCCTTCCAAAACGTGACAGAGAAAAACAACAGGAGATGCAGGAAGACACATCCCTCATTTGCACGTCTGGAACGCTTTTCTAAAGACTTCTCTGCATCTGGATGCTCTTTGCTCTTGGCTTTCTTCACAGGAATGCATTTGCTGCTAAACACGTCTCAGACCCTTACCTGATCGGGATAAGGTGGGATGGAGATGAAGACTCCCACAGGGAATAGCCAGGGAGATGCAGGGCCTGGGAACATCAAGGACGGAGAAGAGAAGGAACAGGGATTGTTTTTCTTGTTTAGAGCCAGCAGTGCTGTGAGCTTGGAGAACACACGGCACCGCAGGGATCCAGGGCAGGAGCGGGATAACTGCGGGATAAGGGGAATCTGCTCCCACTCCAGGGCTGTGCCAGTGAAGGAGGGGAATTTTTTAGTGCCTTCATTACACACAAAAACCAAACCCAGCACCACCGAGCTGGACTTTCGTGAGCCGCAAAACAAAGCGGCCCCTGGCCTTTGGGGGAACACAACCTCACCGAGTCACGGAGCCAGGGCATGACACTTGGGAATGATCCTTGCTGCTGCCTGCAGGCAAATCGGATGAGGGAGCCACAGGAGCTGCGGGGTTTCCTGCTCTTCCTGCAACGCCATCGGTCCAGACCAGGAGACCTTTCCTGGAACAGATCTTCCCTGTAAAGGGAGCTACACCAAAGCTCAAGCCCTCATTTAGAGACCCTTGGAAAAGCAAAGGTGAGAGGGGATTACCTGGAGCCCCAGGGGACCGAGGCGCAGGCGATGAAGAAGCAGACAGCAAAGTGCTTCCACTGCTTCTCACTCCAGCAAAGGGAACATCCCTGGAATTTCATGGCCGGCGTCGCTCCCAAACCCCACAGGTGAACCCACACGTACTCCAGGACTGATCTCCTTCAAACTTCCAGCAGCACAGACTCACCGGGAGGAACTGCGATCCAAGGACACACATCAGCAACCGTCTTCCCGCTTGCCCCTCTCTCCACATTTTCCCTTTCCAGCGGGATGCAGGTGCCACCCCCCAGAGGCAGGAAAACTGCCTTGCAATCCGCTACAAAACCTGCCTGGAAAGCCCAGGATGCCCGGAGCCAGCAGCCGTTTCTCCTGGAGCTCCTGCTGACAGGCATTTGAAGCCTGCTGTGCCTCACAGCTGCTTTTCTGCCAAGGGCATTCCCATCTTTTCTTTTTTAGCCCAAAGAAAGGTTTGCAAAGCTGAGTTTTGTGAGAAGCGCTTCATATTTGGATCATTCTTAACTTGGAGTTTCCCTTGGCACCAAAATCAGGGGCTCACCTTTTGCTTGGAGCTTGGCTGAAGTCCTCAGCAATGCCAGGGAATGTGGCCATTGGAGGCTTTGGGCAGATTTGGCTCATCTGCCTTTTTAGGCCTTGTTTCTTTCTCTCAGCCTTCCCACTGGATTGTGGCCTCCGAGGAATACGTAAAATCCCATTCCATTCCTATTCTTTCGGACAATTTTTTGTACCGTCCCTGTACAAAACGAGGCCCCCTGTTCGGATGCTTTTCCCCACCGTTCCCCGGCACTTTTATCTGCCGGTGCATTCCCTGCGTTGCTTGGGCTCTTCCCAGCTCTCTGAGCTCCTTCACAAGGCAGCAGATCGATTTGGCCCAGGAACTAAACCCTCCCGAGGAATTGTCTGATGCCATCTCCGCATTTGACACCTGATCCTTGTGCTCAAAGGATCCCTCTTTCTTCCCTTCAGCCAATTCCAAGGCTCGCTGCCCCCAGCTGCGATCAGGCCCCAGCCTGATCCCTGCAGTCTTCCCTGCCGGGATCCTGCTCAGGAATCCCTGGGCTACAAATGTAAGAATTCATTCTTCCCACCCCTGCCCAGTTCCAAAGGATTTGGTGTCTGCCTTACCCGGCTGGAGCCTGCTTCCAACTCTGTTCTTGCTGCTTCTGCTGCTTTCCAGTTCCCAGGAATTCCACCGACGGAGCGACAGCGTTTTCCAGCTCCGCCAGGATTCCCTCTGCTGCGTTTGGGTGCTGGAAGGATATCAAAACCAGGCTCTCTGGGGCTTTACTATCAGGAAATTACATCCCCGGATTTGTTCATTTCCAAATATTATCTCTTCCCAACAAAGCACTGGGCATCCAAGGAATACAGAAAGTGATGGGCTGACCACTGCTTACTCCTCTGGAATGTCAGAGCTTGGAAAAAAAGGGCACTTGAGGCTTCTCCTGGTGCTGCCCGTGAGGTGTATTCTACTTGAGAGCCCCTTCCCGTGTCTTTCCCTGTATCCACCAAAAAATCCACCCCTTCATTCCCCAGCTGCTTGCTTCCTCCCTCTTTTCCTGTATCCAACAGAATTTTAACAGGTCAATAGTCCCCTCTGCAAGAGCACCTTTCATTCCAAACCTAAGAACAAACGAATCACTTCCCTTCCACCGTCCTTATTAGGATGCCACTGAGAGCAGTGGATGGAAAATGATCTTCTCCTGGTCCCTGCTGGATTCCCGGAGCAGGGATCCTTTCCCTCTTTCCCCCCACCACGGTGCCCTCCTCCCCCTCCCGCCCCACCCCACACCCTTTTCAGGCTTTGTTCCACAGCTTTTGCCTCCAGGCCTCAGATCCTTTCGTTCTCCACGAGCTCCCAGCAGCTCCACAGCCTTCCCGCTCCCATCCTGACCATTTCTCCGGGAATGGAGCTCCGCATTTCAATTGCCTTCTCTTTTCTCTGACAATTCCTACCAATCCAGAAGACCTAAAGCTGACACAAGGAACACTCGGTGCCCACAAATCCAAACCCAGACCCGGCCATCCCCAAACCAGCAACTCCCGGACAATTTGCATTCATTCCAACCTAACACTGAGGACTCACCCAACCCTTCAAAATTCCCAAGAAATATCCTGTTGCCTTCACAGCTCCCAGGGGATTCTGCTTCGTGCTCACACGAAGGATTTGGGACTTCCCTGAAAAAACCCGTGCAGGGCACGCCGGAATCCCCGATCCCGTGAATCCGGGGAGCGTTAAAAGCTCGGTCCAGCCTGGGCCCCCGGAAATTTTTGCCAAGTATCCCCCAAGTCCTCGGGATAACAGAACTCTCTGGTACTGCATTTTTGGCGTTGTAAAGCCTGGAATTCCTTTATTCCTAGTGCTGGGCTCTGCATATGGCTGAGAAAATCCCGGCCTCCACACAGACCCAGATTCCAAACTTTTTGATACATTTCAGCAAGCCGAGAAATTCACCTTCCCTACTTCTTCTTAAGGGCATCCTTCTCTTCCCTTACCCGGCGTGCTCTCTCCCACTGGGGGTGGGTTTTCCCCTTCCCATGCTAATTAGTCCCTACTTCTAGGAGGTTTAGGTAACCTTTCTTCCCTGGGACGGATTTCTTAACACAGCTACCGAGGCTTTGGGAGTCTCCTTTATCTTCTACTTTCTGGATCCATAAATGCCACAATCCAGACGCCCAACTTCAACAAGACATCCTTTCTACCTAAAAACACACACTCTCAACTCTTAGATCTTTTAAAGTTTTACCCCCGCAAAATTCCCCTATTTTTCCACCACTGAATTCCTCAGTCCTGCTACCAAGGATTTCTTGAATACCACGGGGCTTTTCTCAAGATTTACCCCCACGACCTTCCCTACGTGCCCACTGCTCATCACCTCATTTTTCCCTCAATGTGGTCGTTCTCCACCCCAGAGAGTTTGTCAAGTGTTGCCTCCAAAATGTTCCCCATCTCTCCACTACTCAGTTCCCCATTTTGCCTCCAAAATATTCAATCTGTCCCCTCCACATTGCATCCACTTTTACCCCCAGCGTTTTACTTCCTCTACAATATTGATTCAACTTTTTCCACCCCAAAAATGTCCATTCTCTCCCTTAAACAGCACCTCAGCTTTTCCCTCAAAAATGCCCCAGAGGGAAACTCAGATTCAGCCCCCAAACTCCCATTTGCCTACACAAACAGTTCTTGTGGCCCCTCTCAATTCCCCCAGGCTTTCAGCTCAAGGAAGAACTGGAAGCCTATTCCCTCATCTCCACCCTTGTTTTGCTTTCCTGGAAAACCTTGCGATCCCACACTTTCTCCAAGAGATCTGCTGGGAGTACTGGAAGGTTTGCTCTCTCAGAGCGCCAGGGGGCTTTACAGCACTTGTTCCTCTGCATCTTTACCCTTTTATCAGCTTTCCCCTGGAACGGTGTTGTGGGAGAAGCTTGGAACTACCAGAAATGGATTGTGTTCACATTTTTGCCCCACCAGTTTTTATCTGGTTTCAAATTCCTGGAATTACCCTCAAATGTGCCCTAGAACACTGCTGTGAAAGGATCAATGAGAAGAACAGCCGGAAAGCAGAAAACCACCTCCAGCAGCAGCCACAATGATCCCATTTCTCTTCTTACCTGGTCCTGCCAGAGCTCCCAACAGCCATTCCCATTCCAAAACAAGAGCTATGGAAGACATTCCTGCTGTCCGTGAGGGTGAGGCGGCAGTTCTGGATGTTCTTCGCTGTGCAATCAGACAACAAACAGAGTGTAAATGATCCTGGTGGTCCCTTCCACGCCAAACCAGCCCGTGATTCCATGCGTGGATCAGCACCTGTCCCAGCTCCATTCCAGAAACCTCCTCCCACTAACCCAGAACTTTCCTTTTTCTGCTCAACATCAGGGGTTTGCTGCCGAGTGCCCCGGGCAGGGGACGCCTCAGCCTTCCCTGGGACCGCAGCATTCCCTGGGCTGCCTCAGCATCCCCTGCGCTGCTGTTCCACGCCCATCCCGTGGTCCAGCGCCTGCGCGGGCTGCAGTGCCGGGCTCTCCCCACGAGGCGGCAGCACCGGGAGCGAGCAGCCCCGGCCGGTCCCGCTGTCTCGGGGCAGCTGCGCCTTTAACCCGCCCTGAGCCGGCGGGGCCGTGAACACAGCGGGCACAAACCCCACCGCTGCCCTTTATTTCACCCTCAGAGGCACAGGATCGCAGCATTTCCTGGGCTGCAAGGGACCCACAGGGAGCATCGAGTCCAAATCCTGGCCCTGCACCCCAAGAATCCCACCCTGTGCCCGAGAGCCTTGTTCAGACCCAAACTCTTCCCCCAAGATCCTGAAAACACAGCGGGGCTGTGGGAGAAGGATGACCACGGAGGATTTTTTTATACAGATCTCCTTGCACGATCGTTAAATAATATTATTAGACAGTCCAGGAACGCATCCCTGTGCCGGGACAGCCACCCCTGTGCCGGAACACTCATCCCTGGGCCGGAATACCGATCCCCCGCGGCCCCCACCGTCCGCTCGGGGCTGTCCCCGTTCCCCGCTCACCTCCGAGCCCGGAGCACCCGCCCCGGTGCCCCCGGCCCGGCAGCGCTGCTCCCCGGGCTCCCCGCCATTGGCGCTCCTGGCGAAGAAGGGCGGAAGTCACCGATACGGCACCGATGTGGCTATTCGACCTTCTCAAGATGGCGGCCGGAAGGACCCCCCCCCCCCCCCCCCGCGCCGTCTATTCGACTGCCTGAATGCTCCCGCCTGCCCCAGGCGCCGCTGACCCCACAGTCGGTGTCCGCGTAGCGGGAAACGCCTCAGAAAATTGCGCGCAAGCGCTGGGCTGGCGTCGGCGTCGGCGTCGCGTTCAGGCAGCCGAATAGACGCAGCTTGGGGGGGGGGGGGGGGCCTTCCCTGCCGCCATATTGAGAAGGTCAGAAAACAGTGCACACGACCGCCATCTTTAGTGTGGCAGTGACGACACTTCCGCCCTTCGCCGCCATCTTGGGTGCTGGCAGAAGCCACTTCCGGTCGAGCCGCCATCTTTAGTGTGGTACACTTAGGGCCCCCGCCGCCCCTCACAAGGGCTTCTGTCTAGTCGGCTGCCTGAATCCGGCCCGGACTCCGACGCCGGCCCCGCGCTTTCCGCGCGATTTTCCGCCGTGCTTCCCGGTGCGAGGACACGGCTGGCGGGGTCAGCCGCGCCGGAGGCGGCCGACGGCTCCGCGACCGGCGGCAGGCATCGGCAGGGACACCTCTCGCAGGGGGCCTACTGCGTCCGCCATCTTGAGTGTGGCGGAAGTGTAAACCACCTTCTGCAAGGTCCTGGCAGATAATAAAATAATAAAATAAAATAAATACTGTCATATTCTAATAAAAACGTCACTTAACGCCGTCCCGAGAGCGCGGAACTGCGCCTTCCTTTCCGAGCCGCCTCCTTGAGAGCGACACGCGGGCGGCTCGATTCCGACCGTGCCCGCCCGGTGCCTCCCGCCCGGGTCGCGCTGCGACCGCGCCTCTGCTGCCCGGCAAAACCGGCCCCGCCGGGCCGCCCCCCGCGCTGTCATTCCCCGCGGTCACCGCCCCGCACGGCGCCCGGTCCTTTCCATAGCTGTGGCCCCGCTCGTGCACGGCCGTGTCCCTTGGCGCTGCCAACCGCCCTTCGCCCCTCCCCTCCGCTGACACACCCGGCCCCGCTCGCTCCCGCTCCTTGCCACGCTCGGCAGCCACCGAGGCCGCCGCCCTCTCGGCTCAGCCGCCACCGGGCGGCAGCAGCGCCGGGGCGCCGTGTCGGGGGCGGCAGTGCCGCGCTCTCGCCACCAGGCGGCAGCAGCGCCGCCCAGCTCAGCCCGGGGGCAGGCACAGAGCACAGGGAAAAGCCGGCTCCGGGCGCTCTGCAGCTCCTGCAGCCCGAGCGTCTCGGCTCCTGCGGCCAGGCGCTTGCTGCTTTCCTTCCTACAGAAAAACGCCGGCTCATTATTCTCAAAACCTGCGGATCTCTATTCCCAGCTTCTTATATTGCTGTATGCGACAGAGTAGACAGAGAGGGCTGGCTTATTTCCAAATGAATTTACATCTAAATCAGTAGCATTTGCCTATAGACGTAAAAGTGAAGAACTTAACAGGTTTTAGTATTCTGCACACAGCCCTCGCTGGGAGGAATGGTAAAAAGTTAAAAACAAATGAAATTTTAAAAGTAGAAAGTTAGAAACAAAGTTACAACGGCAGAAATTTAGAAACAAACAAAGAGGTAAAATACAAGAAACAAACAAATTTCCAAAGGGAGAAAGTTGAAAACAAACAAAGTTAGAAACAAACAAACAAAAAAATTAGAAACAAACAAAATTAGAAAGGTAGAAATTTAGAAACAAAGTCAGAAAGGCAAGTGTTGAGCCTTTGACAGGGTACCCCTCCTTCTCGGACCAGGGTGAAAGAGCAGAGGAGGCTGCTGTTCTGCTAAGTTCTTTATTTCACGGTCTCACAGCTGTCTTGAAGGCAGAGTTCGAATGGGGTTACATGATACAGCCAAGCAGCAGCAGCAGGCAAAACCAGCTTCTTCTATATGCTCCATACACTATAATTTTTCTTATAGAAGTGTGGATTCCATTTGTTCATTGACCAGTAAGATTAACACACGATTCTAGTTTTCCTTAAACCCATCCCGGTCTAATTCTAACAGTCGTAAGCCTCACACAAGTGTCATCTGCCCTTGTTCCATAAGGAATCCCTCTACAGACAGGGAGTTGTCACCGGCCCCGTGCTCATGGGCTGCAGGGGACACCCGCACTGAGGAGGAAATGGAAATGGGAAAGAGGGAACTGCAACCTGATGGGACGCACCTCTGGCACCACATTTCCTCTTCTTCCTGCTGTCCTGGAAAACCCCAAGTAAATCCGGTCCCTCAGACCTTGCATCCCTGAACACCAGGAGAGCCGGTGTTTTACCCAGATCCCAGTGCCCTGCACGGCTGCGCTGACACGAGCACAGGCCGATCGCTCCGCCCAGCACCATCCCTCATTTTCTTCCCATTGCTCCCCAAGCGTCCCCAAAGCACCCCAGCGTGTCTGTGCCGGGGCCAGGGCCTGCCCCGAGCCCGACCAGAGGCTGTCACCCAGCCCTGCACCAGCTCCCGCCCCCGGGTGAGCTGGGAATGCACTGAGAGCTCGGCTCCCCGGGCTCCCCAGCACCCAAACCGGTCCTCAGACACACAGAAATGCCCAACCTGCCCCTCTGGGCACAGCCAAACACCACAATTCCATCATCCCCAAGCAACTCTGGCACTTGCCTCTTCACCTCCGCCCATTTCCAGTAGCCGGGGCTAGGACCGGGCTGTCAAAAATAGCATTCCCTAGGCAGTTCATCCCAGCGCAGAGGAGAAGAGGAGCCTGTCCCTGACCCACACCATGGGCAGGACAAGGGGGGCCCTAGCTGGCTTTGCCTACTCCAACACCACAGCTCTTGGTCCCAAAGATGGGGCGAGTTCAGTGGTTTTTCCTGTCCTGAAAGAGAGCAGAAAAGGGAAGTTAATCCCACTGTGGAATCCAAGACTCCTGCATTTCCTATTTCTGCTCTGATTGCTCACCGTGGAGTTTTAGCTATGGAAAAAAAAAAAGGAGAATGACACCATATCAAATAAAAAGTGCCCTTTTCCAGCATTTTTATTCCAGGCATTAAAAGGATGCTCATTTCTCTTCTAGCATTGTTTCCCTCATTTTAGGAGAACCGTTTTCATCCCAGGCCCCACTCGTCAGTTGTTCGATCCTCTGGCACTGGATTTGGACAAAAGAAGGGACGCACCTGGACTGCAGGAAATCACTGAGAGAAACCCTTCCAAAACGTGACAGAGAAAAACAACAGGAGATGCAGGAAGACACGTCCCTCATTTGCACGTCTGGAACGCTTTTCTAAAGACTTCTCTGCATCTGGATGCTCTTTGCTCTTGGCTTTCTTCACAGGAATGCATTTGCTGCTAAACACGTCTCAGACCCTTACCTGATCGGGATAAGGTGGGATGGAGATGAAGACTCCCACAGGGAATAGCCAGGGAGATGCAGGGCCTGGGAACATCAAGGACGGAGAAGAGAAGGAACAGGGATTGTTTTTCTTGTCTCGAGCCAGCAGTGCTGTGAGCTTGGAGAACACACGGCACCGCAGGGATCCAGGGCAGGAGCGGGATAACTGCGGGATAAGGGGAATCTGCTCCCACTCCAGGGCTGTGCCAGTGAAGGAGGGGAATTTTTTAGTGCCTTCATTACACACAAAAACCAAACCCAGCACCACCGAGCTGGACTTTCGTGAGCCGCAAAACAAAGCGGCCCCTGGCCTTTGGGGGAACACAACCTCACCGAGTCACGGAGCCAGGGCATGACACTTGGGAATGATCCTTGCTGCTGCCTGCAGGCAAATCGGATGAGGGAGCCACAGGAGCTGCGGGGTTTCCTGCTCTTCCTGCAACGCCATCGGTCCAGACCAGGAGACCTTTCCTGGAACAGATCTTCCCTGTAAAGGGAGCTACACCAAAGCTCAAGCCCTCATTTAGAGACCCTTGGAAAAGCAAAGGTGAGAGGGGATTACCTGGAGCCCCAGGGGACCGAGGCGAAGGCGATGAAGAAGCAGACAGCAAAGTGCTTCCACTGCTTCTCACTCCAGCAAAGGGAACATCCCTGGAATTTCATGGCCGGCGTCGCTCCCAAACCCCACAGGTGAACCCACACGTACTCCAGGACTGATCTCCTTCAAACTTCCAGCAGCACAGACTCACCGGGAGGAACTGCGATCCAAGGACACACATCAGCAACCGTCTTCCCGCTTGCCCCTCTCTCCACATTTTCCCTTTCCAGCGGGATGCAGGTGCCACCCCCCAGAGGCAGGAAAACTGCCTTGCAATCCGCTACAAAACCTGCCTGGAAAGCCCAGGATGCCCGGAGCCAGCAGCCGTTTCTCCTGGAGCTCCTGCTGACAGGCATTTGAAGCCTGCTGTGCCTCACAGCTGCTTTTCTGCCAAGGGCATTCCCATCTTTTCTTTTTTAGCCCAAAGAAAGGTTTGCAAAGCTGAGTTTTGTGAGAAGCGCTTCATATTTGGATCATTCTTAACTTGGAGTTTCCCTTGGCACCAAAATCAGGGGCTCACCTTTTGCTTGGAGCTTGGCTGAAGTCCTCAGCAGTGCCAGGGAATGTGGCCATTGGAGGCTTTGGGCAGATTTGGCTCATCTGCCTTTTTAGGCCTTGTTTCTTTCTCTCAGCCTTCCCACTGGATTGTGGCCTCCGAGGAATACGTAAAATCCCATTCCATTCCTATTCTTTCGGACAATTTTTTGTACCGTCCCTGTACAAAACGAGGCCCCCTGTTCGGATGCTTTTCCCCACCGTTCCCCGGCACTTTCATCTGCCGGTGCATTCCCTGCGTTGCTTGGGCTCTTCCCAGCTCTCTGAGCTCCTTCACAAGGCAGCAGATCGATTTGGCCCAGGAACTAAACCCTCCCGAGGAATTGTCTGATGCCATCTCCGCATTTGACACCTGATCCTTGTGCTCAAAGGATCCCTCTTTCTTCCCTTCAGCCAATTCCAAGGCTCGCTGCCCCCAGCTGCGATCAGGCCCCAGCCTGATCCCTGCAGTCTTCCCTGCCGGGATCCTGCTCAGGAATCCCTGGGCTACAAATGTAAGAATTCATTCTTCCCACCCCTGCCCAGTTCCAAAGGATTTGGTGTCTGCCTTACCCAGCTGGAGCCTGCTTCCAACTCTGTTCTTGCTGCTTCTGCTGCTTTCCAGTTCCCAGGAATTCCACCGACGGAGCGACAGCGTTTTCCAGCTCCGCCAGGATTCCCTCTGCTGCGTTTGGGTGCTGGAAGGATATCAAAACCAGGCTCTCTGGGGCTTTACTATCAGGAAATTACATCCCCGGATTTGTTCATTTCCAAATATTATCTCTTCCCAACAAAGCACTGGGCATCCAAGGAATACAGAAAGTGATGGGCTGACCACTGCTTACTCCTCTGGAATGTCAGAGCTTGGAAAAAAAGGGCACTTGAGGCTTCTCCTGGTGCTGCCCGTGAGGTGTATTTTACTTGAGAGCCCCTTCCCGTGTCTTTCCCTGTATCCACCAAAAAATCCACCCCTTCATTCCCCAGCTGCTTGCTTCCTCCCTCTTTTCCTGTATCCAACAGAATTTTAACAGGTCAATAGTCCCCTCTGCAAGAGCACCTTTCATTCCAAACCTAAGAACAAACGAATCACTTCCCTTCCACCGTCCTTATTAGGATTCCACTGAGAGCAGTGGATGGAAAATGATCCTCTCCTGGTCCCTGCTGGATTCCCGGAGCAGGGATCCTTTCCCTCTTTCCCCCCACCACGGTGCCCTCCTCCCCCTCCCGCCCCACCCCACACCCTTTTCAGGCTTTGTTCCACAGCTTTTGCCTCCAGGCCTCAGATCCTTTCGTTCTCCACGAGCTCCCAGCAGCTCCACAGCCTTTCCTCTCCCATCCCGACCATTTCTCCGGGAATGGAGCTCCGCATTTCAATTGCCTTCTCTTTTCTCTGACTACTCCCACCAATCCAGAAGACCTAAAGCTGACACAAGGAACACTCGGTGCCCACAAATCCAAACCCAGACCCGGCCATCCCCAAACCAGCAACTCCCGGACAATTTGCGTTCATTCCAACCTAACACTGAGGACTCACCCAACCCTTCAAAATTCCCAAGAAATATCCTGTTGCCTTCACAGCTCCCAGGGGATTCTGCTTCGTGCTCACACGAAGGATTTGGGACTTCCCTGAAAAAACCCGTGCAGGGCACGCCGGAATCCTCGATCCCGTGAATCCGGGGAGCGTTAAAAGCTCGGTCCAGCCTGGGCCCCCGGAAATTTTTGCCAAATATCCCCCAAGTCCTCGGGATAACAGAACTCTCTGGTACTGCATTTTTGGCGTTGTAAAGCCTGGAATTCCTTTATTCCTAGTGCTGGGCTCTGCATATGGCCGAGAAAATCCCGGCCTCCACACAGACCCAGGTTCCAAACTTTTTGATACATTTTAGCAAGCCGAGAAATTCACCTTCCCTGCTTGTTCTTAAGGGCATCCTTCTCTTCCCTTACCCGGCGTGCTCTCTCCCACTGGGGGTGGGTTTTCCCCTTCCCATGCCAATTAGTCCCTACTTCTAGGAGGTTTAGGTACCTTTCTTCCCTGGGACGGATTTCTTAACACAGCTACCGAGGCTTTGGGAGTCTCCTTTATCTTCTACTTTCTGGATCCATAAATGCCACAATCCAGACGCCCAACTTCAACAAGACATCCTTTCTACCTAAAAACACACACTCTCAACTCTTAGATCTTTTAAAGTTTTACCCCCGCAAAATTCCCCTATTTTTCCACCACTGAATTCCTCAGTCCTGCTTCCAAGGATTTCTTGAATACCACGGGGCTTTTCTCAAGATTTACCCCCACGACCTTCCCTACGTGCCCACTGCTCATCACCTCATTTTTCCCTCAGTGTGGTCGTTCTCCACCCCAGAGAGTTTGTCAAGTGTTGCCTCCAAAATGTTCCCCATCTCTCCACTACTCAGTTCCCCATTTTGCCTCCAAAATATTCAATCTGTCCCCTCCACATTGCATCCACTTTTACCCCCAGCGTTTTACTTCCTCTACAATATTGATTCAACCTTTTCCACCCCAAAAATCTGCATTCTCTCCCTTAAACAGCACCTCAGCTTTTCCCTCAAAAATGCCCCAGAGGGAAACTCAGATTCAGCCCCCAAACTCCCATTTGCCTACACAAACAGTTCTTGTGGCCCCTCTCAATTCCCCCAGGCTTTCAGCTCAAGGAAGAACTGGAAGCCTATTCCCTCATCTCCACCCTTGTTTTGCTTTCCTGGAAAACCTTGCGATCCCACACTTTCTCCAAGAGATCTGCTGGGACTACTGGAAGGTTTGCTCTCTCAGAGCGCCAGGGGGCTTTACAGCACTTGTTCCTCTGCATCTTTACCCTTTTATCAGCTTTCCCCTGGAACGGTGTTGTGGGAGAAGCTTGGAACTACCAGAAATGGATCACGTTCACATTTTTTCCCCACCAGTTTTTATCTGGTTTCAGATTCCTGGAATTACCCTCAAATGTGCCCTAGAACACTGCTGTGAAAGGATCAATGAGAAGAACAGCCGGAAAGCAGAAAACCACCTCCAGCAGCAGCCACAATGATCCCATTTCTCTTCTTACCTGGTCCTGCCAGAGCTCCCAACAGCCATTCCCATTCCAAAACAAGAGCTATGGAAGACATTCCTGCTGTCCGTGAGGGTGAGGCGGCAGTTCTGGATGTTCTTCGCTGTGCAATCAGACAACAAACAGAGTGTAAATGATCCTGGTGGTCCCTTCCACGCCAAACCAGCCCGTGATTCCATGCGTGGATCAGCACCTGTCCCAGCTCCATTCCAGAAACCTCCTCCCACTAACCCAGAACTTTCCTTTTTCTGCTCAACATCAGGGGTTTGCTGCCGAGTGCCCCGGGCAGGGGACGCCTCAGCCTTCCCTGGGACCGCAGCATTCCCTGGGCTGCCTCAGCATCCCCTGCGCTGCTGTTCCACGCCCATCCCGTGGTCCAGCGCCTGCGCGGGCTGCAGTGCCGGGCTCTCCCCACGAGGCGGCAGCACCGGGAGCGAGCAGCCCCGGCCGGTCCCGCTGTCTCGGGGCAGCTGCGCCTTTAACCCGCCCTGAGCCGGCGGGGCCGTGAACACAGCGGGCACAAACCCCACCGCTGCCCTTTATTTCACCCTCAGAGGCACAGGATCGCAGCATTTCCTGGGCTGCAAGGGACCCACAGGGAGCATCGAGTCCAAATCCTGGCCCTGCACCCCAAGAATCCCACCCTGTGCCCGAGAGCCTTGTTCAGACCCAAACTCTTCCCCCAAGATCCTGAAAACACAGCGGGGCTGGGAGAAGGATGACCACGGAGGATTTTTTTATACAGATCTCCTTGCACGATCGTTAAATAATATTATTAGACAGTCCATGAACGCATCCCTGTGCCGGGACAGCCACCCCTGTGCCGGAACACTCATCCCTGGGCCGGAATACCGATCCCCCGCGGCCCCCACCGTCCGCTCGGGGCTGTCCCCGTTCCCCGCTCACCTCCGAGCCCGGAGCACCCGCCCCGGTGCCCCCGGCCCGGCAGCGCTGCTCCCCGGGCTCCCCGCCATCGCCGCTCCTGGCGAAGAAGGGCGGAAGTCGCCGGTACCGCACCGATGTGGCTATTCGACCTTCTCAAGATGGCGGCCGGAAGGACCCCCCCCCCCCCCGCCCCGGTCCGTCTATTCGACTGCCTGAATGCTCCCGCCTGCCCCAGGCGCCGCTGACCCCACAGTCGGTGTCCGCGTAGCGGGAAACGCCTCAGAAAATTGCGCGCAAGCGCTGGGCTGGCGTCGGCGTCGGCGTCGCGTTCAGGCAGCCGAATAGACGCAGCTTGGGGGGGGGGGGGGGGGGCCTTCCCTGCCGCCATATTGAGAAGGTCAGAAAACAGTGCACACGACCGCCATCTTTAGTGTGGCAGTGACGACACTTCCGCCCTTTGCCGCCATCTTGGGTGCTGGCAGAAGCCACTTCCGGTCGAGCCGCCATCTTTAGTGTGGTACACTTAGGGCCCCCGCCGCCCCTCACAAGGGCTTCTGTCTAGTCAGCTGCCTGAATCCGGCCCGGACTCCGACGCCGGCCCCGCGCTTTCCGCGCGATTTTCCGCCGTGCTTCCCGGTGCGAGGACACGGCTGGCGGGGTCAGCCGCGCCGGAGGCGGCCGACGGCTCCGCGACCGGCGGCAGGCATCGGCAGGGACACCTCTCGCAGGGGGCCTACTGCGTCCGCCATCTTGAGTGTGGCGGAAGTGTAAACCACCCTCTGCAAGGTCCTGGCAGATAATAAAATAATAAAATAAAATAAATACTATAATATTCTAATAAAAACGTCACTTAACGCCGTCCCGAGAGCGGGGAACTGCGCCTTCCTTTCCGAGCCGCCTCCTTGAGAGCGACACGCGGGCGGCTCTATTCCGACCGTGCCCGCCCGGTGCCTCCCGCCCGGGTCGCGCTGCGACCGCGCCTCTGCTGCCCGGCAAAACCGGCCCCGCCGGGCCGCCCCCCGCGCTGTCATTCCCCGCGGTCACCGCCCCGCACGGCGCCCGGTCCTTTCCATAGCTGTGGCCCCGCTCGTGCACGGCCGTGTCCCTTGGCGCTCCGAACCGCCCTTCGCCCCTCCCCTCCGCTGACACACCCGGCCCCGCTCGCTCCCGCTCCTTGCCACGCTCGGCAGCCACCGAGGCCGCCGCCCTCTCGGCTCAGCCGGCACCGGGCGGCAGCAGCGCCGGGGCGCCGTGTCGGGGGCGGCAGTGTCGCGCTCTCGCCACCAGGCGGCAGCAGCGCCGCCCAGCTCAGCCCGGGGGCAGGCACAGAGCACAGGGAAAAGCCGGCTCCGGGCGCTCTGCAGCTCCTGCAGCCCGAGCGTCTCGGCTCCTGCGGCCAGGCGCTTGCTGCTTTCCTTCCTACAGAAAAACGCCGGCTCCTTATTCTCAAAACTTGCTGATCTCTATTCCCAGCTTCTTATATTCCTGTATGCGACAGAGTAGACAGAGAGGGCTGGCTTATTTCAAAATGAATTTACATCTAAATCAGTAGCATTTGCCTATAGACGTAAAAGTGAAGAACTTAACAGGTTTTAGTATTCTGCACACAGCCCTCGCTGGGAGGAATGATAAAAAGTTAAAAACAAATGAAATTTTAAAAGTAGAAAGTTAGAAAGAAAGTTACAACAGCAGAAATTTAGAAACAAACAAAGAGGTAAAATACAAGAAACAAACAAATTTCTAAAGGGAGAAAGGTTGAAAGTTAAAAACAAAGAAACAAAAAAAAAGTAGAAACAAAGAAAATTAGAAAGGTAGAAATTTAGAAACAAAGTCACAAAGGCAGAAGGTGTTGAGCCTTTGACAGGGTACCCTTCCTTCTCGGACCAGGGTGAAAGAGCAGAGGAGGCTGCTGTTCTGCTGAGTTCTTTATTTCACAGTCTCACAGCTGTCTTGAAGGCAGAGTTCGAATGGGGTTACATGATAAAGCCAAGCAGCAGCAACAGGCAAAACCAGCTTCTTCTATATGCTCCATACACTCTATTTTTTTCTTACAGAAGTGTGGATTCTATTTGTTAATTGACCAATAAGATTAACACACGATTCTAGTTTTCTTTTTCTTAACCCATCCTGCTCTAACACTCGTAAGCCTCACACAAGTGTTACATCTGTATTACACAGATTTGCACATACAGTTTCTATCAGCTCTTATGGTTTATGTGAACACTCCATCTAAAACATGTGAACAGTGTAATTCTATCTAGATTTTGTCTAAAGTAAAGAATTCTGTGAAAAGGTAACACTGCTGCAGCAAGAGCTGTGTTTAAGATCTCTGCTACAGCTTTTTCAGGTTTAAGGCACTTAGCATCTATTTCTACTAAAAGTTAAAAATCTGTATTTCTATTTCACTTCGGTGTGGCTCCATGGATGTCAGCTTGTCCAAAGGTTTTAATTCAAACCTAGTGCTTTGTCTTCCCTCTGGGCCTGAGGCCAGAGGAGCCTTCACTCTAACAAGAAGGTTAGAAACAAAGTTAGAAAGGTAAAAGTCAGAAAGTAAAACACAAATTTAGAAAGGCACAAAGTTAGAAATGTAGAGTGTTCAAAACAAAGTTAGAAAGGTAAAAATGGGGAGAAAAACAAAGGTATAAAGTTTCAAAGTTCCAAACAAACAAAGGCAGAAAGGGACAAATCTAGAAAGTTAGAAACAAACAAAGAGAGAAAGTCAGAGATGTAGAAAGTTAGAAACTAACAAAAGTAAAAATGAACAAAGGTAAAAAGAGAGAAAACTTAGGTGGTACAAAGTCATAAAAGTAGAAACAAAAAAGGTAGAAAGGCAGAAGGTCAGAAGGGTAAAAATGAACAAATGCACAAAGGTAGAAATGCAGAAAGTTGGAAATGAAGAAAGATGGAAAGATAGAAAGTTTGAATGGTAGAAACAAACAAACGTATCAAGTTAGAAATTGAGAAAGGTAGAAAGCAACAAAGGTAGAAAAAGAGAAAGGTAGAAATGAACAAAGGTAGGAAGTTGGGGAGGCAGAAAGTGCAGAGGCTGGCAGCAGCCATTCCAGCCTTAATGAGAGCCCTGTGTGGAAGAGCAACTTGTTCCATTGATCTTCACTTTGCTAAGGGCCTTCTGCTCTCCTGGGAAAGATGCAGAGCAGGCAAATGGCTACAGGTAGAAGCACCAGGTGTGACTGTTCTTCCTTCACCTCCCAGAAAGCTGGGGGGTTTCATGTTTGAGTCAGTGGCCCAGAAGGGGCAGAGAGTCTGCCCTGACCAGTCTGTGGGCATGGATCTGTTTTGTCTTTCCCTGTGCCCATTCCCAAAACTCTTAAAACTTTCCCAAAATAGAAACACAAAGCCTGGGGCAGATCGTGCCTGAAGAAAGAGTGGTCTCTTGTTTTATTCCAAGCTGCTACAGAAACAAACAAAGGTAGAAAGGTAAAAATGAACAAAGGAGGGAAGGTGAGAAAGGTAGTTCGAAAATCAAAGTCAGAGAGAGAGAGAGAAAGAAAGTCAAAGTCAGAGAGAAAGAAAGAAAGTCCGAGAGAAAGAAAGAAAGTCCAAAAGAGAGAAATAAAGTCAGAGAGAAAGAAAGAGTCAGAAAGAAAGAGAAAGAAAAATAGAGAGAAAAAGGAATAGAGAAACAGAAGAATAGGGTTTGAGAGAAAAAGAAATCGAGTGTAAAAGAGAATTAGTGTTGAAGAGAAAAAGAGAAACTGAGAAATAGAGTGACAGAGACATCCAGAAACAGTTAAACAGCAAGAAAAAGATAAAGAGTTAGAAAAAGTCAAGTGAGGAATAGACTGAAAAGTAAAGCAAAGCAGAGTAGCAAAGCAAGAAATAAGGCAAAAAAATTACTAAACCACACCAAAGGAAGAAAGCAACCAAAATGGAGGAGGGGGGTATCTTTATTAGGGTTTATTCAACTTGATTGAACGAGGGTTTTTTATTTACACTTTGGCAAAGCAAGTGGAAACAACAATGTACACAAGCACAAATACAATCCATATGCACACTGGTCAAAGTCCAATTGACATACAGAGCAATATGTGCAAGTGCAGCAGCAAACACCAACACAGAGCAACACAAGCCAACCCCCTATCAGTACAATGTAACAATTGTTCTATTTCTGGAAAATTCATTGCATTTTATTGTTCCAGGAAACCCAAAACAACAGCAGCACAGGGAGAACAAAACATTCATCCACCACACACCTCCTTCAGCTGACACACAAACCCACCCTCGCTCTCGTCTCGAGAGCACCCCATGGGAACGCGGTTCCCGGGAGCCCCAAAATCATCCCGCCTGACAAATCTCCGGCACGGTCGGCACCCAAACCCTGGCGATGAACGGCACCTCACAGACCGGCCGGGTCCCAGATAAAAAAACCCAGCCGGGAGGGAAAACATCCCCAGCCAGCGCAGCAGGTTGTTTTTACTCTGAGTTTAAAAAGTAGCTGAAAAGCCTGAAAGGCAAAACTCACAACAGAGAAGCACAAAACAAGACAAATTATCTTCCACCGCCCTCAGTAGCCTCAATTCAGGCAAGTCAACAGAAACTCAAGAGCGCCACAGGGCAAAGGTCCAGGTGTACCTTGAGATACACTCAAACATCCTGGAGTCCTGGATGTGGGAGCTTTGCCTCGGGGGTGCTCGGTGCGGGTTCGGACGGTCGGGACGGTGACGAGAAATCTCTGCAGTCAGATCTTGGAACACGCGGTTTATTGCAAAGGGCGTGGGTACAGGGGCACTGCTTAGAGCTGCAGCTGGCAGCTCTGAGCAGGCCCAAGAGAGCAAGAGAGTAAGCGGGTAAGTAAAGAGAGGGAGAGAGAGGAATGAAGGTGAAGAAGTAGTGAGAGAGAATGTGTGTAGAGTATAGTAAGAGTGTCTGAAGTCCTGGTTACAATACAATAAATCATCTTCTGTACTGAATATTCTAATTGTCACTAACCAATCTAATACAAGATACAAATCCTATAGCATTTACATACAGCCTATAAGAGTTCTTATATTACCATAGAGTGTTACATCTTAACTTCTAAAAACTACTCTTTGGACCCCTTCTGCTGAGCTAGTAGAGTCTGCTCTGACCCTTGGACCTGCCTGCAAGCAGAGGGTATTGTTCAATCAAGAGGGGATTACCTTCAGTCAGCCATACCATTGTTTTCCAGTTGTTCAGTAACTAAGACTTGGTATTTCAAAAGGTGGCTTTCATTTCGATGTTGCTTATAGTTTTCATATTCCCAAAATCTTTTGTCAGGCAATCATATTTATAAGGCTTTCCTGTTTGATCTTCCCCAACACCTGGATTTTCCTAGTGCCTCGGTACCCAACGTCAGGGGGGAAAATATCCCAGTTGAGGCTTCCCCAGCCCATCTCCAGGTGTCACCCCCAGCCCTCCCAGTGGCTCCCAGTTCCCAGGCACCCAGCCAGCAGCTCCTTGGTCCTGGGAGGCGTGTGGCACTTCCAAAAGTACACCATGCCTTGGAGCAAGCTGAGCAAACAATTCCAGACCTAAAACCTTCAATCCCTGCACGTCAAGGCAGACTCACAAATGCCCAAGAATTCACACCTGCCATGGAAAAGTTAAAAGATCAACGTCTGCCTGAACTGCATTTGCAGAGTCCAATTGCACCCATTTTGCTCTGCCTCACGCTCGCAAATTGCCCGGAACGTGCTGTGTACAACAGCCATGGAAAACTCCTGACACTGGTATCCCGATGCCTCTTGCAGACACCCAGCTCAGGGAAACCTTTGCAGCAAAGCAAATCCTAAAGGAGCTGTTTTCCCCGAGGAAGCCCAGCAGCGGCAGCGCTGCCCCAGAGCACAAAGCAGCAGCTCTGCTGGGGAAGAGCATCCTTCAGTTCCTCTGCTGCTCACTTGACCAGAGAGCTGTTCCTAGGCCACATTCACTGCCCCACCCTGGATGAAATACCTGCACCCCCCCTTCCAAGTGCTCACTGCTCCCTGCTGTTCACGTGACCTTTTCTACATCAAACTACCAGGAACAGTGCCCAGACAAATGGAGACCTTTCAAAAAAAAAAAAGATAAAAAACCTGGGTTTGCATAAAGCACTGAATCTAAAAACTTTTATGTTTCCAGTATTCCAACCATGTCCAGATGGTGAGCAGGTGCTAAAAATAACAACAGAAAAGCACAAGAAGAGACAAATCTTCCTTCTCGACCTTCAATATCCTCAATTCAGGAAAATCACCAAACTCAACAGCTCTATATAGAAGGGGAAAAAACCCCACGTGTACTTTGAGCTGGTGAGAAGAACAGGAACCTGCAGCAATTAAGGCTGCACAGTCCACAGCAGCGAGAGCTCAGCACACATCCAGAGAGGCAATTCCAGCACCTAAATTAAAAAAGAAGAAAAAGTTGATTACTTTTTTTTAAAGTTACTCTAAGTTCGTAAAACCAAACCAACCTTCGCTCTTGATTTTGGCTCACTGATGCACACACACACACACAAGAAGCCAACGGTCACACAGGCCCTGCTTGCAGAATTCCTGATCCAAACCCTCGCCTTTTCTGCCCAGCACTGAGGGAAATCTGACAGAGGATTCATAAAGAGCCCTCGTTGAGAGCAGTCATCGCCCCAGGCCTTCAGGCTTGGCAAGATCCTGAAGTGAACGGACCCAAATTCAATTCCTAAATCTGAATCTCTGACAAGTCCTGTTAGAAAGACAGCGGACAGTCCATCAGAACACAGAATTAAAAGGCTGCACAAGGAATAACAGAAGCTTTTCCAGGAATAGCACAAGTTCCTTCTCTCCCTCACCGGTCCGGGACCGTGAGACCGAACCTTGGGCCCCAGGAGACAGGAGAGCTGTTATCAACACCCGAACCTCCCAAGCGTTGTTATTGCTCAGAGAGCTGCGCCGGCACTGAGCTACTCCCATGCGCCTGCAGGGCTCTGGGGAGGGGCAAGACGACCTCCCACTCTTGCCTGGAGAAATTTCAACACCCTAAAAAGTCATTTCCCTTCTCTCTCTCTGACCCACGGCCAAAGCAGCTGTGTAGAACGACCCGGGGGATTTATGGGAGGGCTGATTCTCTCAGGAAAGACCCCAGACCCTGAGGAAACAAAACCACCCCAAATTTCCAGCTGAAAACACGCTGCCTCCTGAACGGGAGCGCACAAAACTCTCTAGAGCCAGACAGGAGGTGACAGACCGGAAAAAGCCAAAAGATGTGCTCTGCTTGCATGCACTCTCTGACTGGTAATTCCACAGGAAATTCCCCACGGATCGTAAGCAGTTGCCTACAACTTGTCCTCTGCAATCATGACTGCCTTGGCTTTCTGTGGAAGCGTTTCAAACATCCAGGGAGGGTTCAGGGCCTCGGCTGGCTCGTTTATGGCTCTTCCTGACAGGCCCAGGCCAAACCCAAGCACCCCCCTCACTGCTCCAGCCCCAGTTTCAGGGAAATATTGATACGGCTTAGAAATACTCTCCTTCCCTGCAACTCAGTCCCTCCCTGCACATCCCCAGAGAGGATTTACTCCGTCCTTTGTTCCCGACAGCACCTCTCCAGCGCAAGTCCCGCTTCACACAGACACTGACTAAGCAGACCTAAGGCAATGGTTCCAGCAGCAGCTGCAATCCCGAGCTCCCTGTCTCCTGCACAGCTCATCCAAGCACTCCCAGCAATCTCACCTCGGCCCAGACACCCTCTGTCCTCAGAGGGAAACGCAACCCGATGGCACGCAGCTCTGGCACCACATTCCCTCTTCCCTTCTCCCTTTTTCCAGCACACCAGGCTGCTGGCAATGGCATTCCCATGGCAGTTCATCCCAGCACAGAGAAGAGGAGCCTGTGACTTACCCACACCATGGGCAGGACAAGGGGGGCCCTAGCTGGCAGGGACGGGTTCTTCTAGCACAGAGGTTTCTGAGCCCAGAAAGGAGCCTTGCTTTGGCTTCCCTGACTTATTCAGCAGCCCTCTGGAAACACGTGGCAGGGAGGGAAGCTGCTTTTCCTGACACCATTCAGCTGCCAAAACCAGTAACCCCTCCACAGTGCTCCTGCAGCCTTGCCTGGCCCTGGGGCCATAGAGCAGGAGCCTTGTGGGCATGAACCTGCCCCTGATTCATCCCCTGAGCAAAACCCGCTAGTGAAAGGTGGTGAGAGCAACCAGGGCAGGGGTGGTAAGCAAATCTGGGACCACTTAGGAGAGGCCTGTGCCACCAGAAATGTAGAATGGTGTCTTTCAGTTGAAGGGGACATACAGTGTTCATCTAACCCAGTTGCCTCACCAAACACGCTATCTGACATACAAAATAATAAGCAGAAACCTTATTTCTGATATTTCCTCACTTCTAAGTCGCAGAACTTGCAACTAAACCTACTCCATCTGAAAATTTGCGAATGTCATTTATTAGATTATTTGTAATCTTCCTCGCTGCTGAAGGGTTAACATGGTGTCCTTACATCCTGATGCTTATCAATAATTAAGGACACAGCAGAATTCTTCACTAAAATCTACTGTAGTCTTTTCCAGAACTGATTTCTAATCCTTTCCAAGACAGCTGCACAATTTAATATTAAAAAAAAAAAGTGCTGAACCATATTTCACAACTTGCCAGCTGCCTGCCAGGGCAGACGGGTGCATGGCTCTGGCAGGGAGGGCACAGCCTCAGCACCAGCCTGCTTGGAGAACCTAGCTCTGCTCAGTGCCTCAAGCAGCAGTGCCTCAGGAAGGACCCTTTCCCAGCCCATCCAAAAGGACATAGGCACTTATTGGTCTGGCCACAGGGAGGGGGTGAGTGCTGCAACGGGGAGGCTCCTGCACAAGTTTGGAGTGGGCAAAGAAGGCACAACTGAGAAGGAATGGCCACCTCAGCCCCTCTCCTTCATTACAGCTCTGCACCTTCCCCTACCTGTAGGTCATAGGGGGAGGTGACAATGGGCACGGAGGGAATTAGTTGGCTGAGCAAGCTGGCGGGCAGAAGGTCCAAGAAGCTGACTTGTAAAAAAAAAAAAAAAAAAACAAAACCTAGAACGGTTCATCGTGATTAACCACATATCAGAAATGCCTTCCTCTCTAATGGTAAAGCCACTGACACACTTCTTCTTCTCTTGCTTTGTCATTTATCTCGTAAATCAACCCATCTGCTTTCAAACCAAACGTGCCAAGTAAATATGAAGATTATTAGGAAGCCTTTTTATTTCCCTAGAGCAAATTAAACAGCTGGAGGTTACATTTTTTTTAATATTGCCAAGCTGTTACCAGGCGTAACAAAAGGCAGTTGGCTGCACACACAGCCCCGCAATGTTTCACTGGGCTGATGCAGCAAAAGCAAGGAACTTGTGCCTTGCACCCAGCTGCAAATGCCAGAGACGCACCGCTGATTTTATGGCAACTGTCACACCAGGAGAGCTGATCCTCCCAGACAGTGGAAGTACACAATTAGGTCACATTAAACATCGAGAAAATGCCACAGCAGTTCCACATGCCAACTACAAGGGAGTGACACTGGAAAACAGTTCCTAGCTGGCAAGAGCCATCCCAGCATCAGTGCATAATAAACTGCTAAAAGTTGACAGATGAAGTCTGAGGGTGCAGAAGCGTGAGCAATCACCCAAACAGAGGGATTCGTAACATTTTCCCACAAGGCAGAGAAGTAAGACAGGCAAGCACCAAAGCCTGGTTTATTCCCCCTGGGAAGCCACCGCTACCTCCTGTTCACAGAAACAGAGGGGCTGGGTACAGCATTCCTTCAGGAGGGTTTCCTTTAGGGCCAGAATAACAAGATGAAGCAGTGGTGCTCACAGCAGAAGCTTCAGACTTGTGTAGGCTTTTTTTTTCCATGTACAACACCAAGCTCCTAGCCTTACCACAGGAGCAAAAGTGTTTGCAGTGTCCTGACCATTGCACACACACACTACAAAGTACGTCCTTGGCCAGAGGTGGACTAGCGAGAAAAGCACAGCCCACTCTGCTTACAGAAAGCCTTTTGCATCCTGTCAGCACCACCTACGTTCAGCTTAGTCCAGTCTTGCACACCTGAAATCAAAGGTAGTTATGAAAGGCAGCTGTTGTCACAGATAACAGACATTCTGTTGCACAATATTTGGTGCTCGCCACAAATTGCACCGAAACAACTTCTATGCCATTGCCACAACAGTGGTAATTCTTTAAAACATGAATAAAAGGGCTCTGTACAGGAGGGCAATGCTGCATGGGGAGAGAACACACCACACCATGTAAACTTCAACACTGTGAGAAGTGTCAGTCTATGTCTTTTTACTCCCATATACTCCCATGTATCTTGAAACTACTTGTGGAGTCTACTGATGACAAAAGCATGCTTAATTTTGCCTGTGATCAAAGACACGGCCATGATGCAGCAGCAAGCAGTGCACCTCAGGGAAACGTCACACAGTTTTTGGGATGGTAAGTGGGCAGCACAGCTTTCTCAGCACATGAATTAACACCTCAATTCTTTAAAAGTTTCCATTTTACCAGTTTCTTCACCAGCACTAGTTGGCGTGATCAGCAGTCCTGTTGCAGTATCTCCTCTGCATGCATCCTCACAGAGCATCCCCATGGTTCGCTCCCAAACACAAGAGCAAGGCTATTCTTTACACTTTTAGGTCAGCCCTTTAGCACAGGCCAAGAGCAGCAGCTCATCCCAAAAGCAGCTGTCAGAAAGGCACAGGCAGATACGCATGCAGGAAGTAACCTCCTGAGGTACTGCTGCTGCACTGCCCATGACCAGGTCTGAGAGCAAAGCCACGCACCAGCACATGCTAAGAACCAAGCTGAGGGCTTAGAGGAAACAACCAACCTCCAGGATATTTTGAACTGTGAAACTTAATTTAAGCTACAGCCCAGAACAAAGACTTAGAAGCTAGGACACCCTCATAAACCAGATTTAGTCTGCTCTGTCATGGCACAAGATTACAATGTCACACTTTCACAGAATGGTTAAAGACTGGAAAGGGACCACTGGAGGTCACCTAGTTCCCAGACATGCAAGGGTCCCCCAAAGCAGCTTATTGAGGATTGTGTCCAGATACCTTCTGAATACCTCCAAAGAGGGAGACTCCACAACTTGTCTAGGCAATCTGTTCCAGTGCTTGGGCATCCACACAGTAAAGTTCTTGCTCGTGTACATCAGTTTCTGCCCGCTGCCTTTTGTACTATCGTTGGGCAAAACCCAACCAGAGCCTGGCTCCATCCTCTTGGCACTCTCCCTTCAGATACTGATAGACTTTGATGAGGTTCCCTCTCTGTCGTCTCTTCTCGAGGCTGACCAGGGCCAGCACCCTCTGCCTTTCCTCACACATGAGATTCTCCTTAATCATCTTTGTCACTCTAAGCTGGACCCTCTCCAGAGGCTCCATGTCTCTCCTGTCCTGAGGAGCCCAGAACTGCACACAGCACTCCAGATGCGGCCTCAGCAGGGCCGAGCGAAGGCGCGGGGTCCGTCCCTCCCGGGGAGGCTCCGGCGGCCTGTGTGAGGGCCGGGCAGGAGCGGGGCGCGCCGGCCGCTCCCTCTCGCGGCCGCGGGGCCGCGCTGGGCTCGCAGCGCTGCGGCTGCCGGGCCCTCGCTCCCGGCAGGGCCCGGCCTGGGCCCCACCGCCCGTGCGGGAGCACCGGCCGCCGGACCCGCCTCCCGGGACACAGCCCCGCTCCCGCCCGACCCCGGCCCCGCTTACAGCACCTCGAGCCCTAAGTGACAGCTGGGCTTCGCAGGACCGAGCACGATGGAAAAAGGGAATCCAGCCGAAATACGCACGCCTCACACTCCCAAGCTGTAGGGTGGGCTCTGATGAGAGCAAGAGCTCATCAAGACAGGCCCAGCCTAACCTGGGGGAGACCTGCGACAGAGGAGCTTGAATGTCCCATACCTGGGAAAGCAACAAAAAGCCTTAACCCAAAATTATTTAAGTAGTTCATATTCAGCATAAGTTTTCCTCCCTAATTCCCCATGCCCTCCCCACGACCCCAGCCAGCCTGGGTTTTGTAGACTAACTTTAGGGCTCCGTGTTTCTGACCAGATCTCATCTACCGTGACATGTGACAGAGCCCAGTGAGTGGAAGGCTCCAGCCCACAGATCCCCAAGAAAATCTAAGATTTCCTTGCTGCTCATGCAGTTTTCTCAGACTGTTTGTCAAAAGTTATTGGTGGCTATTTTTTAAATGAAAGGAGTAGAGGGAACATAGCTTTGAGGCATATTGGGCTAGCATATTGTTCAGACTCTGTACAGGGACAATAAAGCTTTTAGGATCTTTTGATTGACATATATAATGAAGGTAGCTGTCAAACCTTTGTGCAGCAATTTTATTTCGTATTGACAAGCTATTTCACTGGCCAGGGTTTTGCATAAAAGGAATCATTCACATTGTTGTGGTGCTGCTATTTACAGAGCCTAGAGGACAGTGGCATCACTACAATATAAAGATTAATATTCAAATTTCTTTTGAAATACATAACTCTGTATGCAACCTATCCTACGTGCGCATCTTCATACAGGGAGAAAGGCATTGTTCTGCAGAGAGAAGGGGGCCTGGAGCTGCTGGGGGTTGTTGTTCATTCACTGAATCATCATGTAGCCTTTGAAAAGCCACTTAGTCACTCTGCAGTTGAATGTTTCTCTCTGGGGAGCAGAGAACAAAGCCTCAACACAAACTGCCATCACTGTTACCAGTCAGTGGCAGAGCTCACAGAGCCAGCATGGGGTCAAGGGGCTGCTCTGAGCAGCTCTTGTGTGCACAAAGCCCAGGACAGCTGTGCTCCTCCCAAAGAAGCTTCTTTCTCCTGCCAAAGCAGTGGCAGGGTCAGCTTGGGCTACCTAAGACAGCAGTTGCTGCTTGCCCACTACCTTTCTTTGATTATGAACAATAAATTGCCAAGAAATCACTAGCCTCAGAGAAAACAGGCAGAAAGCAAACGAGAGGGCAAAGCAAAACATAAAGGAGAGGGGGGAAAAAAAAAATACACATAAGCAAGGATGACTCTCGCACTATTTGCTATGCAGTCAAGCCCACAAGTGGGTTGTGTATCTGAAGGTGGAAATACAAAGACGTGTCCTGTTCCCTGGGGAAAGGTAAGCAACTTCTCAAATGATCTTTAGAGGCTATTATCAGTCTCGCACTAGCACTGACATACCCTGTGCCCAAAGCCACAGCATGCACACACTGTATCCATAAAAAGAGATATTCATAGCTCTGCAGCTCATAGAAGTGCTGTGCCCGTGCTCTGGTACCAGTATTATTTAAAACAAAACAAAACAAAAAAAAGTTTGAGTTGCAAGTGAGGGCATGGAAGAACTTGCACGGCAAGAATTTGGAAAGAGCATGGTAATCCAGCTTGGTCAATGGGCACACAATTTTTTAAGAGTGTACCACGTTTGTTTGTTCAGTCATTCCTATATTCATTTTCAAGTCCAGAGACAGCAGCTTCATGTCTAGCCCCAAAATAACAGCACTGTCTGAGACAAAACCAGCTTGGTCAGGGGTACCAGAGCTTTTCCCAGCCCGTTTATGTAATAAAGCATTATATACAACTGTTGGAAAACATACCAGTTTAAAAATCTTTTATCTATGACTTTAGCCAGGTTTGCTCATCTTTGCTCCAGGGGAAGGGAACTGAAGCTTCTTTCCAGGGCATTGTTTCTCTAGGTGAGGCCTGATGGGCTTAGCATTTCAACAGACTGGGAGTAGCCCCAACAAGATAAAGCCATCGATGGAACATCAACAGAACCAACGGAACGTCAGTGGCCATCTAGGAACATCTACCCCAGACTCTGCCTCCGGCAAAGACTGATAAGAAATTCAAGCAATGAAGATCTAATTAACATCAGAAGCGAAGAAATCCGGATCTAATAGGAGAGCAGATACTAGGAACTACACAACTTGAGACCAATGAACACTGACCCAATTCGTTTCTGTGAGTTTTGACTGCAAAAAAGATCTGAAAATTCTAGTAAAGATCATGTGTCATGGAATGATTCTCCGCACACCCGGGCTATGTGTGGATGAGATGATTTCTGTGGTACATCCTGGCCAGAGAAGAAAGTAGTGCCTTGACTCTCTAACATTAAAAATGTTGTTGGAGGGCTTTTTGTTTTTCCTGCAGTTTCAGTGACACAACCAGGAAGCAGAACAGGAGCTATATGTCCCTGTTACTTGGGTCCTAAAATACAGAGAAAGAAGACAGGGCAGAGAGCAAAGAAGAAAAACAGAGCTTTGTCCTCATTCACATGATAGCCCTGTAAGGCTCTAACCCAAAAGATGTAACTGTATAGTGAAACATCTATGGGGGACTCTCTTGCCTGGCACAGAGGGGTTCTGCAGATAGACTTCCAGGGTGGGGAAAGAGTACCAAGTCGGCAACACAAATTACTTCAGGCCAAACTCCAATACATAACTAGAGATTCCATAGATACATCCAGCCTTAAGCCCAGGAGCAATACAGGTGGAGAGAACGGAGCCTGGGTGATTAAAACTACCTATTTAAGCAGTTCAAGGTAGCTGGAAGCAGCACTGGTGCCTCTGGGTTTCTCTGTTCATTATTTAAGGTGAACATAAAAACACAGAGTGCAGGAGCCCAAGGATGTTCCTCACTGGCTTCAAGCTGGCAGTTTGCTAAAAGCAGCGCTCCTTGGTTTCCTTGGTTTGCCGACCAGCAGTGCCACCTCCCCTCCCTGCTGCCACGGTGCTCAGCCTTCCCCAGGGTTAACAAAAGGGCACGTTACTCTGCTTCGCCAGATTTCAGCTCTGAGAATTTCATTCTGAACAGTTCAGCATCTGCTTTAGCCAAAACAGTTCCGCTATTTCCAGGAATATTATTAAAGGAAAAATATACTGCTTGGCACACGCTACCTAAATTCAGGCAACCTTTTATATGAGGATCTCTAGCTTCGGAAGGGAAATTTTGAAATCTGGCAGAGAGGTGACCTTTGTGGTAGAAATGTGAGTATCCCTATCAAAACCTACCTACCTTTGGCCAGATTACAGAGCAGGGAAATACTGCAGTTAAGGGCACGGTAACGAGTTCTGAGAACTGCAGTTACTTGCTGTTTCTGCTGTGGGCAAGAGGTTCCTGATCTCCTGCAGAGCTGCAGCTTGTGCTCACCCACTGCCTTGGCCAGTTATGGCTGCACAGGTCCTCCATGGCTGGATGACGAAATTACAGAGCCAAGGGTGAGCGGAGAGACCAGCATTCCATCTGACATCTACATACATTCCCGTAACTTTCGGATACGGGACAGCCCCATCTGCCACACAGCCCAGGGTCAACGTCAGCATCACGAGTGCTGCGCAGGCACGAGGGCACTGCAGGAAACAAACTGCGACCAAAAAAACCAGGGCCATTACAATACATCGATGCACAGCTGGAAGAATTAATGTCAAGCAGACAATGGCATTGCAGATGTCCCCTAATAACGAAGGCTTGAATCTGCTGTCTCAGTAAAACTCTCTAAACGAGGTTTGTGTGCAGCCTATGGGGAGTCTCTGAAAGAAATATAAATGTAGGCCATCATTCTGCAAAGCTTCACAAACCCAAACCCTTGCATTCAGGTGCCATCTCTCGGACTTTGCTGCAAAATCAAGGCCATTCACGTTAAAAGCACAGACAAGAACATCTGCTCAAACTGATGTGTTTTAACTGTATTAGTTAATTATCCAGACAACTCTTCTTATGTCATGGAAATGCAGTTTGAACACTGGCAGATAAATGCTCTTGCATTAAAAAGGGAGAAATCAGTATTTGCTGTTGGATGTAAGCAGCCATTAGAAGAAACAGTCCCACCTTTCACCCAAGCATACCTTCTCCCCCATCTTCAGCACATTATGCAGTCCTTCTGTGTATCCGTGTGTGGGATCTCAGGACTCATATCCATATACCGAGAACTGGCATGTCATCATCATCCTGGAGAATGATTTCAGTTCATTAAGTGCTGCTAGGAAAAAGATATAATTCCTCTCACCAAAAGCCTCAACAGGCTACAAAGGAAGAGTACAAGGAAAAGTTAACTTCTTTCTTCATTATATGTATGCCCTTTCCTCATGCAAACATATGTATGCCCTTTCCTCATGCAACACAGAACTTCGATACATATAAAGAAGTTCTATAGATAGATAGATTATATACTTCAGTACATATATGTACGTAGATAGATATAGATCTATGTATTATTATGTACATACTTCAGGTCTGGTTAAAGCACAGCGGCGAGCAGAGGGGGTCTGTGGCGCTTTCATTCCGTGAGAGAAGAAAACCGTACCTCCTGCAGAAGGCAAACTGTCCGTGCAGACTGCAGAAGGCACTCAACAAACAATTTTGGTTTGTCACTCAAGTGCTTGGTTAATGATTCACCCTGAACAACCAGGCAAGGAAGAAGCGAGCTTGTTCTCCTTCAGTGCACTGGCTGCATTAAGAAGAAAGAGCTCAATGTGGAGCCAGTGCAAGAGAGAAACTTCCCACCTGCACTGCTGCAGGAAACTCTTCCCAGGAGTATGAACTGGGATTATGTATCACAACAGCAGGTATGGCTGGAACTATGGAACCAACCCAGCCACACACGGACCTTGTGATATATTTTTCATTAGCAGAACCCAGATCCTTTACGCAGTAGTTGCCTCCCAAATGTGGAAACTGCAAGATAAAAAGCACATTTGGGTGACTTCTTGATGGGTGACTGCAGAGCCACAGGCTCATCTCAGATCTCCCACAGACCCAGCCTTGGAGTGCCTGCAAATTCCTTTTTTCCTCTTATGCTTCTGAATGGTTAAAGGCAGCGTGGCGAGCCATTTTACAGGGGATTTCAAGAAAATGACACGCTTGATGTTTACATGTTTTTGCCCATGAGACAACTTTGATATGCCTTGTGAAACACATGCTTTCACAGAAATCTGAGGAGGAAAACGACATCACCAAGAACAGTAAAATCTTGTTCTGTTTGGAACAGACAATTTTAACAAGACTGTTTTAACGGGAATAGCATTTGGTAGATATTTTTAAATGTTGGCAGCAGTTTTTGCTAGACAAAATTTTATGATATCATTCCTTGGATAGATTGCTAATCTGCAAAAACCCATCATTTGAGACCCATTCTAACATTACAGAAGTCCCTTGATTTCCATGTACACAAGGTCAGGCCATTTATGAGTGTAAAGTGTCCCCAGTACTTAATTTTTCCAGGTGACACCCGGTGCCACTTGGCTGTTTGAAAGACAATTTGAGTCAGTACACTTCCACATAGGACTGCACAGAATGGCCATGTTCTTCTTCCCTTCTAAGAGTTGCATAAGCAGATATAAATGTTTCTGTGTTCAATAACTAAAATTAAGATTCCCTTTGCTTGTAGCCTCCTTCGAGAATGTCACTATTCTGTTTGAGAAACCACATCCTGCTCTGCATCCTATGTGGATTCATTCTGTCAATCCAGGGAGATCAAGTTCAGCAGCCTCCCCAGGACTGCTGATAATCTCCTGAAAGTCCACAGTAAACATTTCTTTACACACTGGATCAGATCTGATGAACTATACAACTTCACACCAGCCAGGAAAGTGTGTGGGACTGACTTTTTAACCAATGCAGGTGTGGGGGTACACTTACAGGCCAACTATAATTTTCCCTAGAGAATGCTGAGCATATATTTTTTCCACTCAGAGCTATTGTTCCACGTTTTCCCAGGACTTCAGAGTATGTCCAGCAGTGACTGGAACCCCCATGCAGTAAACCCACTCAGGCTTACCAGGAAGCTTCTGTGGGAGCCTCAAGTTTCGGTGCAGCTCAGAAGCTGCACGCGCCTAAAGCATCTCCACGGGAACACGAAGCTTCCCTCGTGCATTTCATTTCTTTATCCGAAATATTCTTCCCACTCAGCCACAACCCAGAAAGGAAAAAAAAGGAAAAGAAGGAAGATCAATTAATTTTGACATAAGGAGTCTTGACTATCCCAACACACTGCAAGGTGAAAAAACATCCCTGCCCCTCTAACAAATCCCCCTGATACTGTCTCCATCAAGTATCAATTATTTAAACGCTGTATTAAGGAGAGTAAAGACACAATGCTTGGAATTCTCAACAACGGCTCAGCTTGGCTACTCCAAGCACTTTCCCACCTGGGGAGCTGAGCAGTTCCAGATTTAAACACCACATTTAATACAAATCTGACAGCAATTTGATTTGATTTGGCTGCCAGCATCGGAGCTGCTTCCACACAGACACACGAGGCTGCTCCGAGCTGCCATTTCATCGGCGCCTGGGGACAGGAACAGCACCCGCACCGGCCACCTGGCTCAGCCCGGGCTCCATCCAGCACCCACCGAGAGCCGCTGCGAGCTGAAATCCTCCCGGCCCCTCCTGCCGGGGAAAGCCTGCCTCCGGCTCCGGCTGCCCCCAGCTCTCACCTCCCGGCAAACAGCAGCTCCATCCTTGGTGGCTGCTCCCGGCTGCGGGCAGCCGCCGCCCTTCGGGCAAGCCGATGGCTCGGGCAGCTCCGGTGCCCGCTCTTCCTCGATGCTTTTGCGTTTTCCTGCAGCTCCCCGGGCCGGAGGGAGCGGGGGGCGGCGGGGGCGCGGCGAGGCGGCGGCGGCGGCGCGGGGGGGGGGGGGGAACGAGAGCCCGGCACGGCACCGCGGGGCGCGGGGACCTCTCGTGGGAGAGGCGCGGCGCGCGCGGCACGGAGGTGTCCCCGCCGATGCCTGCTGGCCGGCGCCCACGCGCCTCCCGCCCGCCCCCGACGCCGCTGACCCCACAGCCCGCAGCAGCCCCAGGTGTGAGCGGCCAGGATGAGGAGGGGGCGGCTCCTGCCAGAGGCCGTTCTCCGAGGGTTCCCCGGGCACACCTGTGCAGGGAGCTGCTGGTCCAGAGGGGCAATGGGGGCATCCCGAGTGTCCCTCCAGGGACAATGGTCAGAGCATCCGGCAGGAGCTGGGGAGCAGCCGGAGGCACCTGGGCACAGAGCACTGCTCCCAGAAAATGCCCAGGGAAAACCCCTCGTGCCAAGGGGCAGCACCTGAGCAGGCAGGGCAGCATGTGGGGTCCCAGGGAAACATTCCACTTTCCCCTTTCATCTTGGCAGCCCTTCCCCAGTGCCCCCAGAAAAAAAGGGGGGTTATGAGGAGAAAAGGGATTTAAACGGAGGGAAAAAAACTTCCTTTTCCATAATTGTCTGTGTTTAAATTGAGGGGGAATCCCCTTCCTCTGCAATTTTAAGGGCATCAGTTGAAGAAAACCCTGCCTTTTCCATGCTCTTAGGGGTATCACTTGACAGGGAATCCCCATTTTCCATTATTCGCCAGTTTAAATAGAAGGGGAAAACCTTGACAATGCTATTTTATTGATTGGAATTGAGCATAACTCCCCCATTTTCATCATCCCAAGGTTTAAATTGAGGGGAAAGCCCGGTTGTCCCTCCTTTATAAGGGTTTGAATTGAGGGAGAAATCCCCCTTTTTCCATCACTGGAGAGACCTGAAGCAAGGAAAACCCCTCTTTTTCCAGTATTTTAGGGGATTCAGAGGAGAGAACCCATTTATTGCTATGGCATCTATTTAAGTAGAGACAAACACTCCCTAGTCTCTCATTTTAAGGGGTCCAATTGAAGGAAGCTCCCCCTTTTTCAGCATTTTAAGAATTTAAATCTGTACTTCAGGGCACTTCTAGCTGTGTACTGGCACCTAATCTCTCACAAGGGAGCAAGCCCAGCACTCACAAAACCTTCCTGCTGCCAGAGAGCCCATTATTTTTTCAGTTTTATTTATAATGAATACATCCCTAATTAGAGACCCCAACAGGAGTTACACCATGTATATTACTACTATTCTTCTCCACCCTCCATAGTCCTGTGACTCAATAGCCACCAATGAACAATTACAGAACTTAACAAGGAATCGTGCAACTCATGTGTCTACGCTGCCAAAACAAGAAGCTTTTTTACCCTTTCAGTGGATGCAGCTGTAGTAAAACAGAAGGCATCTACAGAGCCCTTTAGTCACCTGGAATTTAAGGCAGAGCAGCCAAACAGCTGCAGCTCCTCCCAGTGCTTTTATCCCTTCTGGTAAAATTGCCTCCTCCCTTTTCCCGGGCATTGTGGGAACGAGAGGCGGGCCCGGCCAGGGGTATATTAACCCCAGCCCTGGGTAAAAAGAGGCCCATTCTTTCTGTGGGGTTAGTGGGGTTGAGGGTGTCTTTTTATTTCCATGAAGGGGGGGGTCATTCAGGTTTTCTCAGCTTTCTTTCAACAGGTGCTTTTGGCATCTAAAGCAATAGAGGCTTTGAAGACACTGTGAAGAAGATAGCATTGAGTGCATAGTTCATGATTTTTGGATCGAGTGTTCAAGGTTGTTAAGGTGCTTGGTGCTTTTTGTATTTTTTTTTTCTTTGCCTTGTTTTTCTTAGAAGCACTGCAATTTCCTGAAATTCCAGATTGTGTCAGTATTACACTCCAAATTTTTCAGCAGGTTCATTGTGCTGCAAGAGGGAGCTACCCTGGGTCAGAGATGACATCGGAGATGGAGGCTTCTGATAGGTAAGTTAAAGACTGCAAGTATGAGTGGGAGCGGGAGCAGGGTCCCAGTTAGTAGCTGACTTGTTAGGATTTGGCTTGTATGCCACTACACCGGTGCATTGATTTTGGTTTTCTTTGTCATAGCTGACTAAGAGGCCAACCTGGTGATCCCAGTGCCTTTGGAGATGGCTGAGGTGGACTCCTTTGCATCCAGTGTGGATTCTCATCACTGGTCATCTGAAAGCTAAGTTGGGGGCTGGGGCCCGGAGAAGGGATGATAGCAGGATAGTGGGTTGGAAATTCCTGGGAGAGATTTAAAAAGTAGTGTAGGGGAAAGGGATGCTCTCCAAGGGGCTTCTTAGGTAAGCTAAAGGGAGTAGCCCTACTTTTGACTGCAACTGTAGGGTGTGCAGTGCAGAGCAGTTCCAGTGTGTGTTGTCTTGTCCGGTGTGTGTTCTGTGTCTTTGGCTTCCCTTGGATCAGATCTCTCTGCCTTTTACCCTTAAGGGGCTCATCATAAGCATTGGCCATCATCTCTAGCTTCTTGAACTTTTGTACTTCTCGGTAGGATGCCAATATCACTTGTTCTTTTACCAGTGGGCTTGGCCACATCTTGGAATCACATCTTGAAAGCATTGAGTTAGATCTCTTTGGAGGCCTTGTTCCCGGCTGTACTGCCATCCATCCTTTCCAGCCATGAGCTGTAATGTCCTGGGGCTTGTAAGATTGTCAGGATATGGGAGCATTCTAAATGTGGCCTTGTCTCTCACAGCCATCTTGATCATTGTGACTGACAGTTCTTAGAACAGGTCACTGTTCCAGTCTTTTCTTCTGCTTCTTAGAGCCTCTTTCATCCACCATTGCCATACCATCAGTTATCTTTTTTGGCGTCGTCCCTGTCCTTGCTATCGTTCTTCTTGCCGAGAGCTTTTTTTATCATCCTCATGTCACACTGCTTGTAGTATAATGTGTTGTTTGAGTTTGTGTCTAGCCTGGAATTGCTCTGCTCTGTAGAGTAGTCCTGGGGGGGGGGGGGGGGGGGTTAGGTGGAGAAGAAAGGAGACTTTATAGGGAGCCTTTTGCTTTGCTCAGCCACCTGAGCCACGCCTCGGATGGAGTGACTGTGGCCAGTCTGTGTGGTGTTCAGTGGAGATGTGGGAGTGGTGCAGTGGTGTCTTGCAGTTTCATAGTAGTTTGTCCTAAGGCCGACTACTGTGGGATCCTAGGCAGTTTGCTTTGAGGAATGAGAACTTGGGAAAGGCTAAGCTTTCCCTGTCTGTCTGGGTAACTTTTGACAAATAATTCTTTTGCAGAGGGAGAGCATGTAAACCTGATATGAATGGAGGAGACCAGAGGAGCACAGCAGCGAGGTGGGTCAGTGCCTGAAGTCCAAGCTACGGCCTGACTTTGGGCTCTATGTTTACCTCACTGTTGGGATTTTCATTTTGAAGATGCGAAGCACTTGGCACAGCAGGGTATTGGCACTGGGGGGACCATGAGCTGGATGAGTATTGATTCCAGCACAGAACTGGATGCTACTGGAGTTGTTGTATTAGTGATGAAACTATAAGTAGCCTTTGATTTTTTTTTTTTGTGTTTTACAGGTGGTCTGCAGCATTCAAATTGCTACTCCAACATGACAGACACCCTTGCAGAAAGAGGTCACAGTCAAGCACTTTCAGGTGGAACCTATCTCAGCAATGCAACCCTTTTGGACACTACATGGGCATGTGCCTTTCCATTTTGTTTTGCCCCTTCTCCCCTGGGAAGGTTGGTCATCATTCAGCTTTTCAGGGGTGGTGTTTCATTTTGGTTATGTTGCAGGGCTGTTCTTTGTCTTTGTTTTTAGGAAGTAAACCTGGATATCAGCAGTCAAGGTCAAGTGAGTGAGGTAAGCAGTGACCAGTGGACGCAACCAGTTATTGCTTGGGTGCCAAATTCTGGGGCAGCTCAAAGCATGCATTGTCTGAGCATCCATTTGTGTGTTTTAGGTGGCCCACTTGTATTATGCCTACAGGGGCTGAACCCCCCTCATGGACCAGCTGATGGAGCCAGTTTATCACCCTTGAGCTGCCTGTCCCTGTGAGCCTTCCAGAAGTATTACAGGGCTCTGCAATGAAGCCTGTACCTTTTCTGTTTGAAGGTGCCATCTGGGCAGCCTTTGGCAATGGCTGAGGAGTTGTGGCGAGTCGGGGAGGGAGGGAGGAGCGAGGGTCCCCTCAAGTTTCAGCAATGCCACATCACCTTGTCTCCCCTTAACCCAGGGATACCCTGCGACGTCGGCCTCGGAGTGTGGCCACAGAGTATGAGCCAAGGACCGGGGCGTTCTCAGGAGCCGGTGAGTAGTGGAATTGTTGGGTTTTGGCTGATGTGCTGCTGAGTTCAGGCACTGATGTTTGGTTTTCTTTATTGTAGTAGACTGAGAGAGAACAGCCCTCTGAGGGCAGGAACTTCCCAGATGATGAGGTGGCCTTGTTTTGCACCTGATGAGGATTTGCATCCCTGGATATCTGAGAGCTAAGTCGAGGGCTACACCTCAGGGAGGGGGATGAGAGTGGGGTGCTGGGTCAGGACTTGGTGGGAGGGATCTTTGAATTAGCTTTGGAGATGGGGATGTCCACGAGAGGGGCCCTTAGGCCACGTAAAGGCAAAGTCTCACTGTTGATCGCAATGCTGAGGTGTGCACGGCAGAGCAGTCCTGGTGCGTGTTGTGTCACTTGTCTATTGTGTGTTCTGTGTGTCTATTGTGGGCATCTTGTGTCACATGTCTTTTGCCTTACCCCTTTGAGGGGCTTATCAGAAATGCTGGGCATCATCCTCAGCAGCTCCTTTGCGTTCCTTGGCCCGACGCTGGTACCCTTGAACCTTTGACTTGCAAGCTCGGACATGCATCGGAATCGCATCTCTCTTTAGCACTATTGAGTCAGACACCTTTTACAGTCTTGTTCTGAGCTGTATTGACAGCTGTGCACCGCAACGATCCCTTATAACAGATTAGGACTTGGGAGAATGTGAGGATAGGTAGAGGATTCCAACCGTACGATTCTCGGGCATCCATCTTTGCAGTGCTTGGCATAAGTCCTTCTGTTAGGGTCTTTTTCTGCCAGAGTTCTTTGAGCCTCATCGGCCTCATCTAGGTCATGTCATTGGTAATTCTTCTTGCTGAGACTTTCCTCTCCTTGTTGCATCCCCTTGTTTGTCATCTCCTGTGTCACAGGTGTCTGTGTGTTTGGCCTGGGGCTGCTTTGCCCTGCTACATAGTCTGGGTGTAGGTGTAATAGGATAAGTCCTAGGGACTTGACATTTGTAATGTAGGGATTAGTTGGACTCAAGATGGTATTTCTAGATTAACACAAAATGTCTGGAGCTGCTAAGTTACGATGCAGTACTTTGACTTTTGTCATAACTTTCTTTCAGATGCAGATGGATTGAATCTGTGGCAGAGTGCCCCATACCAGGTGAGGTGGTTCCCACAGGAAGGTCAGTCACCGTTTGTCTTTGCAGGGCAAGTGTAAATGGTGACTATGTTACAGCTTTGTTCTTCATCTTTATTTGTAGGAAGTAATGCTGAAGATCAGTGGTCAAGGTCGATGGAGCAAGGTGAGCGGTGACTGGTGGCCAGAATGAGTTGTTACTGCTTGGGTATCAGTTTCTGGTGCAGCTCTAAGCATCCGTTTTTGTTTGTGCATTTTAGGTGGTCCACTGGGAAGGTGTCCTGGCCCTGGGATGCTGGAGGCCAGGTGGGTGCAAGCTTAAGCTATAGGTGTGGTGTACTTGAGTTGGAGCGGGGAGGCTGTGGTTTCAGTCTCTCAGCATGTTTTTTTGCTTTGCTTCTCTGCAGGTGCTGCTGCTGCCCTGGGCATGCCAAGGGACAGAGGCGAGCAGGTGAGTTGGCATTTAGGTGGGGCGACTGATAGGTGAGAGGTACGTGGCAGCATGCGAAGCGTGTCCCTTTTCGCTTTGCGGGTATCGTCCGGGCCACCTCCGGAGTCGGATGGAGATTTGAGGTGAGCCTGGGCCAGTGGTGCAGAGGGAGCCCAGCCTGTGCATTTATTCTTCTGGAGGGCAATAGTCGCAGTTTCTGTTTTGTTGTCTTAGGTACTACAAGCAGGTGCAGAGCCTAAGTTTGGAAACGGCTGGTGAGCGATGAGCCTCAGCAGTTATGAGGGAGAGAGGCATTGTGCAAGGGGTCACTTCTGGGACGTGTCATCACAGTCTGAATTTTGTCATTATTCTCCATCTTTTGCAGCCACCCAAGTGGGCTGTGGGCCATGTATTGACATCCACGGTGCTGAAGCATTCTTTTCTGTTGAGGATGGATTTCGTCTGCTGGTCTTCAGAGAGCTAAGTGTGGGGACTGTTGGTTGGGAGAAGGCAAAAACCTTTGGAATCACAGGAGGCAATTTGAAGTTAACTGAGAGGAGAGGGCTGTAGTGGGCCAGGCCCCTTGGAGGTTAAGGGAGAGAGGGTTTCTCTTCAGCATCACTCGAGCCTTTGCCGGGCCGGGCAGTTCCAACCCATCTCCATGTTCTCGTGAGCTTTGCATCATTGGATTTTGAGTCTCGATGTCATTGTCCATCTTTTCACCTGAGGAGCCTGCCTTCGGGTCTGGCACGATTGCCATGGTCTAAAGTTTGCCTACTCTTCAGTGTAGCCATGCTTTTGAGCACTTTTGAGCATAGCAAGCACGTGGACATCTTGCATCTTGGCCATTTGTGGGTCGGTCATGTTTTGTGATGTCACTTCAGCCTTTGGCAGCAGAATCCTTCTCTAGGGATCCCTTTGTATCAGCTGGCAGTCGTTGCCTCCTTCTCTAGGCCTACTGCACTTCTTGAGCATCCTCTTACCAGCTTTGGCACTAACTTCTCATAAGGAGTTTACCTTTCACTGTCACGTACTACTGCCGTAGAGCCTTCTTTCCTTTGGCGTCATCAGCCTCTGGCTCATCTTGCACTAGCAATCTTGGGTCCATCAGGTAAAACTGCTGGGCAGTTTCAGTTTGTGTCTATGTTATGTGGTCTGTGTCCGTTGTCTTCAGTGTCATAGGGCTTTGTGATGTCTCAATGCTTTACAGGCATCGTTATGGGCCATATTGGCAGCAGGAGCACTTGCATACTTTCCTGGATTGGGCTTATTCTGGCATCTTTAATGGTTTTGCTTTTTGAGACCAGAAGAAGTACACAAGGTGTTCCTATCCATCTTCCTTCTCAGTTTTGGTAGTATCTTTTTTTTCATGTGCCGTTCCCTTGGACTTCTGTATGAAGTGTACTAGACCCTCCTCACTGCAGTAGTTTTGTAGCTTCTGTCGCCTCAAAGCATCCTGGTCTCAAAAATTTATCTTCTGAAGTGTTATCTCAAGTCTTCATGTCATCTTTGCTTATATTTGATGCACTGTGTGTCCATGTGCCACTTATGCTTGGAGCTGCCCTGCCCTGGCACATTCAGTCCTGGCTAGTTTGAACAGTTTTAGAACTCTCCTCTCCTGTCTATGGGCTTTTGGGTAGAAAGTTTATGGGGCTGGTGTGGGGATAACTCCTAGGTGTCAGCTACTTGCAGACTGCCTCATGCTGTCTTGCAGGTCCCTGAGGCAAATTTTGATCCCTATGGTCACTGATGCTACCAATTTTCCCAGGATCTACTGTTCCACATCAAGGAGCAGCAAATGGAAGAAGATGTTAAAGCATCATCTTTAGGGGGGAGTGTTTCTAGTAAGGGCTGCAGTCAGCGTGTAAACTGAAGAAGGGGTGTCTGAGAGTGTGTCTGTCTGTGTGTGTTGACTGGCTCTAACCTTATATGTGTGTTGTTTTTTGCCTTTCAGGTTCTTCAGTTCATTTTAAAATTTAGAATACGAAGAACCCAGCTGGTCCTGCCCATGCTGTGGGGTCAGTCAGAGGGACACAGGGTTCCTCTTCTCCTTTCTGCTGGGATGAACTGCCTAGGGAATACCATTTCTGACAGCCCAGTCCTACCTGTGTACTTTGGAAAAGGGCAGAGGTGAAGAGGCGACTGCCAGAGTTCCTTGGGGATGATGGAGTTGTGGTGTTTGGCTGTGCCCAGAGGGGCAGGTTGGGCATTATTTGTGTGTCTGAGGACTGGGGAGCCGAGCTCTCAGTGCATTCCCAGCTCTCCCAGGGGTGGGAGCAGGTGCAAGGCTGGGTGACAGCCTCTGGTCGGGGCAGGCCCTGGCCCCGGCACGGACACGAGGTGGTTTGGGGACACTTGGGGAGCAATGGGAGGAAAATGAGGGATGGTGCTGGGCAGAGCGATCGGCCTGTGCTCGTGTCAGCGCAGCTGTGCAGGGCGCTGGGATCTGGGTAAAACACCAGCTCTCCTGGTGTTCAGGAATGCAAGGTCTGAGGGACTGGATTTACCTAGGGCTTTTCAGGAACAAGGGGAAATGTGGTGCCAGAGCTGTGCCCTATCAGGTTGTGTTTCCCTTTGGGGACAGGGAGTCTCTGGGCTGAGGTGAGATTGCTGTGTGAGTGGCAGGGAACAGGGAGCTCAGAATTGCAGGCACTGATGGAATAATTGTCTTAGGTCTGTTTGGTTTGTGTTGGTGAAAACTGGGATTTGGGCTGGAGAGGTGCTCTTGGGAACAATGGATAGAGTACATTTGCTCCATGGATGTGTCAGGAAGGACAGAGAAGGGGAGTATTTATAACCTGTTCTCAGTATTTCATGCAAATTTGGGGTGGAGCAGCAATGCAGGTGGGTGGGTTTGGCCTGGGCCTGTCAGGACTAACCACAAAGAATCCAGCCAAGCCCCTGACCCCTCAAGGCATCTGTGAAACACTTCCACAGCAACCCAAGTCAGAAATCCAGTGATTAGGGAGGTAAAATTATAGGTAATTGCCTATGATCTGTGGGGAATTTCCTTTGGAATTATCAATCAAGGCAGGGCCTATCTTTCAGCTCTTTTCCTGGTGTGCAGTTTCCTCTCTGGTTTAAATGAGTTTGTGTGCTCCTGTTAACAAGCAGTGTGTTTTCACCCTGAAATTTGGGGTGATAGGCCTTCTTTAGTGTTTTTCCCACAACTGAATCATCCCTTCCATGAGTAGTCCATGTTGTTCTACACAGCTGCTTTGGCCGTGGCTCAGAGAGAGAGAAGGGAAATGACTTTTTAGGGCATTGAAATTTCTCCAGGCAGGAGTGGGAGGTTGTCTTCCCCCTCCCCAGAGCCCTGCAGGCGCATGGGAGTAGCTCAGTGCCAGCGCAGCTCTCTGAGCAATAACAACGCTTGGGAGGTTTGAGTGTTGATAGCAGCTCTCCTGTCTCCTGGTAGCAGTCCTAGGCAGAGGAGGGGAAAAAAGGAACTTGTGTTATTCATGGAAAACTTTCTGCTGTTTCTTGTGCAGTGTTTTAGATCTTTGTATGATTTACTATCCAGTGTCTGTAGGTAGAGAATGACTTATTGGAGGTAAAAATTGAGATAATCACTAATGGAAATGGTAGGGAAAACTTTTGAAGTGAACTTGAGGTGACCTGTAATGGAGAGCATGAAGATTTTGAAGTAAACTATAGCAATCAGTTGTGCACAGGTAGGGAAACCTTTGGGGGTAAAATACAAGGTCACCTCTAGGTGAGGGAATGAACACTTGTTGAGGTAAACTGAGTGAATCAGTTGTGGAAGTATTAGTAAATTCTGGGGGTGAAACTTGATGTAACCTCCATGGTAGAAAATAAATCAATCTTTTGAGGTAAAAAGGAAGTAATCAGTGTTGGAGAGGCAGGGAGATTGAGAGTAAACTTGAGTCTGTAGTCCAGAGAATGAACATACTGAAGTTAAATGGAGGTAGTAACTTGCAGACAGGGAAAAAATGTGGGGGTCAAGTCTGAGGTAATCTCTAGGGGAGACAACATTTTTGAGGTAAACTGAGGCAGTCACTAGGTGACAGGTTGGCAAAGTTTTGGGGGGTAGAAATTAAAATGACCTGTTGGGCAGAGAATGGACATACTGAGGTGAATATCAGGTAATAAGTAGTGGACAAGTAGCAATAATTTTGGAGGTGAAAGCTGGGGTGATGTGTGGCAGGGAGAGCGTACATCCTGAGGTAAAGTGAGACAGTACTGGAAAGATAGTGAAATATTTCAGGGTAAAACTTGATGAAATCTCCAGGATAGAAAGAGAATATTTATAGGTCAAAAAGAGTAAATAGTTAGTGGGCAGGTAGGGAAAATACTGGGGGTAAAACCTGAGGTTATCTCTAGGGGGAGAGAATGAACATAGTGAGGTAAAAATCAGGCAATGACTAGTGAATGTTAGGGCAATTTTGGGGGGGTAAAACTGGAGCTAATCTCCAGAGTAGTGAATGAATACTTTCTTGTAAAAAAGAAGAAATCAGAAGTGCACAGACAGGGACAGCTTGGAGGGAAAATCTGAAGCAATCCCCAGGGAAGAGAATGAACAGCATGAGGTAAACTGAGGTAGTCACTTGCAGAGACACAGTGAAAATTTTGGGGATAGACACTGAGACATTCTGGAGGACAGAGAAAATTACTTTTTGGGGTAAAAATGGGATGATGGGTAGGGCAAAGCTTGTGGGAAAAACTTGAAATAATCTGTAGGAAAGAGCATGAGCATTTTGATGGAAAAATGAGATATTTATTCTTTGCTTCCCTTTGGGATAACTTAATCTGCACCCTTCCATGAGCACTTCCTTGGCTTCTCCTGGAGAAAACCCCCATGGCAGAGGCAGTGTGCAAAGGAGCCCAGAGCTGTGCTTGGAGCAGAGAGTGCTGAGAGCTGCGTGTGCCTCTGCTGCCCCAGGCTGGCAATATCCCCATGGAACAGACTGGGCAAATGGGATTAGAGGAAGCACAATCCCTTCCTGGAAGAGGTTTTCTCCTGTGCAGATCAGGCACAGGGCAGGAAGGGAACTTTGGAGATCAGCTGCTTTCCCCCAGAAAGCATCACTCACGCCAGCATGGATGACATGACCTGTGCCCAGCGCTTACCATGCACCTGGCCAGAATCAAGAGCAAAGGTGGGTTTGGGTGTGAGCACTTGAAATAACTTTGAAAGAGAAGCAATCACCTTTTGCTGCTTCTTTCTTTCTTGCAGATGCTGCGATTGCCTCTGGGCACATGGGCTGAGCTCTCCCTGCAGGGAACTGTCAGCCCTGAATGCCTGTGCAATAACTGCAGCTGCCCAGGCAGACACAGGAAACTATTCCACACATTAAATTGCCATGACCCAAGGCACTCCTGGAGAGAGAGTGTAGAGAGTTACAGCACTGATCCTGCTCCCTGCTTTCCCAGTAGTGCATGAACATGATTTCATCCTGATCCTGAGAGCTCCAAGGACAGTAACAACTGAGGTGCCACTGATGCTGCCACTTTTCTGATGGGCCTGGCCCAGAACCATAGCCCAGCAGGGGTCTGTGGGAGCAGTTCAGTTCCCCCTCCCTTCCTGCACTCTGGGCAGTTCCAGGAGCCATCTGATCCCTTTCCAAGGTTGCCACCACAGCCTAAGCTCCCCCCCCCCCCCCCCACTGGGCCATGATGGCATCTGCGTTCCCAGAGCCAGCGAACGGCTCCGGCCCTCGCGCCACTGCCGCACATCAGGCCCGGCTAGGGGAGCTGAACTAAAGCCTGGAACTCTCAAGGGTAAACTGGCACCACAACCACAAACCTCCCTCAGTTGAGAGTAAAGAGGTGTCCCTGTATTTACACACGTCCAGGAACAATACTCCTCTAGAGCAGTCGTGGATTTACTTTTTTATCAGTTGAACTGGCACTGCTGCCACCTGATGCCATTAAATTCTCCATCCCCACAATCCCTGGTTACCCTTGGCTGTGGGGTTTTTGCTGTCCCACAGTGAGTTAGGAGGGATCTCTGGCCAGCCTTGTTGCCCAAGAGCATTCAAAATCCTAATCCTCACTTCTCTGACTACTGAATACCTTAAGCGCCACTCTGCGTTGTGCAAAAAAGTGCCTTGGTCCCCCTGGGAACTGCACATCTCTAACAGCTGTTATCAGTTATTCCAACTGAGTAAAATAATTATTAAGAAAAAGAGG